>NC_143014.1:126119714-126419714 GCF_055824585.1 Amblyomma mixtum | reverse complement strand
ACAAGTTCGCGTGCGACATCAATTTAGTGATGCAATGAGCTTTCAACACGAACAAGATACCTAGCTTCATAAGGTTGTGCGCGCGCAGACGGCGTAACTAAGGCTCTGCTGCGAGGAATTAGCCAGACATTTTTTCTGAGCGCACTGTTTTCTTTTCTTGAGCAAGACTGGCTGCTCGCCCGTCTTGAAGCTCTCGTTGCATGCCAAAAGTCAACATTTGGTCTCGCTCTGCTGGATAAACGCTTTGTGTCAACACTCTTGGTGTGTAGTATAGCGCATAAGATGAAACAACATCGACCTAGTTAGTCCAAACCTTTTTGGGACAAATGCTGCCGCTAATCAGGTTATTCGTTTGAATGGCTCGTTCCTTATACCAGACACGTACCGAAGCACGGGAGCTAACCCTATTTTTTGTGTTTCGTTACCACAGGTGATCAAGATGCTGTTCGTCATCGTGGCGTTGTTCGCCTTCTGCTGGCTTCCGTACCAGCTCTACAATGTTCTCCGGGAGGTGTTTCCCAAGATTGATAAGTAAGTGCAGGGTACTAACTCTGCCCATGTGCGTTTTCGACTGCTCGACCGGAATTCTCTTGCACTAAATGAAGTCTGTCGTAATCCCATTGACTAGACCTTTTTCACAGAGTTTGGATATGCTAGATAGCATGTCTTCGCTACTAAGCTCCTTTATTGTTTGCCTCATCTATTTAAAAACTTCAAAAAAAAAGCAGGATTAGTGTGAGAACTGAGCAATATTTCAGGGCATTAAAATATTAGGAAAGTAATTTTATTTGAGCACTACTTTCAGGGCTTTGCGTTTCGGCAACGTACGAGGGTAAGCCAGAATTTTCATTCTACACTTCCGCAATTTTAGGTCTCCGGCACTGCGGTTCGAACCTAGGCCCTCTGTGCGGCAGGGGGGGGGGGGGGGGGGGGGGCCACGCAGTGCATACGCCAGGAAGGGTCATCGGTTCAAGCGTGTTAGAAAGGCACGAAGTGAACAGGTTGCGGTGTGTACGACGGTAAAGTGTGTTTGTGGATGTGCACTGATGCTAAACAACAATGACTTGCAAAAAAAGTTACTGTCGGAATAGAAGGGTCACGTGACAAGCGTCAGCGACTTGCAAAAAAAAGTCGCTGACATTCAAACGCAAATGCTTTCACATTTCTCCTGTGAAGCAGACTGCAGTGCTCTACAATTTTTTCTGCATAGTGTCCTCCCTTTTCAGTGCAACTGTGCCATCGGGCCACGAGGTTGCTTTTTCATTCCAACAAGGAGGCTCTCGTTTGGTCGTGAAGCCACTTTCGCACAACTTTCCGAAGCACTGGGCTTGTGGAAAATCGACGACCTCTCAAAGCACTCTTGAGCGGCCCAAACAGATTTAAGTCGGAGAGAGCGAGGTCTGGACTGTAGGCAGGATGTTCCAGCACCATAACACTCTGTGATAAATTTCGGCCTCTGACACACTCTCCGACCAAGGAAATCGGATCACTGCTCGCTGTTCCTGCTTGGTGCAAACTGCTAGCGGAGCGGGCATAATTACGCGGCAATAGCTGGAAGGCGAATGCTGCGATCGATATCAAATTGCGCTCCCGTGACCGCAGGCGTAGCAACACGATCCATGCGTGCGCGGACGGCAGTATGACGGCCGTATGCGCACGCATACTGCCGGAGAGACGTGCGGGAAGTGGTGCAAAGGAAGCTTCACGACCTACCAAAAAACTTCTTTTTGGAAGGAATACGGTAGCTTGTGGGCCGATGGACCAAGTGCTTTAAAAAGGCGGAGACTATGTAGAAAAATGATCTATATATCGCGAACCTACTTTTGAGCAAATAAATCGTAAAACGAAAAGCTTAAATAATTTTTAACTTACCCTCCTACTTGGATAACAACAGTAGGCTTCAAAGCAAAATAGCATTGCAACCACTCTGACAACGACGCCTGCGGCACACATCAGCAAATCGATTGCTCGCAGCCAGGCGGCAGCCCCATGGCAAATCTATAAACCTTAGAAGAACTGCAGATTGGGCTAGTTGGTGCAGATTCATAATGAAATTAGGGGTGTGCGAATATCAAATTTTTTGAATCCGAATCGAATACGAATACTTGGTTCCGAATATCGAATCGAATATCGAATAATCAAGAACAGACGCATTTAACCACTACAAAACGTTTATTTAAGCACCCAAGAACATCACAGTTCAACTATCAGTGATGAAATGAGCACAAAAGGTGTGTGTGGCTGCACAAAAAGTATCAAAGTCTCGAGCATTGTTCTTAGAAGAGTGGAAATAGTGGAAATATCAGAGAAGATGGCTAGTACACAGCTTTGATCAAGGCTAGCTTGCTATAAGCACAAAAGCGTGTTGCTGGGATGAACATAAAAGGTTGTCGTGAAGGAAAAACCGGCTGCTCCACATGGCCAGGCAGAAGTAGTTCTCTTCTAGCTGAAACGACTTCTCCAGCCAAATAAAATGCCCTCTCAATTGGCACTGAACTGACACGTATTGAGAGGTATTTCGTGCACAGCTCTGACTATACCAGCTTCGCAGGTATAGCCACAAAGAAGTTCACCAGTGCAGTCAGCTACTGCATGGCCCAACGTTACGCATTGCTCCGGGCGCCGCCATGTTGTTATGTCTCTGTCGATAGGACTTGCGGAACGAAATGAACGCTGGTGCTCGCAATAGAATTTTCGGCTAGATATGAATATTCGCGTCGTGTCGAGTATTCGAAACAACACGAATACCTGGATTTCGAATCGAATACGAATACTAAAAATATAATATTCGAATTATATTCGAAAATTTCGAATATTCGCACACCCCTAAATTAATGATGGTTCAACAGCGCAAACACACACAGACCAAGAAGGAGACAAGACAGACACACTGGTGTGTGTGTCTTGTCTCCTTCTTGGTCCGTGTGTGTTTGCGCTGTTGAGCCGTCACCTTGACGACATCCTAAAATACACGCACCTACATGCGTTGATTGAAAGCCCCGGACAGCTTATGGTATCGCCGGAACAATGATAGGATTGCCTTCAGTGTCTGAGTTAGCCACTGCGTTCTTTGCAGATACAAGTACATAAACATCATCTGGTTCTGCACGCACTGGCTGGCCATGAGTAACTCCTGCTACAATCCATTCATTTACGCGATCTACAACGTGAGTATCGCTCGTGACTACCCTTTGGTCTCCCTACAGCTGCTTTCTGGGAACCTTTGCGCTGCGCAAGCTGCATGCGTGCTTTGGCCGCGCTTCAAAGCCTAAAACTCTTGAAGAAATTGTCAGTCGGCATTTACTGTTCTCTCTTCACACACAGTTCACTGCACAGGCCGATATCGGAACATCAAACAATAAGCAGTGCGACAACTTCCCGCAACGCTTCAGGCCGTTAAATGTCCTGTAAAGGTAGTGGCACTTACGGTCTCCTTGGGAGTCTTCACTGAATTAGGGAAAAAGTTGTTGCAAGAAAAATATCAGGAGTCGCAGAAGGCTTAACATTTTTATCAATCCTTGACCGAAACGATGAAGACTGATATTTTTCTGTTCTAAATGCAGATTTCTGCTGCGATAGCATGCAGTACTTTCAGCTATATTTAGCAAGCATATCCTACTGAATTGTTTTGTGCGCAGGGTAGAAAGCACGTATTAGGTAGAGCATCTAACGACTGGCGCACACATTAGGCGTTATGCACCGTTTCTAAGTCTACACTGATATAATGTGGAACTCCTGAGCTGCCCGATGGCTGAAATTATTTTAACCCTGCGCCTCCACCCCTCCCCTTCACCATCAACCAACTTTTACACCCCTGCCTGTCTTTGGTGCACCAGCGTTGGGAATCATTTATCCAACGACTTTTGATACACCAAGAAATTGTCTAGTTTTTCCTTGTTTTAATCACTCGAAAATGGCGTCTTCTTTCACAATGATAAATGTTGGTAGTAGCAAGTCTAAATGTCTTGCCCTTGTAGCTCCACTTCGGTAATGATCCCAATGAGAGTAGGGGCCAAGGTGGCGAACGCAGTCCACAGCACCTTATTAACGATAAATGAATAAGCCGCTAGGGAAAAAAAAGTAAATTTTCGCTATCGAACAATATAACTGAGCAATACCGAAACATCCGCACGTGCCAAGAAAAGTAACGAAGAGAGCAGGTGGAGCTTTCCGGCTAGCCAGCAAAATCTTCTGGCACCACTCAACTATGCAAGCGCACAAAAATAAAAAAAAACTGCCGCAAGAACAAACTGGCGCAAGCAACAAAGGCTGAGCGGTGGCGACAGCGTCTCGGTAATGTCGTTAATGCTGACAAATAGGACTGAACGCGCAATGCTTCTGCCTTTCTCCGCTGCTTTTCTTTCTTTCCAACGGAGCACGTGAGTGCTCTTAGCGCGAGGCTGCCTCTGGCCAAAGCATGGTCTTCCCTTCTGCAACGCCAACTCTGCCCGTGCGGGCTCTTTTCTCTGTCCAGATCATTCCCCGCAAACCTAGCAGAGTGAGAAGTGAGGGCGAGCTATGAGCCTGGGCGCGGCTTCTTTCGGTACGGGATGGCTAGTCGGGGAAACCACCCAGGTACGTGGATCGCTAGGAACGGGTCTAGCGAATAAGAGCGGTGAAAAGCGCGACCTCCCTTTTCTATAACCGACCCTCGCTGCGCGCACAACATGCACGAGCCTTTTCTTTTACTTCCATTGCTCCCTTGCATGCTCACGAGGACTGAGCCAATGGAGTAAAGCATACAAGAAACGCGCCTTTCACCGGCTATGTGGCGACCTACCAAGCCGCCCTAAAAAAACAAATAAAGTGGGCAATGGCGCGCAGTAGATTACCTTTGAAACCTGGCACAGAGCCTGTCAGGCCTAGAAGTATCTTTAGAACAACCTCATACCGAATGTGTTCAATTTTCTTTCAGGAGATTCCTATGGATGCACTTGTGCGTCGATGTTTTCTTCTGTGCATTTCCGCTTTCTTTTGTAGAATGCTGTTTCACTCCATTGTGGGCAAAATGTCATTTACGAATACTTCTACATGCTCTTACAGTAGTTTGGAGTTGCCCTGTACAACTCCTCACTGCTGTTTAGCGATGGCTGCGGAATCGAATGAGAAAATGTAGGCGTAGACCTGTAAAAATCTATGAAGGGAACGTTATCGACACACAAACGTACAACACTTAGCAAGCTCTAAGGCAAAGAAGGGGGAGGGGTGACAGCAGCAAAAAAATAGGCATAGGCAAGAACCAGTAATATGCAGTGAAAGACAAAGACAACCATGTCACTTCAAATCTGGCCGGGATAAGTGAAAAAAAAAAAAAAAAGCAGTGGAGATATATACGTATTTTCTCAGTAGAAAAATAATCGTGGCTCTAATATTATGAATGACGGCGGCGAGGAAATAAACAGTCTGATCACAGCTAAACAGGTAGTAACGATAGCCTAACCGACACTGCAGAGCAGGAAATCAAATGTAAAAAGCAAATAGCTTCAAGTGCTCTAAAGAACGGCAGAAATACTGTGCTAGGGAAGCTGCAACCCTGTATACGCAATTCCACACGAACTTAAGCGCACCAAGAGCATGAAAACATGTGAAAAATAATGCTGTGTATAATAAAGGTATTGTGACACAGTGATTGTGAAAAACTGTATTGTGAAAAATTACAGTGATTACCGTAGGGCTCGTCGTTTACAAGGTATTTATTAGGGGATCCCTTCTAGAACCACAGCAACGTTAGACTTCAGCTAGCGAAGTGAACGTGCATGTTTTTTAAAACATAGACCATAATCATGCCATCACTTTTATTATAAAAAATTTTGCAGAATGCAACGAGTCGCTATATAGGCCCTATTTAGATTACGAGAAAGTTTGATTCAGTTGAAGCACCAGCAGCCATGCACGTACGCCGCAACTAAGGCGTAGAGGTAGCACATGCAAAGGGGCTAGAATATTTGTGCAGCACTTTAGAGCTGCACATTGTGCGCGGTCCTCTACGAAAAAACAGAGTACAATATCAACCGGTCAGGGAGAGGAACACCATCTCTTCGCTGTTATTCACTGCGAAGTGTTTGCGTCTGCGTTTACAAGACATATTCGCGGGGTAGGACTGGCAAAAACAAGTATAGCTATTAATGGATGACACCTTAGTATCCTTCTGTTTGCATATGACATGGCGGGGCTGGGTGGCTTGAGAGATGAAATGCAACGCACGTCTGAACCGCTAACCGGCAAAGCACAACGGTAGACTTCAAAATTAACACGAAGAAAACTAAAGCATTGTTCAACAGTCTGTGAAGAGAACCGCAGTTTACAGTAGGTAGTGATGTACAAGGGAGTGCACTCATCTACGCCAAGTAGTTACGGCATAACCGGATTAGAAGAGAGCAATTACCAGAAGGAAAAGAGTGGGCTGAGATTCTTAGCAGCATTTTATTGATACCTCAGCGAAGAAAAGTAGATAACAGTCGTCTCTTGCCAGTACTAGTCTATGCGACCAAATTTGGGAGGCTAACGAGGATGTTTGAAATTAGATTAACAACATTGCAGCGGGGTGTAAAAAACAAAAATAAAACTGTAACGGTTGCGACAAAAATCAAAACTACAGCAGCTGGGATTACTGAACGAGTTAGTGATATCCTCGCTGAAATCGAGGGAATGACACAGACCTAGGAGCAGCATGTAACGATACAAGAAACAGATAAGCAACGGTCTGATTCCAAGGAAAGTGGACGGGGCCAACAGAGAGGCGAATGGGCAGATGAGATTGCGAAATTTGTGCGCGTAGAATAGCCGTGACTGGAAGAGGACCGGGCTAATTGAAGATCAGTGGCAAAGGCCTTTTTCCCACAGTGAACGCAAGCTGGCTCGCGGTGATGACGATCGGATCGAATCCAAGCATTTGAGCAACAGGAGTAAAGTGACTGCCGGATCGGTAACGTGTAGATGTCGACGGGACTGCGCCGTATCTGTGGAAACAAAGTACTTTTTTATATTTCGTTGGCCTTGCACATTCGATCAGCAACGGCTACTGTGCTGTGGCTGGAATGTGTAGCGCCGAAGTCTGACGTTATCAAATTACGGCTCGTTCGTAAGTGAGAGAGCGCGAGCACACAAGAGGAATCGCCTTGTAAGATCCCCGACTTAATCCTAACTTTCGCTCATTCTGTTGTAGCTGGTGCTAATTGTAACACACGATATATAACCATTCACTTGCTTAGCGTCCCACCATACTGGAAAGGTTCCCAGAATGAGCTGAACCGCTGCAAAAGATGACGACTAACATGAAGAGGGAGTAAGGCTTTTTGAGAGCCTAGTTCCTACATATTCATATTTGAAAGACTGTGCGCTAAAAAGACGTTCACAGGAAAAAGGATAGAGACGACAGGAAAGAAGCGCAACTTTCAACTTTAATGACGACAAAAGAAGCCAGGTGCACTCATAGTATATCCGCTGATAACCAGAGATGGGCTCAGTGACGGAGCGTGGTTTTGGTTATTTGGTTCACGCTCCGTCACGCAGCTCATCTCTGGTTATCAGCGGATATATCAGTGCGCCTGGCTTCTTTTGTCGTCATTAAAGTTGAATGTTGCGCATCTTTCCTGTCGTCTCTATCCTTTTTTCTGTGAACGTCTCTTTAGCGCACAGCCTTTCAAATATGAACATAAGAGGCTGCTGCACTTCGAGGGTCAGGGTTGCAGCTAATCAACCACGTGTAGAATGCGCTCGTGATCTGTGTTATTGGTCAGAGTATTTTTGCGCGCCGAAGCAAAAGTGTGGATAACGAGGCACGCTGCAATGAAGCACTCCGAATTATTTTAAACCAGTTGTCGTTATTTAATGCGAACTAAAAACGCAGTATACTCGAGCGCTTTCCCATTTCGTCTCCATTGATATACTGCTGTCGCGGCCAGAAGCCGAACCCATGGCCTCGTGCTGACTAGCAGGACGCCATACCTACTAATTCACCGCGGCGTCCCGTGATCTCTTGGTAGCGCAGCCCTAATAAATGTCTTCAAAGCTAGTGCCCACAAATTGCAACACCGGAATATTCGATTGTAATCCAGTATAAGCTCATTTGATGATAAAATAGGTCACTGAGAATAGAAAATTGTCCCTTATTACATGTAATGTATCCCGCAAACATTATATGTGAGAAAGCTATTAATAAAATGCATTCAGCTGCATCTTTTAAAGCTATAAGGCACAAAAACTGACCTGGCTCTGACGAGAGGCCATCGGTGCACTGACACTCTTGTGCGCCTGCATAACAAGAAATGGCTCGTCACAGGTAATGCGACTAATGCCTCTTTATACTTGATATATGAGTATATATTGACGTAACACACGAAGCGAAATGTCGAAACTTAGCTGTGTCTCCAAAGCGCACGTGATAGCGAACGTAATTGCACTTTTTAATCTTCCTGTATTATTCACAGAATATGGGTGACATCCATCAAGCGTGTTGTGATCTCTGTGGTTTGTTTTTCCTGTTTCTTTTTTTTTCGAATTATATACTGCTCCTTTACATTTCCTTGTCTTCTCTTCCCTTACCAACTTCCCTCATCCTTCGTATCTCTAGGAGCGCTTCAAACGCGAGTTTGCCACACGTTGCATCTGCGGCTCCAATCGCTACAAGGCGGCCAAAAGCCGCTTCGCATCGTATGAGCAGGAAGACAACAACTCGACCATCATAGTCTCCATGCGGCATTCCTTCCGGCTCAGCTTCAAAGGCTCGCCACTGAAGGCGAGCACGCAGGTGTGATTGCGCTGCAGGAGAAAGCCTGGTTGCTGACGAGAAGGCAAGAGTAGCCAAGTCTTCACTGGGCCGCCCTTCGTTGAAGCCGCTTCCCCCGGAGCCCAGCAATGGATCTCTGCGCTACCTCTAGCGTGACTTGCGGACATGTGTAACCGCCTCGGTGTACGCAGGCCGGTGTACTGCGCCACATCCGAAGGACGTTTGCGCGCCGTGATTGCGACGGGCGTGCCTTTCTTGTGGATGAACACTCATTAACGTCGGACTCGAGGTGTGGTGTCGCACTGTGCGCCTTCGTGTGTATTCGTGTGTGCGCGTTGACCTAGGTGTCGCCAGCAGTTGCGGTACGGTCGAGCACTGCGAGGTGACTCAATTTGTTCCCAAACTCACCGGAAAATATTTCCAGTTCTACATGCTGAACAGGATCACGGGTATTGGAAAGTGAGTAGGAGTCGTTCAAGTTCGCCGTAGGTATGCACCGCGCTATAGTCCCACGTGCGGTACCATCGACTCCACATCAGCCGCCGTAGATAGTACGAACTATACAAGCGGAGTGCGTAGTCTCACGGCGATATTTTTCACTGACTGTAGTTACACCTGAAAAAGTGTTGAATAAAGAAATGCGCGGGCTACTAGTAAGACTCACACCGGTCGCGCGTGAGGGCATGACGCACAGGAACCAACGTATGCCTGCTGAGACGAACCAAAGCGCGCAAAGGCTTTGCGCATCCAGACACATAGTCGGTACTGAGCGAGACTGCTTTTTTTTTTTTGCGCTGTTCTTCCGAAAACAGCCAGGGCTGTGCTGCTGTGTACAGGCCAAGGATTTTTTTCCCCCTTTCTTACACAACTCCGAGACAAGCTCACTAGATTCAGCGTCCCCTACCTGGTGCCCACGTCAACATATTCATGTGAACTAAACTCATCTATTCATGGTGTAAGTTTGTGTACTGCGCTTACGGGATGAAGAAAACAGAAAGTGAAAGCGATGACCAAGAGTGAAGAGCAGTTGCAGGTGAAGCACGGTCGCTATTGCATTATTTGGTCATTGTATACGTGATCAGAACGCTTCTTCTCTATTTTATCTTTACTCGTGTTCAGCTTCTTGGCGTGCATTTCATCCTTTACCTTCGTCTCAAGTCCCTCATGACGCTTGCCTATCCATGTTTAATGCATGAGTGCCAGCACAGTCGTGCGCATCTAGAAATTGTCATTGATTTCTTCGGCGTCACCCTGCATCACCTAAAGTAACTTGCTATCTTCCCATTACCGCAGCTGCACGCGGCTATTCTTCTGCGTTCGCAATGCCCCTCAGGCACGTGATACGCAGATGATCAAGCTACGTTCTCGGCATAAGCATAGGTCAAACCCAATCCATGAAACCCACCTGATACATTCTGCGCGCTCCTTGTACGTACGTAGTGCACTTATAGCCCTCTCTTCAAATATATGTGCTGCGTTTGTGCGTACTTTGTGATTTGCTCGACTTCCGTGTAATTTCATTTCGATTTACGCCGTAACGCAACTGTAAGAAAAGATGAGTCGCGCTAGCTGCAAACAGCTCGGTGCGTTT
Source organism: Amblyomma mixtum (assembly GCF_055824585.1). Taxonomy (NCBI): domain Eukaryota; kingdom Metazoa; phylum Arthropoda; class Arachnida; order Ixodida; family Ixodidae; genus Amblyomma; species Amblyomma mixtum. The sequence continues at coordinate 126,409,395 of NC_143014.1, read as the reverse complement.
CAAGGAACTTCGTAGTTTGAAAGAACGACTGTATGCGTGCAGCATCGTGTGGTGCGAGTGCCAAAACTAAAAAACTGGAAATAAAAATAATACGGCACTGTTGAAGCGAGCGTGGTGAGTGCTTGGAGAACCGTGCTGAGTGTGAGAAAGATTATCATAATCCACATGAGAATAAATGACGTTCAGGTGCTTTACGAGGAAGTTCCTGAAGAACCCCATTTTCTTCCTATCCCTTCTTCATGTTCTCGTCCTTTTAAGGCGTTTCTTACTTACACCTCACTGTGCGTGATCACCGTTCGCGGTGCATGTCAAGCGAAACAAGAAACGCCAAATTGTACATGATGCGTAAAGTGATTGTCGGCAGAGCCATGTTACATTCCTTGTTGGGACTTAAAAAGACGTCAAAATGGTCAATAAAGAAAATTAAAAGTACATCATGTCTTTTCTTGTTTTTTATTGTCAACGAGTGCAAACACGTGCAAACCATTCAAGTATAGCTTACGCAAAAATGTCTGATCCGTTAATGTGCGCGTGCCTAGTGAGAGCTATTCACGAATGCGACGAGTACTCGATCGATAGAATCAAGCTTCGGTGAAAAAAAAATGATGGAAGGCTTATCTTCCTGTCTGATGATTACAGGAATTCCGTATTTCACATGTAAGCCATGTGCACTTTTCTATGGAAAGAGTCATCGTAACTGCAAAGGCCGAAATAGCACGGATTCGCACTTGACAAAATATGCTCGCCTCGATGAAACCACCTCACTAGGCAGCTCACCGGAGCAAGAGCTCAAACAAAAGCTCTGCAAGCAGGCTTGTAACATCTAGTTAGCAACCGAATGGTCCCCAAGAGCGCGTTGCATTGAAACTAGAAGCACGAGAACGACCGAGTGCTACTCAAGCCGACTAAGAGTTTGTGAAGGGTACTGGTCTGTACTGGTCTCGTTCTTGTTTGCTAGTTCTTCGGGACACATTTTTCCAGGATAAAGGCACAGCACGTGTCGCAAAGTTCTTGTTACACACACACACAAACAAAAAAAAACTGTATTTGAATATCCTCATCCCGCGTTTAATCAAAGTCCTTTTTAAGCGTTAAGAGCTCGTAGCTTTCTAGTACTGCTTTTCATTTGCTTTAACCCAGTTGTTATCATTTCCTGTGAGAGCGCTCGCAGGTTTTGAGCAAGTTTCCCCGCCATTGAAAGAATTTAAATTTTATTTCACATCTAATACCCACTAGTAAAAGGACACAAATTATTTTTTTGTTTGGGCTGGCATTGTTTACTGGACTAGAAGCTTCGCCAAATATAAGAAGGTCCAGGAGGCGTCATTCAAAACAGCGCACTGCGTATGCTTACCAGACCAATGAATAAAAGAAACAGAGCAAAACGCTGAGGCAGCGTTTGAGTATCGAGCGTTAGCAGTATCGAACGAGTATTGCGTCATTAGCCATCTTCGCTATATCCGGTAGAAATTTTTCTTCATATCCGGATACATAATTTTTTTAATGCCGACGTATACAACGCAAGAAGACAAATCGTTTGACAGCACTTCGAATGCCCTACGTCAGTTAGTTTGGCCGCAGTGGACGTTTGAGGCGTCAAGAAGTCATGGTTTTGGGAACAAAAGGTCGTCGGTGCGAATCCCTATGATAGGCTACGCTTTGATTCGAGTAGTAATCCTATGCTTCGCAACGCGCTGAATCATTTGATACCATTCCGAACATTCTACGCCAATCAAGTATTCCACAATCTGTGTACCAATGGTACCACCCACTGGACCCACTTGAATGGCCTTGTGTTTCATATTAACGCGACCTTGAGTACTGCGAGTATTAGAACTAACGCTGTATAATACACGCAAGCACGTATACACACACTCGCACATACACGGACTCAAGTAATAATTGATTGTGTGGTTATAACGTCCCTCAGAGACTCAGGTTGTGGAGGACCCCGTTGTGGAAAGCACCGGATTAATTTAAACCACCTGAGTGATTTTAACGGGCGCCGACATCCACAACAAACAGGCGTTTTTTGTATTTCACCTCTGGCGAAATACGGATGCCATGGCTGGGATCGAACCCGCGACCTTATGATCAGCAGCTGAACGCCAAAGCCACTGTGCCAACAAGGCGGGTGCGAACAATAACAACGATTCTTTTATGTGCAGAAGTTTGCATTCACAGCACAAGAATATTATACGCAAAGGTCGAGGATTTAGTACGATAAAAAAGGGGCACAATTTAAACGGAACATGATGCGAATCTACAGGCAGTGACAAAGTTCGCGATAGTTAGACGTTTATGTAAAGCGCAATTCCCCATAGCGAATGAAAATAATCTCTCAGTTCTCTCCTTGACGCACAGAGAGTTTTGTGATTGTAGTTCAATAAAGACGGCAGATTATGCATTATGCTTGATTTTAACTGAGCGCGAAATTAGGGACCTCACCACTGTTCAGAGCTTGTGACGCACACAGACGCTGTTCATTGTTGTGAGTATCCAATAGATTTTTCAAGAATATTTACACTCAGAGGGACAGGAGCACGACAGCGATGTAAAATATCACTACCCCTAAAAGCGTACCCGCATGTACACAGAAAGGCGTCCTTTGAGAAAGCACAAACAAAACTGACCACTTATTGAACGGGTCTTAAACTACCAAAGCAACACCTTAGGTGATAAAACTCGCCATACTGGTCCGCTCCAGGTTTGACCCCGATCCCGTTGGGATTTCATAAATAGCCTCGAAATATTAGTGCTCGGGCGCTTTTTCATTTTGTCTTTATTATATTGCGCATCGAATCCACAAATCTGTGCTCAGGAGCGAAACGCCACGCCCACTGTGTCATCACTCTCGGTGCCAAAGAGTACAGTGGCAGAGTGGCACCACCAAAGAGCCAGAGTGCTACATAGCTACGTTGTTAGGGCTTTCTCGCTCGGAGGTTCTCGATTTACGCCGACAGGCACAACCGACGTCAATTTCGCTCAGATTCCCTTACATATTTATTTCGCAGAAGAACTATGGGAAGGAGTAACACACTTCAGAGAAGAAATGTAAGAGCGGGAACTTTCCAATTGACCTCTTGGTATTTTGTTCAGGAACAGAAAAAAAAGAGTACCATTAATAGGAGAAAGAACATGAGTGGATGATACCCTAGCTGAAATCGATGGAAGGAAGTGGTCTTGGCAGTCTATGTGATGCCTAGAGCAGGGAGCCGGTGGTCTTTGATACCCGTTCTAGACGGACACGTCGAAACGAAATTCGAGTCGAATGACATTCGAAACTCCGAATGGCATTTGGACTTGACGGAGTTCCACGGTGTTCCGCGTCGTTTTCCAGCGGCAGTTGAAAACTTCAGCAATCACTCGTGTAAGGCAGTGACGCTGCTGCTGTCAGGTTTCGTTTTTGGGAGTTCGCTCGTTTTGTGCGTTTATCGCACCGGCTGTTTTAGAATTGTAAATCATGATGAAAGAGGCCTCACCGATGACGGCGTTCAGTTTCCTTTGGTGACGGCTGCTATTATATGCATTTGTACTCGAAAACTAATGCGTAAAAAAACAAAGCCGACAGGCTCAAAGACGACCCCTGGAGTCGCCATATTGTGCAGCTTACATGGGCCGCACATATTTACTCGGAATTCTTTTGTATCCAAGCGATGGCCTGGACACAGTGAGCACGAGGACACACATGTTTGCGTTTCGAAGGCAACTGAAGCTCTCGCATTTCTCCGCGAAGCGCCGTCGAGTCGAATGACATTGAAATTTTTCGTGGAGCTGCACAAGACCGACAGTTGAGTTAAATGGTATTCGGTTCGACCGCATTCGAATCTCTCGTGGGGAGCGGGTATTAGTGTGACAATGCGTACCAAGCGCTAGGAAGGCATAGCCGTGGGTGGTTGAGAATCGGAAGAAACTGGATGTCTCTTCAGTGCCTCCCAAGGACGTTATGAACGCTAGGCTTTCAAAGGGCATCCGGCCACTGCACTCAGGAGGGAAGCTGTCGGACGGGCACTAAGAGGCATAGCAGAAGCACTTTACGCCCCGTACGTCTCGCCTCTGAGCGTGTACTGCGCACAAGAGCGTGATTTGAAATCCTGCAATCGCGGAGTAATAGCGCGCATACGCTTTTCAGCCTTCTCTAGCAGCAGTCAAAAGGTAAGGCACCTGGCTCCCCGCTGAAATTTCGGGTTCGGCTCCTCACTCGGATTTTGCGCAAGGAAGTGAACCTTCAACCTACCGTACATGGAGAAGCCATAAGCACTTGAAAATTAAGAAAACTAACGCTTCTTTAAACGCCGCATCGTCATATGGTCAGAAAACGCCGAGCTCGCCACACAAACGGGTAGGAAGCCCAGAAAGGAGTATATTTATCATCACCCATCTGTGACATACGCATGCAAGATGCGATGAGGCTGCTGTCACCGGGCGAGGCTGGGAGCCGGGGTAAGACCCATCGGGATCCAGGTAAGCGAAAGATTTCACAGTAGTTTCCTAATTTCACAGTGCACCTCTGAGGTCGTGCCTTCAGTACTAAAAGCCGAGTGCATTCTAGAGCAGAATGTGAAAGTATGGAAGTTTGTAACTTTGTTTCCAAGCCAATGTATTTTTAAAACACTTCAGTATATGCGCGCAGGTGCTGCCCGGAGTAAATCCTAAAACCCAGGCCTGTTTTATCTTCCCGGTTGCAAAACTTTCTATAGTGAGAGAGAAAAATAAAAAACAACTTTATTCATCGATTTTAATAGAATGGGTGAGGAACTTTAGGCCCCCCAGGTGGCCACGGCCCCTCCGCACACGACAACCCCTTGGGCTCGGTGCACCGCCCGGAGCTAGATGTCCGGGTCGGAACTGAGCAGCTTAGCCACTCACTGGAAGGGGTGGAGAGCTGCAGGTCCATGGAGGGATGTCCGAGGGACATAACCTCATAAGGTCCATGTATTAAAAAAACGGCGAGCTTACAGGGCCGAAATTCGAGAATTAACAGATTTTCCCGACGGCGGTGGTCAATGATGTAAGTTATGTTCGTTACAAGTATCGAGTTGTTGACACTCGCACAACCGCCTGGCGACAGAATCACTGAACAGGTGCAGCAAGAAACTTATGGATACAACAGTGCGAGACATGAACTGAGAGGTAAAACAAGCAAGCGGAATTCACAGAGTATCTCGTCGTCGAGAATGGATGTAAGCGTGAAATGCATTACTGGAAAAGAGTAGCGTATTCTAGGACGGTTATGTGACCTAACAGCTCTGCCTAGAACTGGGTACCGGGTGGAAGCGCATCACACAGACACACATCTAAATACAACTTTTCAAAATTTCTGATTTAGCGATGCGTCTATGAAGGCAATAATTTTTTTAATCCTGGAGGGTATTTCAAACTGGAATGTAAGGGCATGCAAAGTAAAATAGAAGCTGATATGTTTTTTAAAACTTCACGATAAATGTGCGTTGAGATGCCGGACATCTCAACGCACAGTAAGGCGCTCAGTAAGATGGGTACTTCTCCGAATCGAACCCGCTAATCTCGCTTGTATATTTACACCACCACCGCAACCACCCACCGCTGATACCACCGGCCGCCTCCGGCGTCCGCGAGCGCCATCTATGTTTGTAAACAAGGTGTTGGTCGAAAGGAAGAGGTCATCAGGAAATGACGGGAGCCGTAATTATCTTACTAAAAGTGAGCACCTCTATCGTGCCATGAAGGAAGGAGGGAAGGGAGCAAAAGATGAGAGAAAAAAGATCTCAAGGTCCTTATTTTGCAACAACATGTTTGTGAGATGGGCAGATGGACGAGGAGGATGGTGCAGAAAAATATGGATTCCAGCATACCCATGTATGCATGATGTAAATGTACAGTGAAGGTAACGGCTGGCCACTGTCTCGACAGGCGTGGGTGGGTCGAACACAGAGGCTCGCGACCGAGGTTTATATATACAAGCTGCTTAAAGCTGCCCTGCGTGTTGTGCGGTTCTTAATATTCGTTCTATATGGGGGCCACGGTGGCGTAACACACGAGGCGCATACACACGCCACACACCGACGCAGTTCTATTTCCAAAGATTTCATGGCACATGTATCTCGTCTTAGGCACCAACATGGGTCACTGTCGCAGCACGATGCCGATGGGTGCGGCTCGCCTTTTTCTGATATTGGGCGACAAACTACCATGGCACAGTGTAGATTTTATACTCCTTACCGAGCACTGCTACTGGGGCTACTTGGTTGAACATCTTTTGGGCTCGCTGCTTGGTAGTTACGAAATGAACACGACGCAAAACGACCGCACACCCTAAATCTGGCACCACTCGTTTATGAGGCGGCCCTTGCAATTAAGCGCAGTTTCTTATGTCGGCCCTGAAACAAACCAAGAAACAATCGATAATTCGTGAACTGTAGTCAAAACACAAGCTAGTTTATGTATACATGCACAATAAAAAAAAAATTCACCATGCGCTGCACAGAAAGAATTAAACCTGTAACAAAAACGGCACGCACGAATTAAGCAGCAGCATGCTCCAGCGTGACTAATAGGGGCATCTCCCCAGACATCCTATGAAAAAGTCTTGAGGGCTCTCTTTTGCATTGTGAGCATTACAATGGTTATGCTACGCACATAACAAATGTGTACACTGTCGTCGCCTGTTAAGAGTGAGCACGAATGCGCCATAAGCTTGATACCTGCGAACTGACAAACAGGCATAAGCAGAGCGGAGAGGTATCATAGTTCCTGCACTTTTCGCACGAACGAAATAGTGCAGACAGCACTCTCGTATGATTCTCTGCGAAGCTGTAACTTAGGTCCATCGCGCACTCCAGTGCTCACTTCTAGCAGTGCACAGCTCTGTACGATTCGGGATCGGAGTAGCCGCAGTTGGTACACGACGATGGTGGTGGCAAGTACCGCAGGAAGCATTTGTATTGCAGTGTATTTAACTAACTGTTAGTGAGTTGAGTCTCTACACAGATCTTTTTTTTTCCTTTTTTTTTGGGGGGGAGGGGGGGAATCGGCAAATATACAGATCTCTTCAGTGCCGCAGGGGTCGCATGAGCACGCCTGTATTTATGGCCGTAGCATTCAACGCCAGCAGTGCAGCTCAAGGAGCGCCGTAATATTAAATCTACCACTATTTTCGCATCCCTCCTCCCGTAATTGCATTTAACTACTCATCTAGACACGCCACTTGAAGTAATTATTGATCTGAACAGTAAGACCGGGCCTCGTTGACGGCCTGGCTCTCTTTGTATTCATTACGTTGGCCTGATGTTGCTGTGCCGCTCCTGACTTCGCAGACCTTTCTCGAAACTCCCTGCTCGCATGGCCCCGAGCAGGCATACTCAAAGGATCGGCGAATACTGAAGTCATTATCGGCTTAGTGGCTCCGCTATGACGGGAGAGCCCTTCTTGCACAATGAAAACGGGTCCGTCGCTGCCATCGAGGAAGGAGCGCGCACGACGCGTAACGAAAAGTGGCTGTTGACAATCGTTTTTGTCCGACAGGGCCCGCCGCCCCTTTCCAAACCGCTTGTCGGTGGCATTGTAATCAGATCTGCGAGGACAGTGAGGTATGCAAGACTTCCCCTTTCCTTTGTGGCATTCTCGCTACGTCTCCCTTATCCGACGCACCGCTGTTATCGGTGCTAAAGTAGCTAATTAGCTAATGACCATGGCCCCCACAAGTATCGCGTCTGCAACCTCGCTGACAACACCGTAGGACTCGCTGAAAAGAAATGTATGCGTCAATATCCAGCTCAGAAGCATGGTGGGGGAGCAGTGACTTCATGTCAGAGGCAAGGGCAGCCGACAGCGAAATGGAAAGGGAGAAACTGAAGTGTGGAGAGGGGCTTCGACTATTTGTTGTTCTTTGTTTTTTTCTCGTTTTTTTAACACAGCCCTTGTTCGAGGCAGCGCCCAGCCCTTAGAGGCTGTATGAGAATCTCATTGGTTTTCATTGGTTTATTAGAGCCTGGGCCTGGTCTCTGGGAATGACCGCCTGAACTTCTTTATTTCCGAAGGCTTTAAAAGCAAAACAAAAGTAGTCTACATAGAGGATCCGTGCTTTGCACGTACTTCTATATTTCCTAGGCTTTAACCGAAATCCTCGGTAGATAAGTTAGGCATTCTAGAGTTCTTTCTCAGTGTGAGATTGTTTGTCGTTCAGTTACAGTTTGTGTATTTGTCTGTGTGACTTCGTTTTTGTAACTTGAAGTTTGTTTTTGTAAATTCAATAAATGCACTCCATCATCATCATCATAGTCTCCGCCATCACTGCCGAATCACCGCGACTGGAGAGGCCTTTGCCCATCCGAAGAAAGGGAACGAACCATCTTAAAAGTTACTGGCTCAGTAGACAGGATTCGGCACCCTTCCACAAGCAGCAAGCAACAACACTTTCGGCGGAAGCAGCAACCAAAGGACGGCTGTGCGAACTACCTTCGAGGATGTGCTACAACTTGCAACCTATTGGCTACAAACTGCAGCGACGCTGGTGCCGGATGAGGGCAAGTTCTCGCGTCTGGTCGAGGTTGGCTTGGCTTGAGTTAAGGACATTGAAAGAGTAGGCGTTCTGTGTTAATGCCGAGATTAATCCCACAGCTAGGTGTCGTTATCTGTATACCCTTAATTAAACAGAAAAAATTGTGATTCGACCCATCGAATTAGAATTTGAGCGGAGAACGCTCGCGATCCGGTGGTAGAAAGAAGAAATCATTAGGGTGCTCAAGGATCAATATCCGGGCGGCGGGCAGGCTCTCACCGCATTTGAAGCAAAGGAGCAGCGGCAGTCCTGCCTAGGCCCTGTGGTCATGCGCTCTAGCGTGTCTGACTATTTGCCTCCCCATCCGAAGGAGGCACAGAGCGTAATGGGCAGAAAGCAAACAGCTCCTCTCAGGGAAGGGTAACGGCTCACAGAGCAATGCCGCAGGCGCATTCAAAGAACCTAGAGGCAGGAAGGGCAGCACAGGAAGAGGCCGTGAGAGCACTCGAGGCACAGCATGGAAGCAGCGGGCAAGCAGACGCTGCGTCCGGAACTAAGAAGCAGCGCTGGCCAGACCTAGGCCCCAGGGCAGATCTCACTCGCACGGTAGATAGCGACCCGTCCCAGCATTCGACGAATGCACAAGGCCAGGACAAGTGGAATCTTGCCAGCTCGTTGCAGCGAGCGGCGGAGACACAGCGCAGTCTTGCAGGCTAAGCTAGAGGATCCAGTGTCAAGAGAGGACGAGCTCAACTGCACGAACAGTAGAGTGGCGCAAATGAAAAATCGCAGGGAATCGAAATAAATTTTGGCACTATTTCCAGCGATGTCGGCAAACCAGTTGCCACCATCCTTTACAGAGACAGTCGACGATGAGCTATGCTCACTGAGCGCTGAAGAGCAGGAACAGGGATAAAAAACGGGCACTCGAAAAGATGCCTCTTATGACCGCCATGTCGGTACATACCTGGAAATGGGGAGCGGCCGTCAGACCTTGGCTGTAGCTATGCAGATTCCGCGGTCAGACATTATGCTTCCGGACAGCGAGCCGATAAGGCACATGAAATGAGCGACGCGCTATCAGTCGAGATCCGCGCGAAAACCCCAGAAGAGCAGCTATTGGAGAAGGTGTGTGATGAGCCCTCATGTGAATGCATGGAGGTTGCTCTTCTAATTGGCTCTTACCTCATCATCAGCGAAGAACAAAAGCAGGCAAGGCACCTGGAATATGGAAAACTTTTAAAACAGGAATGTGGCACCTGAACTCCGCTGGCGCAAGAGCACACTTCTCAGCTGCAGCGCGAATTGCGCGGTGAGCACGCAAACTCTGCAGGCCGCCTCTTAGTATGGGAAAGCGGGAAAGTAACCCAGTTCGGGCAACATGGCAAAGAGCGTTCGATTCGCGACTTGCCGTGCACTCACACGCACACGCCGTGCCGCAGTACCGGAACCCTCACGATCCGGGTTTGGGACAGATCGCGCGGCATAGACAAGACGGCCTGGGCAGCCGTGAACGTTCCAGCTCATCCAACGGGCAACGTGAACGGAACTGTTCAGCAACGCCGGACATTGGTGTAGACACACTTGCATATCAATTGATGTGTTTCTTGTGCTGACATCTGTGTCTTGGGTGTAACTATGCGGTGCGTCTCCATGTCGTCAGCGGCTTTTTACGCCGCTATCAGTTCTTTGCATTGCGTGCGCGTGTGTGTGTGTGCGCGCGTGCGTGCTTGCGTGTGTGTGCGCGTGCGTGCGTGTGTTTGTGTGCGTGTGCGTGCGTGTGTGTGTGTGTGCGCGCGCGCGTGCGTGCGTGCGTGTGTTTGTGTGTGCGCGCGCGCGCGCGCGCGTGTGTGTGTGTGTGTGTGTGTGTGTGTGTGCGTGTGTGTGCGCGTGTGTGTGCGTGTGCGTGCGTGCGTGTGTGTGTTTGTGTGCGTGTGCGTGCGTGTGTGTGTGTGCGCGTGCGTGTGTTTGTGTGCGTGCGCGTGCGTGTGTGTGCGCGTGCGTGTGTGTGTGTGCGTGTGTGTGTGTGTGCGTGCGTGCGTGTGTGCGTGTGTGTGCGCGTGCGCATGCGTGTGTGTGCGTGCATACACTTGCATATCAATTGATGTGTTTCTTGTGCTGACATCTGTGTCTTGGGTGTAACTGTGCGGTGCGTCTCCATGTCGTCAGCGGCTTTTTACGCCGCTATCAGTTCTTTGCATTGCGTGCGCGTGTGTTTGTGTGCGTGTGCGTGCGCGTGCGTGCGTGCGTGTGTTTGTGTGCGTGTGTGTGTGTGTGCGTGCGTGCGTGCGTGCGTGTGTTTGCGTGCGTCCATGCGTGTGTGTGTGTGCGTGTGTGCCGTCAGTGTGCCGTCATCTGCGGGCAGGAGCACATTTATGTGTCGCAATAGCTTGAAGAAATGTCGGCAGCGTTAGTAGCGGGACTTGCGGAGTTATGCTATTGCGGCCTTTTTCTTTTTAAGCCTAACTGAGCGCATTCCAACCTCAATTAACTTCTTTTGGGGGACGTGTAAAGTCGCGCTTCGTTTGCTGCCTCGTTAGCTCTCTATTCATTACGTTGGCTTCGGGCCTTCGTAGCACTCCGTACGTTGTAGAACATTCTCTAAGCTCCCTGCCCGCATGACTCCGCGCAGGCATACTAAAAGGACCGGCTCATACCGAAGTCATTATCGGCTTAGCGGTGTCATTATGACGGGAGAGCCCTTCTTGCACAATGAAAACTGGTCCGTCGCTAACTCCGAGGAAGGAGCGCGCGACGCGTAACGAAAAGTGGCTGTTGACAATCGACTGTGTCCGCCCGGGTTGGCTGCCCCCTTCCAAACTGCTTGTCGGGGGCTTCGCCGTTGGATCTGCGAGAACAGCGAGTTATGCAAGAGTTCCGCCTTTCCTTTGTGGCATTCTCGCTACGTCTCGCCTATCCGACGCACCGCGGTTATCAGCGCTAAAGTAGCTAATTAGCTAACGCGCGGGGCCCCGCAATTCTCGCGTCTGCAACCATGCTGACAACCGCGTAGGACACGCTGAAAAGAAATTTACGCGTCAACACCCAGCTCGGGAGTGTTGTGGGGGAGGAATGACTTCATGTGAGAGGCAAGGGCATGCGTGGTTTATGGGGGTTGAACGTCCCAAAGCGACTCAAGCTTTGAACACGCCGTAGTGAAGGGCTCCGGAAATTTCTACCACCTGGAGTTCTTTAAAGAGGCTCTTAAACACCTTCTGGGCATAGTGCATAAACTCGCTCGATGACTACATTCTCTCGCCATGAACACTTCAACCAAACAATACACTTCTTTCCGGCGACTTTTTTGTGCTCTCGCCCTCCTCCGTCGCCCGGACCTGCGTAGTCCTGTTGAGAGATGGCTACTGGTTACGTTCTTTAGGACCTCACGCAGGGACCACGGCCGTGGCCAGTCAACCTCTCCGGCTGGTCAGGAAGTTGCCCCCCCCCCCCCCCCCCCCCATTCCTATGAATAATTCCCGCGCACGTCAGCAGTCGGCGGAGGGCGCCAACTTTGAGCGTGCAAAAAGTGTCGAGAGGAGCGGGAAAGCGGCGAAGACGCTGAAATTCAAATTTTGACTACAGATAACTCCGCTTCTGCAAAACGCATTGGAAAAATTCTTGCTGAAGGATATTCGTGTTTCGGCATCCTTTAACAACCTTGGAATACCGCACCTTTATCGAGGGCCCCCTTTCAGAGCCTCTTTAACGTGCACTGACATCGCACAGTATACGTGCCTCTAGAAAATCCCCTCCATTGAAATGCGACTGAAACTAAAACCCTCGGTCGATAAGTAAGGTATTCTATAGCTGTTTCCCTGGGTGAGAATATTTGTCTTTAATCTACACTTTGTGTATTTGTCTTTGTGACTTCATTTCTGTAACTTGAAGGTTGCTTTTGTAAATTCCGTAAATATACTCATTCATGATCGCCATTGTCGTCTCCTCCTTCATCACCACCGAATCACAATCTTTGAAGAGGTCTGAGTCCCTAAGAAAGAAAACGAACCATCGTAAAATTTACTTCAGCCTCAAAGCAATGCGTGTTTCGTTTCTTCAAGCTATTTCGTGATATTTTACACAGAGCGGGATCGATCTGAGAGAACGAAACACCATTACGCATTATGCGACCCTGAAGTCACTGCTGGGAACAGCACCGATTCGCAGCCTATTCACTACACAAGGAATTCTTCACCTAAAAAATATCAAAAATCAGGGTCTGTCGAACCTTCTGCGTGATTTGTCTGAGGCCCCGCGTACACATGTACCACTGGTGTCCTCTGGCACCCTGAAGGACTTCCTTGAGTTTGTGTTTTTTCATTTGATCGGTGACTGCCGCTTTCGAAGCGACCTTTCTTTTGCTCTAAGATGGCTCTTATCGACATTACAAAACTCCAAACCACGAAAACGTTCTGCTTATGCAATGGAATTGTGCCGGGATTATAGGTCGATTGGCTGAACTATTATTATTATCCCTTTTGAAAGAAACCCCGATTCCAGTTTTGGCATTCTCAGAAGATGACCTGTCAAGTATCAGATCTTAGTCTGAATACGTCGCTCATAAAAACTGCAGCACAACCTTTTCCTGACGAACGCGCCGCGCTATATATAGGCCGGAAAATTCCACATGTGTCTTGGAACGTCAGCGATCTTTGCTGGGACGTCACTGAAGTAGCGGCTGCGAGCGTGCAGGTCGGCTCACGACGTCTTTCTGTCGGATCCGTGTAAGTAGTTCCGCGGAAGAAGGTAGACTTTGGTTGGTTTCTACGGCATCTTTATGACCGCAGCCCAGCTCCTAGAATTATCTGCGGTGACTTCAGCGCCCATCACAGTGTGTGGAGTGACAGAAACACGGATTCTTGTGGACAACTTGAAGACGCCATTGGCAATTTGAACCTGTGTGTTAAGTAATGAAAATCCCACATTCTTTTGGCCACCAGCCTCAGCGACAGTTTTAGACCTGGCACTGCATTCAACTCAGGAACCTTTGAGCAGCGCGCAGGTGGGCGGAGCGGCAACGCATGAGGAAGAAGGATGACAGAGCCCTAAAGACAACATTTAATAGGCTGAATCGCGCCATTCGACAGCACGCAAACAAACTCTCCAGGTCGCAGTGGGCTTCCTTTTCTGCTAGTGTTTCTGTATTCTTTCCGATGATAAGGATACAACATAAGTCATTAGGAGTCTTCCTGGTGAATCTCGGCCTTCAAAGGCTTTTGAAGCTCTTGCTTTGCGCAAGCAGAAGCCTATAATTGCGTGCCTGGCTAAGGCGTTTTCAGATACCCTTGTTCGTGCAACCTCTGGAATTGAGCCCTGTCCACTTCCTCCTTCGTCCACGTATGTCACGGATGCCACGTTCACTCTTAGAGAATTGCAGACAGCTCTGAGTAGCCCGCATCGTCGGTGTGCCCCTGACCCCGACGGCGTCACAAACCAAATTGTGCAGAACCACTCTCTTGACCGAAGGAAGGCCCTCTTGAACTACTTCAATCTAGTTTCGAACACCAGCGACGTTACGCCGTCATAGAAGGTGGTTTCTGTTCTTCCGGTGCTGAGATGGCGGGCAAAGAGATGGCGGGCATGGCCCTGCATCGTCCTATGGCACTTACAGCTTGTGTTGCTAATCTTATGAAGAAGCTGCTAAGTGCGTGCTTAACGTAGTGGCTAACAGAAATCAAGGTACTTCCAATTTTGTATGACTGTATTCCGCTCAGGTTTGAGCACGCAAGTTAATGGCTTGGAACAGCTAAGCCATATTGAACATCACAGGGCTTTTGGCCTTTCGATAGAAGACATTTTCTTAACACTTATGACAGCCTCCTCCAAAGGTCAATGCTAAGCAGTTTCAAAGGCACGGATGAACAGGGCCATCTCTTACGATTTATCCACTCGTTCTTCTGTGATCGTTCCATTCGAGTGCGGTAAAGGAGCCCTTCAAGCCCAAAAAGGGCTGTATCGTGAGGTGTGCCTCAGGAGTTCTTTCTCCCACACTCTATAACATCGCAATCGGTGGCCTTTCCAAAGTATTGCAGAAAAGTCGCAGGCTGCTCCATATCGTAAAGGGACCAGGAAGAGAATATATTGAGGTTAAGTAAAGCAGACGAGAGACAGGCATTCCATCACTCGTCCCCCCAGCGCAAGAATTTTTGAGCTAGTTTCAATAACACCCAAGATATCGGCGATTAAAAACGATGCTTCTCCTCTCCTCCCTCAAACTCGTACACGCCAGGCCCCAGAAAAAAAAATAAAGAAAACAGCTGTGGGACTGCGCCCCGCCTGGCCCCGCCCATGAATACATATCATGCGCTGTCGTTCGGTTTGCGTCTTCCGGTTGTTGCGCCCCGTTAGCATGGGTCTTCGCCTTTCTGGCGAGCTTTCCCGCGCTCATGTTGGCTTCTTTTCCCTCTTGTCGGTTGTTGTCGGCATTAATCGACCCGGAGCTCGAGGCGCGACCGCTCGCTGTTACCGCCGCGATGGGCATCGAGCCACATGCGTAAGCGTTCGCTCAGTACCGGGTGGACGCCAGCGACGACAGCACCGAGTGGGCGAGCCCGACAGCGGCGGCGACGACGGCATCCCGTGGTGAGTAACGGATGCATGATTACATTCGCATCGTCAGTCATTAACTTCTAGTTCGTGCGCCAAGGCAGATAACAGACATCGCAGCTGCCTTCTTTCATGAATATCCGTTTCATGTCAGCGTAGCGCAAACGATGCAAGACAGCAGAGAGCGGACACACCTCGGCTCCTTGTCATATTGTGCATATACGCAGGTGCAGCTGCAGCCGCTTCTAAGAAATGGCGACGCTCGAGGAACGAACGTGCTGCCGTGGCGTGTCAGAAGCAATTAGCGAGCTGTAGGACGGCTGCATTACCGAGCACCTTCTGTTCTACAGCCTGTGCTGCACTCCACAGGTGCTAAGGGCTGTGTTCATGGAGTTCCTGCGCGGTGTTGACGACGAGGGAGACAACGATGTGAATAGGTACTACGTAGCACGGAAGCGTCGCGCCACTGAAGAGTGGCTTTATGCCTGGATATAACACTTGTTCTTTTTAGGAAGTACCGCTACGTAGCTCACCGGCTGTTCACACGCTGTATTTGAGGCACACTGGGCACAGGAAACCGAATGGTGCTGCCTGCCTGCGTCGTCGCTCGGATTAGGCTTCAGTTCCCGTCAGTCAGCTACGTAGGGTCCAGTCACCCTCCCCTTTAATTCCAGGTGAACGTCGCCTCTCTGTGTGCTGAGCTCTGAATTTCATCACTGTGCCTGACACCCTGCATATAAGATTGATGCTTGTTGGTCTAGTTGGTTGAACATGCTTCAGTGGCAGCGCAGGTAAGGGACGGGAAAGGACACAAGAGTGAGTAGAGTGCTGACTTCCAACGCTTTATTTCACCAAACGTGCCACGTATGTATATACACCAGCAAGAGTGAAATCCGAGAAAAGGGGAAAGAGCAAAGGGGAAACAACACTCGTCATGATGTCACAGCATACCACCAGGAACCTAATTCCAACCATCTAAAAATCTTAGTTCCTTCTGCGTCAAAACGACCGACGGCATGCTCACACACTTATCCCCCGCGCGCGCAAACTTCGCCGCCTCTATTATTTCCTTAACTCCCTGGCCCTTATAGTTACTATCAGTCGTGCATTGATCAAATGCTGGCACTCATGGCTTTTTTCGACGCTTACGTCCAAGTTTTTACCGCAGTTTCGACGGTGCAGGCTGAGCTGACCCTGGTTTCCTTCACTTACGTTGTTATTGTGTTCTCTCAATCTTGTGTTAACACATCTGCATGTCTGTCCGTTGTCTGCCTGTCTGTCCGAGCAATCATCATTGCTCCCCATTAACGAGCTGCTGCTCGTTCACTACCTCGATGTTTCATTAAAGGAGCCATTCGTTCCGACACCCGTCTCCAATCTCCGACGTCCGAGGCAGGGGGCTCGTATGTAGGTCCACTACATTTTGCCGAAACCCAGAAGAGACCTTCACGATGCCGACCTAACGGACGCAACGAGCAGCTCCCGAATCCTGAAGATCCGTGGCTCTTGCAACCTCGGCGTAGAGGCCCCCTACTTCAGCGGACAGGATGGACGGACTCCTTCGAAGACGTCAGGGTCTCCGCTCGCAGCTTAATGCCATCTTGGACGAAACGGAGGCAGCGCTACGACGAGCACCAAAGCTTCTTGCTACCGAGGTCAACGTTCTACTGGAAAGGCTGAAAGCGGTGTACCCTCAGGCTGAGAAGCTCGACGAAATGATCATCGACGAGACGCCAGACGATCTGGTCGAATGCGAGACGGTCGAAGCTAGGACGTTCAGCGACAAGGTGGTCAGGATGACCCCCAGCGCCTCAGCTTACTACCACCTCTGTCCTGAGCGCATTGACCATGAAAGGTGGCAGCGAGGCAGGGCCACTTCCGATCGTTGTGGTAAACCAGGTGACCACAAAGTCTCACAAACAGCTAGGAGGAACGTTTCATTTACTATGCTTTATCACAGGGTACGGTTGCTCCTAGAATGTCTACCCACTGCTTCCCTAAATCCGTAAGCGGAATCTCGAGGTCGAGAAAACTATTCAAGAACATCTCGAACACATAAACAGTCCCCAAATCCCTACCCATACCGCCAACACACACCACCCATTCGTGCTCGACTGCGGGAGAACCGGAGTCGGCGCAGGGAAAATCCCTCCGCACAAGATGCCGAACGCAACGTCGATCGGCGTCTGGGAGCGCGAAGCTGTTGGATCTCGAGGCTCTTACTTTCGAAGAATTTAGTGCATTCCGCCGGCCAGCTAAAACGCTTCGCGTTTTTTTTCCCCCTGCTGGTGATTTATGTGGGTAACCAACCTCAGTTACATCACATTAGGTTATAGCGGTGCTGTGCAGCACACGTGCGCAAGGCTTGCTTTCAGTTTCTTGTTCCTTTCCATCGCTGGGCTCTGTTGTACATGAATGGCGCCCCAGCCTCCTTCTTTAACTGATTTCCATTTCAAAAGAGGGCGCACTGAAGCAACCACGCAATCCGCAAAAGTCAAACGAAACGTTTCCACAGTACTGCGTGATACGCAGTGAAGGAATCAAGAAACTGAAAAGAACGCTTTCATTCTGCTTCATTCAGACGTCTGTTACTTCAGACCAAGGCTACAAAGTCACAAAATGGCAGATTCATTCACCTTCTAGAAGTCTAGGGCAAGCGGCAATGTAAAAATGACTCAATGCTAGCATCATTTCAGGTCGTTCAACTTTAAACAAAGGCAACAAAGGAAACTTTAAACAAAGGAAACTTTAAACAAAGGCAACTTTGAACAAAGGTAACTTAAACAAAGACAACTTTGTCCATCTTATTGAGATGTTTGAGGGGCTCAGCGAACATAGTGTTATATACGTACATGTTGAGTAAATCAAAAATCGATGCGGCTACAAAATAATTCTACTAAGCATTTTTTCCTTACCTTCAGTTCCAGTATAATTCTCAACTGAAGTGGAGTTCGCAAGAATTAGCGTCAGTCTCTACATCCTCCGCCTTCATCTCTGCTTCAGGTGCCAGATATGGCCATGGCTCACAGAGCTGTCTCGGCTAACTAACCTGTGCAAAATGCACTAGCCATGACCACATTCTCTCAGTTAACTTCAGTGTCACGCCGGATTGTATAAACTGTGATGGCGCACGCCTAGCACACTCTAGGTTCTGACCTACCTGAAAAAAAAATTACAAAGAAGTCGAAACCTTTAAACAAAATTACAAAATTTCATTATACTAACCTTCAGAAAAGCCTGAAAAGAGCTCTCATTACTACAAATTTCATCCTATGCGTTTGTGGCGGGCGCGCCACCACAACGGTTTTCTATGCACTCCCGAGCTAATCGCCGTTATCCTGCGCCTCAGGTGGAAGTTGTCAGCGCCATTCCACCTTCTTCAAAGACGGCCCGGCACACTTCCTTGTCTCAGGGCTCCGAAGCCTGTCATGGCGAGGTACCCGCGTACACTTCACGGCCTTCCAGCACCGCTAAGCAGGCGATGGACGCAACCTCAAGATTCATCGCATCGTTGATGCCAAAGCATGGCTTTTTAGCACGCCAAAAAAGAAGCTCGGGTCACAGGCGCGAAGAAAGACTCAACCTTGATTTTTCTTGCTGCAACACAATACGTTAAAATATCGACTTTGTGGTCCACTGGTGGTAACGAGGTGAACTGCCCTAATAACAGTAACGTGAAGGACACCTTGGCAACATTATCAGAGGCAGCTCCCTTATATCTACAGGAGACCAATTCAGGCCCACTAACTGGGAAGGTTCTGAAGCGCAAGCATTTAGCAGTGACTGGGAACCCCCGAATAACCTTTCAGGGGATGTTGCTATTAGAATGATAAGTGGCATCGCAGCCTGTGAAATTTTGCTTAGGACTAAACTAGAAGTCATCGAGTCATAGCTTTAACGGCAAAACAAAAACAATATCCCTTAAGCTTGAAGTAACGCTTCATGCCTTGGAACGTTTATATAGAGTGAGAGAAAAAAAAAGGAAAGGCGGGTATTTTGGGCGGAAAATTCCCGTTTGGCTGCACTACACGTTGGGAGGGGATGAGCGTGGCTAAAGAAATCTTCAGAACCAGAAGAGCCATACGTGGTCGTCGAAGACTTTAAGCCCCTCTTCGTATAGGCTATATAGCGAATGAAAGGGGCAGGCCCCTTTTTGACAGTTTTATTTTCTGACACGCCTGCCTATCGAACACGGGCGATGCTACGTACTGCTCCCGAAACTCAGGCGAAATATACTCCTGGATTTAGCGTTTAATTCAGTTACCTTTTCAAGCGCTTTTCATTGAAGGTGGTGTGCAAGATGTTGCCGGCAGTGCCCAAAAACGTCGTTTCCAAACAGAATACCGCAGTTTGTTTTGCCAGGCCTGCATATTGTCAAGAATGCAGCAAAAATGCATTAAAAACGCAGGAAAAAACAATAGAATTCTGGCTTTGAGAGTCACAATTGGTAAGCAAAACGAAATTAATTCAGTGATTAGCGGAAACCCCCATGGCGGAAACGAATCAGATAACGTTTGAAAACAAATTTCTAGCCTTTATTCTTCATTAGACCTTGGTTTTAGTTCCTCTTACGCCGCTTATCTGTCTTTTCAGCTTATTTCCGCGAGTTTCCGAGCAGAAACAAGGCCCTGAAGCAGTTCGAAAACAGAAAAATAATGAAAAAAAACTGAAAGGAATTGCCGCTGAACAGCATCGGAGAAGAAGGTCCTACCAATGCAGCAAGGGCGTTTGAGAAAAAAAGCCTGTCAAACAAAATTACACCTGCAGAAATCTTTGAAGCCGTTTTTCTCAGTTCGCGCCTCTGGGCCAAAGTGCCCGTTCAGAAAAACTGCTTAGCCAAAGTTTACGTTGAAGGTATTTTCTGGACCCGTAAAATAAAGACACGTAAGCAGAATGCAAGCGTAGCGCCGGGCGGCGGAAAGTTAGGTGGGAAAATAAGATTAAGAAGTTTGCGGGGATACGGGGGCCGCAGCAGGCGAATGAGAGGGTTAATTGGAGATACATGGGAGAGGCCTTTGCCCTGCAGTGGGCGTAGTCAGGCTGATGATGACGATTATTAAGGTTCTGCTCGGTCCCTAATCATGTCAGGATCAGCGATAACGAGAGAGCTGGCGCATGTGCCGCACTAGCATGCATCGATAAAATAAAAAAGTGAACATACCCTATAAAATTGTATAAATTTTATGCACACTAAACTGAGACCTTAATGGCAGACTACGTGAAGCAGGGAAGTAAGCAACTAGCTGCACCTCGTAAAGCTCATTTTGAAAACTCCAGGACATACCCACGCAATTAAGGGTTTATCGAAGTTATTTTAAGATGTCTTCGCATTAAGCGGACTATTCATATACAAAGCCTCGTGCTCACAAACCAAACAAACCAACATAATGAGTATGCGGAGCCGAGGCGACAGTCACCTACATTTTTCGTTCCATGCGCAAAACTTGAGACACTAGAAAACTAGTATTTCACGCAGTTTTACGATTAACAGAGTTCCTCTTCACTCTTCCTGCTCATTGTACAAACTATTCCACATGTATCCTGGTGTCCCCAAAAGAAAGAAATTTTTAAACCAACTTGAACAAAAAACTGTCGGTTTCTTCAGCGGTAAGAGAGAACATATTAAACCCTGTGTGGTGTACGGCCTTACCTGCCTATGCGTCACAAAAGCGAAACCACAAAAAAATGTCAGTAAGCAGTAATATTTGCTCCATTATTTGTTTTCACAGGTCTTTAAGCCACCACACAGTTTGAGTTGTAATACCAGCAGTATAAAATTCGCTATCCAGTGTAGTTCGTAACCTAGCGGTAGTGAAGATAATCGCTTGTAGTTTCGTGGCATCCAGGATTCTTCAAAGACTGAAGTTTGCGTGCTTAAAAACACATGTGAACAAGCTCCTCAAACGATTAAACAAATTGTTTGATCCTTAGTATAGCGCTAAATAAAGCCATTAGCCATTGAACAGCCGTGACCCTGTGACTGAAAACAGGGTAAAAAACTGAAAAGCTCCGATCAGGGCAGTGGTTCAGAAGAGTATTCCGCATATTGCATTAACGTGAGACCATGTGCAGAACAGCAGGGCATTCAGAAGAAAAAAATTAACCCCGCATCACATCGCTTATGGATTTGGCGGCGCTGTGACACATGAAATCACTTTTTCTTTATTTGCTTCTAGAATACATGTTTTTGGCGTGGCTTGCAAGCCGTTTTCATGTATCTGGCACGCCTTCCATCCTTACCGTACTCTCCGCGCACAGCAGGCAGCGTATATTCTGACAGTGTGCGATGTCTTGGACATGCAAAGTTGCGGTAGTCATCCTTGAAATACATCAGAGCGAATACTCGAGCAGAGACATCCTTGAACGTGGAAAGGCCTGCAGTTCCAAAGAGATAGTCTCACGCGCCATGCAGGTAAGTACGCCGTAGTTTTCGCTATGCTGACGAAACATGTAGCTTACTCTGCAAACGTAACCTGGCTTCTAGTCTGTTCTAATATGCGCCACTATGAAGGAGTGAAGTATTTAAAAGTATTGAGAATGACTCATTTTAACGTGGTAGCGTTAAGGACCTCTTGTCGCAGAAAATCCAGCGTCGTCATTGTCGACGCCGGCGTCATTGACCGTGAGCAAAAATCCATGAAAAACCCCCAGAGAAGCAACCTAGGAGGCAGGTGGGCCACCTAGGTCACGTGACCCTGCGGCATCATCCCAAACTGCCCACCGGATTGTGAGCAAACTGCACACCGTGGCAAGTGGCAGTTAAATTAATGATTGGTTGCGAGTTGTTGCTTGGGAAGAGCAACCTGGATTGCACAAATCCCACCGGTGGCACCACCTGCCATCAGACGCATCGTTTAACCGCTGCACAACTGCGCTAGGAGTGTTATGAGGACTCCCAAATATCTATTAATGTTAAGTAGAGAAAAATCAATCCTGCATATATGGGTATTAACCCATTAGCTATCGCGTCATACTCTTAAGGCGGAGCTTAAGCGTCTTTTACAATTTTTTTAAACGGCTACTTTGCGCAGTGATTGAGGATCTTTGGTACACCTCGTGAAAAATAAGGACAAGAACGAAGAAGGATGAAACGATACATGTCGGACTGCCTCGGGACCTGCCATGCTCTGATTCCTCATTTACTCTGTGATTACTGGAGTCCTGCTTCACTCGAGAATCCAGGCTAACAAGAGAACGGAGGCTACTGTCTAGCTACTGTCATGTCATTGGCCGCCCTAGAAATTCATAACAGTACAGAAAAGGAACGCTGACAGGTACTCACCACCCAGTGGTGAGCACATGTCACCAAGGAGTAGTCATCTCCTTCAAGTTCAGCATTATGCTTAACAGCCGTATCAGCCCCTCCCGACACTGCTCACCCCAACCTTTACAATCCATAAAAAGGACCGCAAGTACAGTTTTGCGCCCTTTAATAAAGAACACAACTGTAGAAGCGCTTCGAGAGAAGACATAACCAGGTGCTAAGTAGGGGGTGTTCGGCACGAGGACAGAGAAAAAGGGAGGAGGAGAAGGTATGCTGATACACCAAGGAACAAATTGGCAAAGAATAAAATCAACTTGCAAAGAACATGTCTAGGTATCAGGTACAATTGCTGGTAAAAGGACAAGGCTAGGGGTAGTTTATTTAGGGACCGGGGACAAATGCAGGCAAGAAAACAAGGATCTAGTTAAGTGCCTCATTGACGATATAAAGCAGTTTGGAGACGGTGTCGATATTATTCTGCTTGGAGACAGGAATGGCCACATCGAGGATCTGGATGGATACACAGATTCTAACAGGAAGTTAATGCTAGACTTCTGTGAGCGGCACAACCTAGTTATTGTCAGTAGAGAAACTAAATGTGAGGGACAAATCACGTGGGAATTCCGTAACAGGCAGACAACCATTGACTACTGTCTAATGTCGCAGGGCATCTATAGCAAGCTCGAAAAATAATGGAAATAGACGAAGAGGGGAAGTACAGCCTAGGAAGTGATCATAAACGTATTAGTCCACAGTTGGGAACCCTAGTCAAAAGAGAAATGCACCGAAATCAAAAAGGCAACGCAAAATAAAACGATGAACAAATAGCGCTAATAGCAGCCGATATAGAAGACGTAATCGAGAAACGCCACATGGAAAAGTGGGATTATAATCAGTTAGAACTACTCATCGCTACAAAAATGAAACAAGTGAAAGTAGTAAGCCGCTGGAGAGGAAAGAAGAAGCCACGAAGCTGATGGAAATTAAGGAGGCCATCTAACAAAGACGGGCGGCTTTAAGGGAACACAGAGAAGCAAAGAGGGCGCAGTTATCTGAAGAGGGAATAGGCGAAAAATGGGAAACTTATTGACAAAAGAAACAGCAAGTTCAGGTCTTAGTCCAGGCTAAAATAAAGCAGTCCTGTGATAAATGGATGGCTGAAGTTCGCGAGGCAAACAAAGGGGGCCCAAGAAAATTCTGGAACGATATAAGCTGGTTGGGTAAAACAAATCAATAAAGCAGGAACGGATTAAATTTGCTAAGGGAAAATGTTTAGAGGAAGGTGATGCTGTGAACTACATAAAATCGTTTATAGCTGCGTCTTTTAGCAACGACGATATGATAATCTCCTCAAGTGAGGCGGCAACACAGGCCAGCGCAATAGATAACATCTTAGAACTGACTAGTCTTAACTGGAAAAGGCGCAAGCAAATATTCCTAAAACCACATCCGCAGGGACAGATTAAATTTCAATTAAGCTGATTAATGAACTTGGCCCAAGAAGCAAGGAAGTGCTGATAAAAGCATTAGAGGTAGTCATAACAACTAAGCAAATTCCGCACAGCTGGAGACAGAGTAAATAAATTTGATTTATAAAGGGAAAGGAGATAAAATGAACATAAAATCATTCCGTCCGATTACGATAACATCTGTTATGTACATGCTGGTAATGCAGGCGGCGAAATTAATAATGCAGCCATGGGTAGAAGGTAATCGGATATTCGAAGAACTTCCGAATAGGTTCAGAAGGGGTAGGCGCTTAGATGATAGCCTGTTCGTGCTTACCCAATGCACAGAAATAGCTAAGGCGGAAAACAGACCTTTGTATTCAGCCTTTCTGGACATAAGCGGTGCATACGATAACGTGAACAGGGAACTCCTGTGGAGCATATTAAAATATTTAGGTATCGGTCATGAGGTCATTGATGTTCTACAGGAAATCTACCGAGATAATAAAGTTTAAATTACATGGGAAGGGAAAAAAAAGTACCACAACTGCGGGGGTGCAAAAAGATTAAGGCAAGGTTGTCCTCCATCATCGCTGCTGTTCATGCTTTATGTGATAAATATGGAAAGAAGGCTAGAACAAAGTTATCTAGGTTATAATCTGTCGTACGGATTAGGCGGAAATGTAGTTGAGCAGCGACTGCCGGGTTTAATGTATGCGGACGATATTGTACTGTTAGCAGATAGCCAGGAAGATTTACAAACTTTGGTTAAATGTTGTGGAGACGAAGGAGACGCTCTAGGATTCAGTTTTAGCGCAACTAAGTCAGGTGTGATGATTTTCAACGATACAACTGATCAGGTGCTTACAATACAAGGCCACGAAATACCCAAAGTGGCCGAATACAAATACCTCGGGATATGGCTAAACGAAGGGCAGATATACACGGAAAAGCATGAATAGGCTCTTAGGGCAAAAGGACGAAGAGACTCCGGGAGAATGAAACATAGGGAATTATGGGGGTACAACAAATATGAAGTACTGAGAGGTATTTGGAAAAGAATAATGGTGTCGGGGCTTACTTTCAGCAATGCGGTTCTATGCTTAAGGGCAGTTCAGTCGAGATTAGACGTAAATCAGAGAACTGTTGAAAGATTAGCACTAGGTGCCCACGGCAAAACCACAAACGAGGCAGTACAAGGGGATATGGGCTGGGCATCATTAGAAGCAAGGGAAGCTAAGAGTAAAATACTATATGAAGAACGCCTGAGGAAATTGGACGATAACAGGTGGGCAGCTAAGGTATTTAAATACTTATACAGAAAAATCGTTGACTCAGAGTGGCGGAAAAGAACTAGAAAACTAACCAGTAAGTATGCCGGTCATGAGGACGGAGATAGAACGAGCATTAAACAACAGGTTAAAAACGCGGAAGTTAAAAAATAGGATTAATTAAATGAAAAAAAGCATAGCGTAGAACTATATCGATACTGGAAAAGGCAGATCAGGAAAGAATTTTTCTATGATAACTCAAGAAGCAGTGCCCTACTTTTTGAAGCTAGGTAAGGGTGTCTTAGAACGCGCAGCTACAAAAAGAAATTAACGAAGAAGATGACACATGCGCAGTGTGTGGTAGATCTGTGGAAACAATTGAACACCTCATACTCAAATGTGATGGTATCCATCCGGATGTCGATGCAGGCACAGTCACTCTTCCTGAGGCCCTAGGGTTTAAAGATAACAATGGTCACGTAAATAAATCTGCAGTGGAAGTTAGCAAAAAGTGATTGGAGGATTAGTGGCTGAAGAGCAGAGATGTGGCATAAGGTTAGAAGTGTAAGAAACCGTAGGTAAAGAAGATGGCGAATCTTAATGAGAATTGACAACACAGTTGAACAAAAATAAAGAAAGAAAAGCTGAGCATGGTGGCAAGTGCCACCACCCCGTTTAAAGGGGGCGCTCCTATCCGTCCGCCCGTCCGCCCGTCCGTCCGCCCGTCCGTCCGTCGATCCGTCCGTCGATCCGTCCGTCGATCCGTCCGTCGATCCGTCGATCCGTCGATCCGTCCGTCGATCCATCGATCCGTCCGTCGATCCGTCCGTCGATCCGCCCGTCCGTCCGTCCGTCCGCCCGTCCGTCCGTCCGTCCGCCCGTCCGTCCGTCCGTCCGCCCGTCCGTCCGTCCGTCCGTCCGTCCGTCCGTCCGTCCATCCATCCATCCATCCATCCACCCGCCCACCCATCCACCCATCCGTTCTGAAGGCCATTATATGATGCCCAGCCTCTGCGTAGGCTGCTTAATTCTTCACATTCGGCTAAAAAAACATTAATAAATGTTCCTTGAAACACTTGCCGAAAAAAGTGTGCTATTATTTATTGAGAACGTTGAAGGACTGTGCTTGATGAAATTCCCTGTAGCAAATGCGCTTTTTAGAAGCCAAGTTATCGGGAAACTTAGCTTATTTTTCGCCCCTTCCCTTTGCGCCCCCTGAGCAGCGTACATCGCATGCTGAAATTGTTCGGCATAACTATGCTGCGCACTCCTGTCTTGCACTCAGACCCGGCGTAACTTGTGATTATCACTATACCAAGTTATTTTTGGCTCTCAATGAAAGAGGTGATGAATATATCGTCGCTTAACGCTTCGTTCCTTTCGCCTTAGGACATTATAACGCCCTCGCCTTTCTAAACAAAGATATCGGCGTCGCATACAATACCACTCGCAGTGTCGGTCATGATGCTTGTCCAGCTCGTGAATATTACCTTTACCTGGCTTCATTAAAGGTAGCACTGCTTTTGCATTAGGGTTGCTTCAAGACTTCGCTTTAACAGGCCAGGTTAATATGCCTACCACTTCAGTTAAAGATGGTGAAACTCGGAGTCCTAATGGCGACGCGTTAAAAAGTTGTGCTGTCGCTGGTGTTGAAGAGGGTGGGAATTGCAGCGTGCTTGAAAACTTGGCCACCGAAATTAAATCGCTGGCGACTGGACTGCGATGTCTGGAGCTCGCATTCAACTGAAGGGAAGAACCTGCAGCCACTAGCGTTTACTGCGTGGCTTTCCAGTTCTTCTCGGTCCTCCGACATTCCCCTGACTCTCGGCTGACTGGTTTGTCGAAACGTTTGCAGGCTTCGGTAGGCTGCACAGACGATACTACTCCGCCCTTCTACTTTGACTCGTGTTTAGCTATGTATGACTCTTGACTTCAAGTTGCGTTTCGTGCTTGGGTGATTCCTCCGTGTCTTGTCCTATAACAAATAAGAAAAGAGGAGCTCACGCTTGACAGTCGGTTAATCGCCTCGTCTTGAAAGCAAGAAGTCACTGGTACAATCCCGGCTCAGCGGCGCAGTTTCCTTTCGCCCAATTTCTCACGTCCTGGGACAGACCGTTTTCGCGGCGGGATTTAGAGACGATTCTGCGAGATCTCGTTCGGATACTTTGGTTGATGCCGCCTGAAAGCATTTTACGCCTAAAATGCATTGACGTGTCCTAGATTCCCCGACTTGATCCTTGGAGCGCTCGGAGCTACCCTGCGACGCGAAAATTGAACGACCATGTCCGTTTCTTTCAGCTCCTTCTTATGATTCGCCGCATCGACTGGGGCTACGGTGATGATAGCAGCCGCGTGGTGGGGCGTAGTCTAGTCGCAGTTCGGTATGGCTGAAAGAAAATACAGTAAATAAAATATCGCGCTGTCTTACTTCAAAGAGCTTTTTGAAGGAAAGAAGGTAGACATCCCTCTGCCGTCTCGTTTATCATCACCCTGGTTTCTTTGCTTCTGCGGGATGCGTTATCGTCTGGTTTGTCTGTCTGACGCGTTGACTGTTCGACTTAGGGTAGGAAACGACGCCTCCAGGACGACCTCCACCGCTTCCGAGTTTTCAACTATTTTGTGGAATGCCAACGCGTTTTATGCCACTTCTTTTCGGTGCTACTCGTTGGAACTTGAGACGGTAAATCCTACTGTGTGGGCCTATTCATTGTGTGCTGTTCTCTGTTTTACCCACTTCCTTCATCGCTGGACAATGTCAGCAAAAACGAATATCATTTTCTGGAGCGTATTTCCATATCAGCAAGCCTCACTCTTTGCTTTATCGGCGAAGCTCGGGTTTGTACGCGACGGCGTGAAACTTGTTTGCACTCAAAGTTATGTCCTGTGCTCTTATTTCTCTTTCGACGTCACTCTATGTTTTGTTGGTCGCAGCATTCTTGTGCATTTTAATTTATGATTGTCGTCATCATCATCGACCTTACCACGTCCACTTCAGGACAAAAGCCTATCACATATCTCTACAATTGACCCTGCCTGTGCCAGCTGCGACCACACCCCCTAAACTTTCTAATCTAATCCGCCCACCTTACTTGCTGCCGCTCCCTGCTGCACTTGCCTTCTCTTGGAATCCGCTTCATCACCCTTAAGGGGTCGTGGTTATTTTGCCTTCGCATTACATGTCGAGTTAATGCCCATTTAATTTCATTTCGATTATAATATCATGTTTGTCCCCTTACTAACTCTGTTCGCTTCCTGTCTCTTCAACGGAAGCTGAGATGGCTTTTTATGGTATTAGAATGTATGAAGGTGATAGGTAAAGCATGGCAAGTTTTTCAGAGCGGTAGCAGTACTCAGCGCAAAAGTCGCTTACCATTCCATGTCTCATTTGACCTTGGTTTAACCTTGAGAAGCACAGCATAACAACAGATTGACTTTGGCAGATTGACCTCGGCAGATTTGGACCAAAATCATTGACCAACCATATTGATTACGCCCGACACGATGGCAACCTCCAGATTTGGCCCGGCTCATTTCCAGAATTTGGCCCGGGCCACCCCCTAAATTTGACGTTGTCTGAACCTAAATCGAGGTCCAACCATAATTGACCGTGCCGGACACGATGGCATCCTCCATATTTGACCCGAGCCATTGCCAAAATTCTATGGTTTAACCTTCGGGTATAACCATGGTCAAACCCCGCCTTTTTTGAGCTAGCGTGTAGGATGGTGGCGTAATTGTCAATTAAAGCCGCGACGCTCATCAGGCTTCTCCTCACTGCGTTGAAGGAGTGCGGAGATGATTGCTGATGACGTCATTGTAGTCTTGCTAAGAATTCCGCTGCATTTGCCCACGTCCTCCCAGGCGTCGTCCGACGCCGCAAACAACTCTTTCTTGGCGTTACCTGCGCTGGCGTTAATTTTATTCCTTCAAGCAAACGTTTCTTCACTGGAAATGTAGAGCTGGATATGACGTCTTAATTGGGCCCGCTACACGGCTCCGTGCGCGCCAGAGAAACCTGAACGCCGTCATAGCTTTATTTAGTGATTACGTCACCATTGCAAACAGTAGCACCGAAAGACTTCGCATCCTTTACCTACAAGTTGCGCACATTCGACCACTTGAAACTCATCGAATTCGAAAACGTCTTCAGTTACCCGACAACGGTACACCTACCATTTTTCTTCCCATAGCTTGCTGCGTTTTCCTCAGTATAAGTTCCACCCTTTTCGTTAGCCTCCACGTTCTTCCCCCATAGGTGAATACCGGTAAGATGCAGTTTTTATGTGGTTTCCTCGTCAGGGATACTGGCAAATTTCCGTTCATGATCTGTGAGTAATTTCCAAATGCACTCCACCCCATTTTTATTCACCTAGCTATTTAACTCTCATAATCTGAACATGCGGTCACTACATGCACTAAGTAGCTAGTTGTATCCCTTTATCACTTCCAGCGCCTGGCTCCCTATCGTAAGCTGCTCTTCCTTCTGAGACAGTTGAACATTGCTTTAGTTTCCCACATATTAATTTTTAGACTTACCGTTCTGCTTTGCCTGTCGAAGTCGTTGATCATGCTCTGAATTTCATTCCCTAAGTTACTTGCCAAGGCAAATTGATCAGTGAACCGAAGAATAACTACTAAGGTTTTATCCATAAAGTTTTATCCCCACCTTTCCCAATCTAATCCTGTGAACAACTGTAAACACGCAGCGAATAGCACTGAAGAGATCGTGTGTCCGTGCCTAACACCCTTCTTTGGTTGGATTTTATCACTTCCCTGTGACGGCCCACATGGCCGCTGTGCAACCGCTGTAGTAATTTTTATGTGCCTCTTCCACACACTGGTTACGGAATGTCAGCGTGGCTCCTGATGTTTCTAACACACTGCTTTCATCTCACTGATAGTGTAAATACGGCCTGTTGTCGAGTAACCCTTTCGAAAGCCAGCCTGGTCATGTGGTATTGATTGAAGAGTAAGGTTGATCGAATTCGAAAAGCCATTACCTTGGTAAATATCTTGTAAACTGCGGATAGTAAAGGGATCGGTCTGTAATTTTTCAAGTCGTTTACATGTCCTTTGTTAAGCATTAGCATGGTGTTAGCGTTCTTCCAAGTTTCAGGTGGGCTTGAAGTTGTGAGACACGTTTTTTAAACACAGCATCCCCATCGTCCTACAACAAATTTGCAGTCACTTGGTCCTCACCTACCTTTTTTTCCCGTTGCATTGCTTGTAAAGCTTCATTTACTCCCTCTTTCGTTACCTGCGGAATGTCCAATTGCTCCAGGCCACTGGCTTTGTTATTAGCATCCTCATTATTTCAACTATTGTGCACATGAATTACTCAGCTATTTTCACTATCTTATCTATACTGCTAATTATACTACCCTCCCTGTTTGTTAGTGCGTACATCTATTTTTGGGCTTGCCTTATTTCCTCTTGACCCCTTTTAGATTATCTCCTATCTATTATTTCTATTATTGTGGACTTAGCATTTAGTTTGAACACATTGCTTGTACCGAGGAAAGGCTAAGTGCTGGGTTTCCTTGAAAGGCGCCAAGGCAAAAAAACATAATAATTAGACGCAGAGCATTGCGACTTACCGTCCGTACACCTAAGACTTTTTATGCATGCGCAGCGAGGGCTTGGTGCTCTACAGAGACCTACCATATCTCTTACAGAAACTGACACTTTAGCCTCGCGCACACGCGCACAACATACAGGCAAGTACCTACTACCCTGCCACTTTGTAACACTAGAAAGGCCTAACTCCTGGCCATAGGGCAGTTGCAATCTCTATAAAACCGGCGGTCTCCCGGCTGTGCGAGGGACGCGAACGCGACAACTACCGCAAAAAAGGTGAGTGCTATGCCACTATAGGATATGAGATAATAAGGGAGTAATTACTCATTGACGTCCACCCGAGCGCAGCCATACGGCCACAAAGGAAAGCTATACAGCTTTCACAGAAACTTCGTAGTTAAAGAAAAATTCGTCCTGGTCCGGGGTTCGAACCCGGGACCACCGCTACACCGGAGCAGTCGCTCTACCAATTGAGCTAACCGGGACGGCAAGCTTATGGTAGGGCGAGAGCGAATTGATCTATAACTCGAA
This sequence comes from Amblyomma mixtum, assembly GCF_055824585.1. Taxonomy (NCBI): domain Eukaryota; kingdom Metazoa; phylum Arthropoda; class Arachnida; order Ixodida; family Ixodidae; genus Amblyomma; species Amblyomma mixtum. Next base: position 126,378,282 of record NC_143014.1, on the reverse strand, counting down.
GTGGGAACAGTGTTGACCAAATATTTTTAGGGGAATCCCCCAAGGTGGAGTAGATTTGTAATAAGGGAGTAATTACTCATTGACGTCCACCCGAGCGCAGCCATACGGCCACAAAGGAAAGCTATACAGCTTTCACAGAAACTTCGTAGTTAAAGAAAAATTCGTCCTGGTCCGGGGTTCGAACCCGGGACCACCGCTACACCGGAGCAGTCGCTCTACCAATTGAGCTAACCGGGACGGCAAGCTTATGGTAGGGCGAGAGCGAATTGATCTATAACTCGAAGTGGGAACAGTGTTGACCAAATATTTTTAGGGGAATCCCCCAAGGTGGAGTAGATTTGTAATAAGGGAGTAATTACTCATTGACGTCCACCCGAGCGCAGCCATACGGCCACAAAGGAAAGCTATACAGCTTTCACAGAAACTTCGTAGTTAAAGAAAAATTCGTCCTGGTCCGGGGTTCGAACCCGGGACCACCGCTACACCGGAGCAGTCGCTCTACCAATTGAGCTAACCGGGACGGCAAGCTTATGGTAGGGCGAGAGCGAATTGATCTATAACTCGAAGTGGGAACAGTGTTGACCAAATATTTTTAGGGGAATCCCCCAAGGTGGAGTAGATTTGTAATAAGGGAGTAATTACTCATTGACGTCCACCCGAGCGCAGCCATACGGCCACAAAGGAAAGCTATACAGCTTTCACAGGTTGTGGCTCGTTTCGAGTGCCTGCCTCGTGCCGTAAGGCAGGCTCTCAAGAAACGAACAAGGGACAGATATCAGTGATAAACCCGCCACGTGCAATAATTTTTCAATGCCTGCATTCATCGACAGCGCCGGGTGCAACACAGTACGAGGCCGTAGAGGAACCTGCAGCAGTACCTCTCGAAATCTCTGTTTATCGCTCTATGCGCCTTATCCAGCCAATAGCGTCAAGCAGTGCTATGCCCTGAGCAGGAACGAGTTGCATCTCGCCGGCAGAGAATAAATCCGGGGGAATTAAGAGCTGGGCAAACAGTGGCGAGCAGCTGCGCTTCAGCATTGCCACGTGGCCGCCATCGCCGCCGCGGCGCAGACGAAAAACAGGCACCGCCGGCCGCTCGGCCGAGTGCAGCGAAAACATGCTTGTCGAGCGACGTGCGTGCGTGTCTGCGTGCGTACACACGTCTGTGCAGCGTCGCGCCGGACAAGATAGACGAGGCGGTGCGCGCCTCGGGCCCGAGCTCGCGTACACCACGCGGGACAACGCGCAGTCAGCGAGTGGACACACTGCTATCTAGGTCGAGCCGGCAAAGACAACACTCAGAGCGGCCCCCGCCGCCGCGAAGCACTTGTCGGCTTTTGCCAGCTGCCGCGGGGCGCATGGCGTGGGGCCGGACGACACTTGGCCACCGCTGCCGGCCACTGCTAGACAGGCGCGATCGTCCGCAGAGCCGTTAAAACGGCACGGCGGAAAGGCGTTAGCATAATCACAATTAGGACCGCTGTCATGGTGATGATATATTTTCTAGATCGCTACAAAGCAGATTAGGAATGTTAGCTGATCACTGAGAACAAATCTTCACCCTTAAGGGTGCGTTCTCGTCTCTATAACTCGAACCCCTGCACCCTCAAAATGGGTGCAAAATATGGCCGTCACACCAGTGCAGTAGGATGCGATAGTTGCAGTTGCACCCTTCCCCCAACTGCTTCGTAGTTTCACAGGTATTGGTTATTTTTAGTTGCACAAGTACCAACTGCTTCAAAATATATACTGACCTAAGCGGTGGCCTAGTGGTTCGAGCATCCGCCTCGCATGCCGGAGGTGCGGGGTTCGATCCCCAGTGCCGCAGTGTACCCGCCGGTGAAACAATTGGTACAAGAGTAGAAAACTGAGCTAGTTGGTTCATACTTCTGGGTGGGTACCCAGAAATGGGTACAAGCTTCCTCCTGCTTGGTGCTCGCCTTCTTTTGCGGTGAAATGCTTGAGAAGTAGGTCTTTGAACCCCACCTTGACTGGAAGTAAAACCTTGTGCCATGGTGCTCTTTGGCCACAGGTGCCCCTGCGCCACAAAAATTCATCATCAAAAGATACTGGTCATTTTTGTGGTGCGTGCACCCTTAGAAGGGGAGAATATTAACTAAAATTGCGGTATCCCCGATCATAACCATGATACCCTGCTGCGCCTTTCACGTTGTTTCTGCGCCTGTTTGCAGTGCAGTCACCTTTCTGACGTCAGCATGATGCTCACGGCGTGTTTTCTGGAATATATTCGAAAAATGAAAAAGCCCTTCCGAGGCGGCTAAGCCCCTCACAAATCAACACGTAATTATGAGATCGGAACCGAAGCAAGTTAATGGGTCATGAGAATGAGTTTTACAATGCTACTGAGTTTGTAGAATTGGTTTGGTTTGGTTTATAGGGTTTAACGTCCCAAAGCGACTCAGGCTATGAGAGACGCCGTAGTGAAGGGCTCCAGAAATTTCGACCACCTGGGGTTCTTTAACCTGCACTGACATCGCACACTACACGGGCCTCTAGCATTTCGCCTCCATAGAAATTCGACCGCCGCGGTCGGGATCGAACCCACGTCTTTCGGGTCAGCAGCCAAGCACCATAACCACTGAGCCACCGCGGCGGACGAGATTGTAGAATTGAACACAAGACCAAACCACGGCCGCAAGCGACGCGTATACTTTTTCTGCGTTTATATACTCCGTTTGAGCGAGCCCCACTCTGGAGTCAGTGGAGCTTAGCAGTTGTGTGCTAAATTAATTAAGTTTATTTGCAGATTATGATGGAACAAGTCGCAGCCTCAGCTGCACTTATCAAGAATGCAGCAGTTCTTCAATCGAACGCTCAATTTTCTCACATCCTTTTTGATGCATGGTTGATGAAAAAGTGCAAAGTTGTTCATGAAGTGTAAGGGCACCCGTACACGGGCCTTAGTCACGCTTGCAACCCATCAAGCTCCAATACATTTGTACCCATGCACCCTTTAGGGCGCACGGGGGCATTGACAGTGTCGGTTTGTTCCGCGCACCCTTTCCAAAAAAAAAGTAAGAAAAGTTAAGAGTGTGAAAGGGATGGCCTGATCAGTGTTACATCCTTAAGCGCGTAATTTTTTTTTATTTTGCCGTGGCAGTCTACGGTGGTTTCGACTACAAACGCCAGACATACATAATGATGCTGATGCAGTGGTGAGCTGAGCGACACAAACGCTGGAAGTCAACAACGAGGAAACGAGGCCGTATCAACGAAAAAAGTGGTTTTGCTGTGCAAGTTCACTATTTGGAACAGCCAGAAGCTGCTGCACGAACGACTGAAGAAAATCTAACAATACGCGGTCCCTATAACTGATAAAAGTTCTAGCATGTCTCGTTAAGTACCAGCCAGACCTCTACTGTATTCATTAAAATCCATCTCTCTCTCTCTCTCTCTCTCTCTCTCTCTCTCTTGTAGTGAAGAAGCTTAGTATTTTGTAACAAGCATAGGAACTCCCAGCGCGTCTACCATAAAAAAAGTTCTCAAACCCTGATAATGTGAGGAAAAAAAGCAAATAAATTGCTGAACACCAAGCTGGAAAGGTGAACCCGAGTGCAAACGTCAGCTCTCAATTAGAGGCTGCTCTGCGAAGATGTGCAGTTCTCTCATGGCGCCCACGACCTGTTTTACAAGAATGCATATCATTTACTCCCACCTTACGACCTCCCGGCGGCGGCGGTTGAATTTCTTTGGAGGAGAAATTCTAGAGGCCCGTGTACTGTGCGATGTCAGTGCACGTTAAAGAACCCCAGGTGGTCGAAATTTCCGGAGCCCTCCACTACGGCGTCTCTCATAGCCTTAGTCGCTTTGGGACGTTAAACCCGATAAACCAAACCAAACCACCTTACGACCATCCTCGAATTGAATATCTTCTTCACGTCATGTAAACACGGCTTAAGAAAGATTCTTTTTGCGAAACACTGCTTCTGTCTTTTACCAATGAGCTGTTTCGGGCACTTGATCCTGAGCATGCAGTAGTATCCATTTTTCTGAACTTTTCTGGGGCTTTTGATTCCGTCCCATACGACTTAGTTATTTACATGATCCATAGTCTTAACACTGGTCTTTATATATCTTAGGTTGGCTTAACGTTTTCATATCATATCGATCGAAATATTTTTTTTTTCTGGTAATGGTTTGCGTTCTTCTACTGCCCCTGTAGTGTTTTGCTGTGCCATGACTCTTTTTGTAATCAGTATTCCTTCCTGTCATTCGCTGACGATTGTACCAGCGTTCACGGCGGAATCGTCTCAAAAGCTGACCTTGATAACGTTCCTTTCTGATGCACGGATTGGCATATGACGCTTTGCGTTAAGAAATGTAAACGAATGCGCATTTCCCGGCGTAACGACCGTCTTGAACCTGACCCCTACGTGCTTGCTAACTCACCGCTAACATCGGTCGAGTCATACGAGTACCTTGGAATACAAGTAATACAGGAATTTCTTGGAACGCGCCCGTGCAAAGCGTTTCTAAAAGTTAGAATCGCAAGCTGGGTTTCGTGCGCCGTTCCTCTTCATTGCAGCTGGTTCTGTAAAACTTCTGCGCGAAGCACTTATAAGGATGAAACTTTAAAACAACGCTCTATCTGGGACTCTGAGCACGTAGCACTTTCCAACACTCTTGAATCGGTACAAAATCGGGCCACTCGTTTTATACTTTCAAATTCATCACGAAGTGCTCATGAATCTGTCATGAAAGAGGTCCCTAGCTACCTGACCTTGCTTTGAGTTTCAAGCACTCACGGCTCACCCCGCACCGTTCACCATTTGAAAGTCGGTACAACATCGTGTCACACCGCCAGTTACAAGGATTCATTCATTGCTCACACCTCAAACGAATGTAATTACCTTCCGGTCTCCATCACTGCAATCTCTGTCTACTAAAATTGAAGAACCTGTAGCCAATTTTATACACTCCCCCACTCCTCTCTGCGACACCTCCAGGCATCGTAGCAGTACACGGCGTCATGACATCTGAGGTTTGAGAGCATGAAAATAAAAATTGGCTGTGGTTTAGCTCTGGTTAAACCTGGAGGATTGCGAAAACAACGAGGAGATTGAGAGAGGCGATGGAGAGCGCGCGGCAGCGGCGGCGGCGGCGGCGGCACCTCTCAGCGACGGCGGCGGCGCCCCAGCTGTGCGCCATGTGACGTCACCGCTCCTCGCGAATGCCTTTGGTCAGCTCCTCGAAATGGCTCGACGACTCGCGTAGTGTTGCTTTCGCAACAAAATGCATAAAAATATTATCCTAGCCTATTTTTTTTTCTATTACAAGATTCGTAACATAAAATCGCGCTTTGGTGGTGATCAGCGCGACGCCAATATTTAGTCACACCTTACAGAAGTGCTCTGCAACCGAAAGAGTACGCACTGGCTTTCGTAGTTGGTGCACGGGAACTCGGTATTGTGCGTTATACAGTAAGTATAACAATTTACCACATACTTACATTAATACAGCAAACTAATTTATTTCACGTCCCAACTAAGATAAAAAAATTTGGAGACTACCATCGCGTTAAAATGGTGCACAAGGTTACGGCTTTGAGGAAATTTTGGGCAACTGGAGCATTTGAGGCTAGTTTATAAACCCGTGCAAAAGGTCAGTGACATTGCTGGTTCCAACAAGCTATAACTGCAAATGAATAAACATTAGGAGATATCTTGCTTAGAATGAAGTTAGAGCCAATAATCCGCAAGCGCTTTAGCTTCAGACATGCGAAATCAAATTCGCCACTCTACAGAGGAAGAGAGGGCAAAAGAATGCAGAAGGGAGGCGAGGAAGACAGAAAAATGTAGTACGACGCAAAAAGAGCGGCCAGTGGCGCAGACGTGTGCAAGAAAGCACGTGGCAGTGTTGAAGGCGACCGCAAGCTCCCGTTCACCTGATTTCGTCACGGATTTCATCAGCAAATATAGAGAAGCCGGTGCTCTGAGTGCATCCGTTTCATCCGTGAGTGTCCGCCCAAAAGGACAAGAGGAACTCAGAGCGATCGTGTCCATGGAAACACTATAGCAAGGAGAGTGGCAGAAGGAGGCCGATCTCCTCGCAACCAAAGTAGCCAGAGCGAGCACTGCTGGCCATTTCGATGTAGAAATGATAAGTGTTCGTACGATCCGCTTCTATCCAGTGGTACAGGACAAGAGATTCCGTCAGTGAGCTTCGTTGCGCTCGGCATCAAGCTACAAAACCCTGTGACAAGCAAGCGTGGCACAAGATGTCCGTCTTCTTGCGTATATTGCGGAATCAGTGTTACCAATGACGTTCTCTGAGTAAAGAGGCACGCCCCTCACTCTGCCTAAAGCTAACAGTCTCCCCGATGTCGCGGACATGTCGTTAGAGCAGCGCGTGGTTTTGCAACTGCGCTTCAACGGCGACTGAATGGTTCTGTGTTTGATAGATGCATCACTGGAATGCACGCAGCCTGGAGCCCAAAAATGCAGCTTTGCGGAAGTTAGTGGCGCAATACGCCATCGCCGTGATATGGACGGAGTACAAAGAAGTGGAGAGCAATTTCCGTCTGGCTGAACTTCATGGTTTGCACGTCTCCGCGCCCAGGCGAATGAGTATGAGGCAATGATTTGTGTGCCGAAATAATCGCCGTCTGTCGTCGGAGGAGCGTTCGCTTCCATATGTGGGATGGCATGTGAAGATTGCTCGCCTCTGTCTGCCAGTAACGAGGGTGTGTCTCCTGCTATCAGCACCTGCGTTTTCCTTGAATAATACGATTTTCTGAGCATGTGATGACCTTGTACTGGTTCGAGTGAATTTCAACGCTCTCAACGTTATGTGCGTCAAGGGGGCCACGGCAACGCTCTCCGCTAAACCATCCAGGTCAGAGAAGAGGGTGGGTAGTTTTTATTGTTCTATGCGTCTCGAGCTTACATTTCGCCTCGAAGATCCAGCCACTGCTGTCGGTCAGAGAAAGGACGTCGAGCCCTGGAGTGATAGTCCTTTCTCGTATGTCGTTTTCGTTTGCGTTATTCGCGCGCGACTTTTCAGAGTGCAGAGATAACAAATTAGCGGGCCTTTCCATACCATAACGTTCAACACTCAGACACGGTTAATGATGGAAGTAGTCTCGTTCCTCTCGTTCCCTTTGTTAATCATGCGCTACATCTCAACGATGGTCTGCTCATAATAATGCTACTGCGTAGCTGCCTGGGCATACGAGCATTTTAGAGCCATCCTACGGAGAGCTTTGAGCCTATACCGACGAGCATACGACCTTACTTAAATTGTACGCGGAAGCACAACAATCTCACCCTCAAACGTGGAAGTAACTACACAAGTTAGGACGCGATGGCCAGGATTATTTTATCGCTTTCAAACTCCTTCCCTCCAATGCCAACATTAAAGGGACACTGAGGAGAGCACTATTAATATTTTTTTATATAGTAAAATCCGATAGTTCGGCATGTCATGGCTTTGTTGCCACTTGGCCGGCAGCGAAAGATGCATTTATTTCTAAGAAATTTGGATTCGAAGTTGAAAAAGTTTTTCCCGCCGCTCTGATTCAAACTTGGGATTCGTCTATGACGACAGAGGACTAAGAGACGTGAAACATGACGTGCACATGACGTAACGCAGACTGCGTGATTTCTGGCTGCCAGCAGTGCGGCCTAGCAGCAGCCGAAAAGAAAGCTACCGCCGGCCGCACGTTGAAGGCATCTATCGGCTATTGCGGCCGTCGCTACAGTCGCTTCGATTACGTTTCCACTGGCGTTTTGCCAGCGTTACGATGGATCTCGTTCTCGAAGTCATCAACGAAGTTCTCGCAAATAGACACCTTTAGCATACCGTGTACCTTGTTACCGCTAGCGGAATACCGGGAGCCCGCCTACCGCCGGAAAACAGGCGCTGATTTGTCCCGATGCTTCAGGAGCGCGCGTAGCAGCCGGGCACGTGGCGCCATCTGGCGACGTCAAAGAGATTTGCGCATGCATTGGCTGCGCCTCAGTGATGCATGGTTTCTCGGTTCCTGGTGTTGCTAGAACCATTCGTTCTAGCAACACTGTTTTGTTCTATGATCTCATCACGCTTGTACTTGCGAGTTTGGCCTGTGGCGGCGATACCTGTATTTTGGTTCTTGCTCTTTTCTGCGTTACAAGAGCTTTGTTGTCAGTATGAGTGGCGTTTTTGTAATCAGGAGCTGGTATTCTGTCGATACAAGCCAACTTCAATTTCTCCTCAGTGTCCCTTTAAAGGACGGACTGCTTACACCATTTTAGAGCTTCAGCATTGCAACGGCAGTCATTTAGGACTGATTTCGGCAAAAAAGGTTTTACAGAAGCAATAATTGCGAAAAGTGAATTTAGGGGGTCTATTTTATGGTCAGGTGCCAGTGTAATGCGCCGCAGCCATTACTGGTTGGTTTATGGGGTTTAACGTCCCAAAGCGACTCAGGCAGCCATTACTGATTCGTTGTTAATAGAGTAGCCATCATCCGAAACTTCGCAGTCCAGTTCTTATTATTTTTTTAATCCTAAAGCATTTATAGTCCCATGACGAGAAAAGCCGGCCGCATGTGTGTGTGCATGCGTATGTTCACTCGCAGACGGTACAGAAAATCCAAGCGATGGCAAGAAGGAGAGCGCGACGTCATCAAGCGACCCAACGTACGATGCACGCAGCAAGCCAAGCACCACCACTTCAGGGAACCCTACACAGTCGTTCATCCGTATATACTCGCTACTGGCCGACCTCCATGTGGAGCCAGTTTCCCCGACAATTGTACCAAAATTGTGACGCAACAATTTGTTGTACAGCGTTCCGGGTGGAGTCACACGATTTCTCGTTTCATATAGCTTACATGTGCTAGTCAAGTTGGAGGCTAGCTTGAGACACGGATTCGAACCGACGACATATGCACCTTCAGTTGTAATCTTTCCCAGACTTTCGTATCAAAATTGGTATGCAGCCGTTCGTCGTACAGCTTTCCGGCTGGTTTCATGCGATTTCTCGTTTCATATAGCTTACATGTGCTAGTCAAGTTGGAGGCTAGCTTGAGACACGGATTCGAACCGACGACATATGCACCTTCAGTTGTAATCTTTCCCAGACTTTCGTATCAAAATTGGTATGCAGCCGTTCGTCGTGCAGCGTTCCGGCTGGTTTCATACGATTTCTCGTTTCATGTAGCTTAGTTGTGCTAGTCAAGTTGGAGGCTAGCTTGAGACACGGATTCGAACCGACGACATATGCACCTTCAGTTGTAATCTTTCCCAGACTTTCGTATCAAAATTGGTATGCAGCCGTTCGTCGTACAGTGTTCCGGCTGGTTTCATACGATTTCTCGTTTCATATAGCTTAGTTGTGCTAGTCAAGTTGGAGGCTAGCTTGAGACACGGATTCGAACCGACGACATATGCACCTTAAGTTGTATTCTTTCCCAGACCTTGGTATCAAAATTGTGGTGCAGCCGTTCGTCGTGCAGCGTTCTGGGTGGTGCCATAGGCGCGTGTGTGTGCCACCTCAAAGGGAAAGCGTCTCCCACATCATCCCAAAAAGAAGTCAATTCCCGGTCTCACAAGCGAGTGCAGTCACCATCCACAAACCTCAAGGAGGAACTTACGTTTGGATCGTACATTTCATAGAACTTTAATGCATATACAAGCAACAGACGCAAAAAATGCACCCAAACACTGTAGTGCTTTCGCTTCCCCACATAAGGTAGTGAGCTCTCACGCAATATATTACCGTGCTCTGTAAGACATATGGGCCGTTAAGACAAGGTGTCATGATTTTTAAGACTGACGCCTGACGCAGCGCATTTAGAAGGTATGCTCTCGACAGGCTTACTTATCGGCCTAACCATGGTAAATACACATAAGCACATGCATAAAGACGCTTTCACGAATATTTGCGCCAGGGGACAAACAAATACACTAATTTACTTCTCAAATCTACGCCAAAAGGAATTGCTCAATTTTGACTAAGCCTTTTTTCCACGAAGAAAATTTTGCCGATGTGAGCCTCTATAGTGCGTGCTCAAGGTGCACGGCAATGATTTAATATAACGTTTAATATTGAAGGAAAGAACAGCTTTTCTCTTATCTTTGAGATAAATTTTATGCTTCGATCCAGCCAGCATCATTTCTGAGATAATTCTTCATGCTGCATGGAAGATGCCAAAAGCTACTCGCCAAAAGATGCCAAAAGATTACGAAAAGCTACTCGAGAAAGAACTGCAAACGTTTTTGACCTTGTTGCAGTATACGATGTTTGACAGTTTCTGACAGTACAAGAACTGGTATGGTATTTTATTTGGTTTTTGGGGTTTAACGTCCCAAAGTGACTTGGGCTACGAGGGACACCGTAGTGAAGGGCTCCAGAAATTTCGACCACCTGGGGTTCATAACCTGCACTGACATCGCACAGGTATGATATGGTATGGTATGGTATGGTATGGTATGGTATGGTATGGTATGGTATGGTATGGTATGGTATGGTATGGTATGGTATGGTATGGTATTGTATGGTATGGTATGGTATGGTATGGTATGGTATGGTATGGTATGGTATGGTATGGTATGGTATAATTCGGTTTGTCGGGTTTAATAACGTCCGAAACGAAACATGCGCTATGAGGGCCGCCACAGTCCAAGGACTGCTCTGGGGAAAAACAGCACCTGCGATTGTGATAAAATCAAAAATTACATTTGAACCTCGTTATAACGAAGCCGAGGGGAACCTGTGATTTTCTGTTACATCCAGTGCTTCTTTAAAACCATAGATTATCTTGGCTACTACTGTCGCATAAGAACAGGCATATTTGCCAACGTGTAGACCAAGAGCAACCTAGCTAGCGTTTAGTATGCCGCCGTGTGTATTGAGAGAGCCTCCAACACTAAATTCAACATGGAAACCAAGCGCCCCAAGCGCGGTCGAATAAAGCTACACGAGCTGAATATGCTAGCCTTGCTGTGAAAGAGGGCACGCAGTGTTGGTTTTGGCGCGAGTAGCAGCTTCGGCTGGCTTCCCCGCATGACGCAGGAGCACGCTATTCGCAACACTTCACTGCATGCCGGCAGCGTCTTGCGGAGATTGGGTACACCAGAACAAACGCTAATGAAAAACCGTTTGAAAAGGGCTCTCAATTGCTTTGAAAACAAGGACTCTCGACTCGCAGCTTCTTTCTAGTTCCTTTCAAACCGTGGGTGGAGGCTTCGGTGATTGCTTCTTTTTGCCGAGAACTGTAGACACCGTGCTCAGAGCCACGTCAAACTCCTCGCCTGTCTGACATTTCGTCGAGCCCGATAGAACTGTTTACAATATTGCCGCCTTCTGCTCAATGGAAATTATCTTGCCCTTTCGTTTTCCACTGCTGTCATTCACGACGGCCTTGACAAACCAGCGAAACGTCGATACCGGCAAGCGCTTCATACGCACTATAAAACGGTCAAACCATGCGGCCACGCTGTGAAAATCGAAACTATACCATCACACTGTACACAGCACCTAAGGAGCATAGCGTGCTCGCCGCCGGCCGTGTGCAGCAAGGAGGTTTGAGAATGAGGAAACTCGAATGACCTTGGCAACATTCAAGGTGCAGCATAGCGCAGCTGGAGGAACCACCCTGAGCGGCACAGTTCAGCGGGTCGAGTGCGAGTTTTAGCCAAGATGAGTACACCCGACCAAATCTTTAACTAACTCGGGTGTTTCATCGCTAAATGCACCTTGTAAAAGGTTCTTTTCGGCTACACCGCTTGCATATTATTGCTTTAATTGGACGCGTGAGAAAGCATTTCGTGGTTCCTTTTTGTTCATATAATGTTTGAGTGAAGTACTTGCGTGTTTATATCAAAGTTATCAGAAATATTCGCCGTTTGACGCTACGAAGAGCGGAAACAAGCGGAATACGCAGCAATGGTTCTGGTCCATATGGGCTCCTCCTCTGGGTAAACTACCACTCCTTTCATGGCGGACAAGTCGTTTACCCATATTAAGCGCAAATGCGCCACCAGAATCATTGCTGCGTATTCCGCTTGTTTCGGCTCTTCGTAGTGGCAGACGATGAATATTTCGGATAACTTTAATATAAACACACAAGTACTCCACTCAAATACGAGGTCTGTTAGAAAAGTATCCGACTTTATTTTTTTTTTTTGCGAACACCTGATGGATATGAGACAAGCGCGCTTGCATCAGGCGACCTTGAACCTTCATGCGCATGCATGAATTTTTTCCCGCCTGCCGATAGCGTCAGTCGCTGGGAAGCAGCGTTTGAGTGAGGCAGTGTGCAGTGCTCTCGTCGGTTTTTTATTGCAAGGAAAATGGCGGAGTGAAAGGAGCAGCGCTACTGCAAGAAATTTTGCCATAAACTTGGCGACAGCCGAGTGGAAACCATTCGAAATATTCAGACGGCTTTCGGTGAAGATGCTATGAGCAGCACACAGTTTAAGCAGTGTTACAATTGTTTTAAAGATGGCCGCACATCGGTGGAGAACGAGCCACGCTCTAATCGGCCATCAACATGCCAAAATGACCAGGTCATTGCCGAACTGAACGCTATGGTGATGCGGGACTGTCGCGTGACTATCCGAGAAATTGAGGAAGAGGTGGACATGAGCAATTTCTCCGCACATTCCATTATCACCGAAGATTTGGCCATGGAGAGAGTTGCGGCGAAATTCGTGCCGGAGCTGCTCACGGTGGAGCAAAAGCAGCTTCGTGTTGAAGTCTCACAGGACATGCTGGATTCCGCAAACAGTGACCCCGACTTCATCAACATCATAATCACTAGTGACGAGTCTTGGGTGTACAGGTACGACCCGGAAACCAGATCCCAGTCGTCAGAGTGGAAGCATTCCACGTCACCAAGACTTAAGAAGGCCCGCCAATTGCGCAGCAATGTGAAAGTGATGCTGACTGCTTTCTTTGACACCCTCTGTGTGGCAGACCACGAGTACGCACTCTACAGGGTCAAACAATGACCAAAGAGTACTACAGGGATGTCCTCCGTTGCCTACGTGATGCTGTGCGGCGCAAGAACCCGGAGCTGAGGTCAACAGGAAATTGGCGCACCCATCGCGCCAATGCTCCTGCACATTTCTCGCACTCGAATCAGATTTTTTGGTGAAAAATCAGACTCCTGTAGTTCAACAGACTCCTTACTGTCCTGATATGGCCCCTGCGATTTCTGGCTGGTTCCCAAAATCAAAAGGCCATTGAAAGGAGCGCGATTTCAGACAAGGAAGAACATTATGGCTGCAACGACAGCTGAGCTAAACTCCATTCCGAAAAGGGCCTTTTCGGAATACTTCCCACAATGGCAGCACCGCTGGGAGAAGTGTGTGGAGTCCCAAGTAGACTACTTTAAAGATGACTAGGTTTGCAACGCTCCAGTTATGCAAGTTTTTTTTCAACGGCCAAAGGTCGGATACTTTTCTAACAGACCTCGTATTACATGAACAAAAAGGAACCACGAAATGCCATCTTACGCGTCAAATTACAGCATGAATATGCCAGCGGAGTAGCAGAAGAAAAAAAACTTTTACAAGGCAGCGATGCAGCACCCAAGCTAGTTAAAGATTTGGCCGGGTGTACGGCGGCGTAGAAATTTTTCGCGCTGAAGTCGACGCCAATGAGTCGTCCGGGATAACGCACCATGCGGGCCTGCCTTGAGGCGTGAATAATTTTTCAGCACGTTTTAGGCGGTGTTCGACAGAGCGGGTTGTGCGCAGTAATTTCAGCTTGCCGCGTCGAAGGGATACGGTGGTGTTGGGCATCGTTACCAACCAGTGTATTCAGCTTGAAATGGGCAGTGGGGTTCCGCTTGAGATTAGTTATATTCCTTTGTAGGAGAATTTTACTTCGTAATAATGAGATATCAAATACAGGGGTTCCTATGTGAACTACCAAGGGGACTAGCTATTCCTAAGTTAAGTCGATTATTTCGTTATAAAGGTTTTCACAACTATCAGGCTTTACTGTATTTCTGAACAATTTACTCTTACATTCCATTTGGGAAATGTCGGTTTTAAATGCGCTCATAACATCAGCACACAGCTGCATGAAGTCAATAGAAGGAACGCCGACCAAAAGGTTGTTGTTTAATATGAAAACGAAGACGTTTCGGCTTCCATACGGAAGCCTTGATCACTCCGACCAAAAGGTTGTTGTTTAATATGAAAACGAAGACGTTTCGGCTTCCATACGGAAGCCTTGATCACTCTGATCAGAGTGATCAAGGCTTCCGTATGGAAGCCGAAACGTCTTCGTTTTCATATTAAACAACAACCTTTTGGTCGGCGTTCCTTCTATTGACTTCATGAATCTTCTTCCCGACCAGACGAGTTTTCGTCGAACGTTAGATTTCAGCACACAGCTGCAGTTGTTATATAGCACCTCACACACAATGCTTCCACAGAAAAGTAATAGCAAGAAAAAGAATATGGAAAGCGCCTAGCTAGACCAGCGAGCACCGCTCGTTTTCCACTCAGGCAAAGCGCACACGGAAAGGAGCGTTTGAATATGCCGCTGCTCCCACGCGCTCCAAAGCGTGGCGCCATCTGACAGCTTTTTTCGAAATCGCATCCTGGCGCTTTAGCTTCGATTGGGTCGCTACAGTGCGAAAACCTGCTGCATGATGGCAACACATGGTGTGGGGAATCCTTTAGCTTTATTCCAACGCTTCGCAACGAACGCTGCGAAAACATTCTCAATCTTCGGGCCAGCCCCGTTTCAAAAGAGAGTCATAGACTCACTCACAGTCATAGAGTTCCTTACTATTACCTAGAGGGAAAGCTGGCGGCGCTGCCCTTCAGCCACCATGGACGCTCAAAGCATCATGGGGCGGTGAGCTACTTGTTGCGGAACAGTCGTAGTTTTTCGGGAACACGGAGTGGCACTGCTGAGATGTTTCATTCTGAAAACGCTGTTCGTGTGTGCGCAGACGACTTTCGCGCGAACGCAGTGTGCAAAAACAATAGTAGTAAAAACGCATAGACACACGACGCCAATAAAAGGTTTCACTTTTCCGAAATGCCATTAAAAAACTTTCTGAAGTATCTGAGCAACAACATTTTTTTTGAAAACATATTTACTTTTAAAAATGCGTCTGTTAATTACGAAATATTAGTTTTTATAGTGTTCATTACTTGGCCAATAGGAGAGCGAGTCGTCTCTTATTTTGGGCAAACTTTGCACTTAAATGCTTTTCTGCTCGTTTTTTGCAATCATCAAACAGCTTTATTTTTCTATTATTTTTTGGCCAAAAGTTGTAGTTCCGCATGCAGTTCCGCAACAAGTAGCTCACCGCCCCATGATGCTTTGAGCGCCCATGGTGGCTGAAGTGGTCTCGAGGGGTCTCCATGCGAACTCCCATAGACGGGCTGCCAGCTTTCCCTCTAGGTAATAGTAAGAAACTCTATGCTCACAGTCGCTGTACTGCCACTAACGCAGATTGTCGTGGTATCACCATGGGGGTTGAAATAACTCCTCTTCCGCCACATCTCCGTTATTTACTCAGGATCATATTTTTATTTTCGGTAGCGTAGAGCGTTTTCAAGCCAATATCCCGTAACGCAAGCATGAGCGGGAAGTTTTCTATTGACACAAATCTCGTACATTTCGAAATATTTGCGCTTATCTCATTCTTACGCTTGCGCGAAACTTAGGGCCCGAAAAAAATGAGATTGCCAAAGCCAATGAAACTGAACCATTGGAAGTACGTTAATTAAAACGCTGAACCGAGCCACTGGCGGCTTTAAACTGTTATAGACCAGGTTAAAAGCTTAGTTTAAAATAAAACTCCAAGGATCATATAAACACAGACAAAATTACCTGAATAGAGCAGGCATGTGCATTCCAACTTGGTTGTCGAGTTCCAAGCTCAAGTTTGGCGGTTTACAGCAGCGCCGCGTCGCTCCCCTGGTGGCGAAAGGCAGAACTGCCGGAAGCATGCAAAGATGTGTTCAGCCACGTAATATGAGCTACGCGCGTAATATTATCCTGTTTTTGCAATGCCATCCACATTTCTGTTTTCGCGGAAAGCTGTCGTTGTTGTTGTTGTTGTTGAGTACCACAACAGCCATCGCAATGCACGAAGAGCCAGGAGCCACTCGCGAAAAATTTCCACTCTCCAGCAAAGTGGTACGAAAAGGAGAGATACAATGCGTGAATCGCAGGTGTCCGCAGAGCCGAATGTTTCCTCTGCAGTAGTATCAGCTTATTTTGCATTGCGTAGAGGGATTAGTAATCGTACGCGTACCTTTGAGACTAACGCGAACGCTGGCATAGCCCACGACGTACTGGTTCGATGAGCTCTGTTTTTCGCGGCTGCGAATGCGATGCGTGTTCCCAGCAACCGCAAACCCATATGGAAGACGTCTAGTTGTCAGCTTCTCAAGCCGACCAACTTGTCTATAAGCCAGCTTGATCAAGCTGGTAGCTGGCAATCGGCGGCTTGAAATGAGCTCCAGCTCAGCTAACGCACCTTACAATCTGTTCTCGAAGACATCTTAGCAAGCCATACTGAAGTTGTGTTTCAGACCATTCCAACAACCCTTTCAGCATTTCAGATGCGTCATCTGCATGTTTAGCAGACTGTTATCGACGCTGTCGCGCTGTGCGATAGCTATGTAGCTGTTGCGCTTCATGAGAAAAGAATGGCGAATCTGATGCCTTTGGATCGCATACATTATTACGATTCTTTAATTGTGTCTACGCATGTCTACCCATCAAGGCTGCGTTAAAGGCGCTCTTAAACACATTAAACAAGAACTAAACGATTGCAGCTGCGCGAATTAGCGAACGCCTGTACTTCTCAGTGGCCCAGGAGAAAGAATAAAAAGAGCTGGAAACATTACCCAGCATACTAAAAAAATATATCTATATGGGGCTAAGGCGAAACACATGGAAGCGAATATCCCGAGGTTTATTAAATGTTGCCAGTTTTGAACGAGTTGCGCAAAAAGGTAGCCCAGATATCATTTGTGTCAGCACAAATGCAGCAACTGCGGCGTGAGCGCCTCAATCAAAGCCGCAGTTGTGCGAAGAGATCACATGCGTCCCTTTCTTCAACCAGTTTCTTTTTTAAGTAAGTAATGGGGTCTGTGCGCTTGCCCTTTAAAAAGTGGCGCTAAATCATCTCGTCTTGTTGAAGACTTGTTACAGTAGTCATCTGAACGCGTTTTCACACCTTCGTATTTCTGCCGAAAATCCGCCGCAGCCTTCAGTAAGAGGGGGTATCCGTTCTGCGGTAACCTTGTTAACTCTTGGTCTAGACTCACGATGCAAAAATTCATACGCTTTAGCTTTGCTCTCCAGACTTCAGCCGTAATTAAAATATTTAAAAAGCTTTCTCATATTAGCGCGGTTTACATTGGCAGACGCCTTTTTTATTACTTGCTATCATCATGTTATCGTGTTGCCGCCTTTGCAATCGGCCACCACTCGCCATACGACAGTGAAGCATGCACCTCTCTTACGTCAGAGCAACTCTGTGAACCTGGACACGGTGCCCTTTCTTTCTTTTCGGGTGCTGAAAGCTGTAAAGCGTAGGACTCGCGACACTTCCGACGCTGCGAAAGCATGATCTTCGTGGGAACTGACGGGCTGCTTATTTTCGTCGCAGGTAAGGCGCACCCTGAAGCGCCACCAGTATGACCGCCAACTTATTAAACATGCTGGTGGTGAGCGTGTTCACGTTTCTTCCTTTCTTCGTTCAACATTCTGCGAATGAGTAAGTTTCATATTCCCCTACGCATATCCCCAAACATTTGATCATTTCATTTATTTAGTGGAGTCGAATATAATTACCTCCACGTTTTTCCTGCCCCGAGAAATGAATGAATTTGTATTTGGCACCGCAAGTAACTTGGCGCACTTTATTGCTGAACACGAGAAACACGTCCAGCACTTTTTTTCTTAAACAAAAACCTTGCTTCCAAGTTGACTCAAAAAAACATCACAATCAAGCTGCCGCAGTGGCTCAGTGGTTATGGCGCTCGGCTGCTGACCCGAAAGACGCGGATTCGATCCCGACCGCGGCGGTCGCTTTCCTAAGGAGGCGAAATGCTAGAGACCCGTGTGCTGTGCGATGTCAGTGCACGTTAAAGAGCCCCAGGTGGTCGAAATTATACGGAGCCCTCCACTACGGCGTCCCTCATAGCCTGAGTCGCTTTGGGATGCTAAACCACACAAGCCTAACCAAACCAAGTCATTACAATCAGGCATTTATAAACTTTAAAATCCGCAGTCTATGCAAGCAGCAGATGCATCACGAAAAAAAAAAAAGAACACCGGCAAGAGGGTTGAAAAGGACTTCAAACTATCCGCACGTTTTCGTACTCGAAGAGCACAGCGCCGTAGGGTGTAAGGCTCTGCAAAAAAAGGTTGCTTGAATTTCAAAATACGAAGACCTGTTATAATGCGCACACTTTTGAAACGCACAGAAAAGCGCTCTTTTGCCGATCTGTTTCACGAGTGCAGTACCCAACTAAAGCACTCGTTAAAATTATGAAGCGCAAAAAGCGGATTATGCCAGCATCGCAGGGCTTATCCAAAAGGAGCGAAGATCACCTTTGCTGCGCTCAGCGCCCTCGCTGTGTTCTAGCGCGCTCCAACCGCACGAAAGCGCCGGCCGCACATATTACGCTTCAAGTTTTCATGAGCCACGCACCGAGCATGAGAGCGCAAAGCAACGTCATCAGCGGTAATCTCGGAGCAAGCGCTCGCCAGCAAGCGCCGGCGTACGCAATCGCACCTCACGACCACGCTCCCGATCCGGGGCCGTTCGCGCCTGCCCGGTTACTTCTGACAAAGGCCGTACGTATGCCCGAAATCCTAGTAGTGCTGCTGCATTAAAAATGGCAGACGATGTCGAGTGGTTAGGCCAAATGCAAATTCGACGCACTGGCGCTTCGTTTTCGGTTCGAGGCACGGTTTTCAAGATCAAGCAGGTTTCAGACAAAGATCAGCGTAATCGGACTTGAGCTCCACCTTAAGGGTATGACGCGATAGCGTTAACGGGTTAATGCCCATACATGCGGAATTGGTCATTCTCTACTTAACATTCACAGATCGCTGGGAGTCCTCATACCACTCTTGATGCAGCGGTTACGCGATGCGCCACTGCCCTGCGATGGCAAGTGCTGCCACCGGTGGGGCTTGAGACCCAGGCTTGTGGTTCCGCATATACAGGCAATAACCCTTCAACGTTATCGCGTCATACCCTCTAGGCGGAGCTTAAGTTGTCCCCTCCAGTTTTTGCTTCTGTGCAGTGCAATAGGGTAAATCTAGCACCCTAAAACTTTTAGCTCAATACGGAAGGGTGAGGACGAAAGTTTCCCTCTCCCTCGAAAGACTTGGACAGCTGACGATGGAAGAGGTGTTAAAGTTAGGGGTAAGCGAGTATTGTAAAATTTCGAAAGCCTGATTGAATATGCTCCTATTTTATTCGTCGAACGAATCTAATAATGCATGTTCAAAATTATTCGAAACGAATCGATTATGTCGCCAAGTGGTCGAATACTTTCAGAATAATTGTTACGAAATTCGAATAAGGCCCGCCGTATTTTTCTTTAATGACTGTTCCAATAACAGGGCCCACAGCGACGCCACGTGTCGTGCTAGAGCGGTAGCATTGCTCCTCGTGAAGATCGACGAGATTTTCACACATTTGCTCACCAGCCGCAACTAAATGCACAAATTAAGACGTTTAAGTCACTTGTTGGCTAATAAATTTCGTCATAAGGGACTGAAGGAAGGGCTCTGCAAATTACTGGGGAGGCGCCCGCTACCCCATACCTGCCCTCGGCGCCGTCACTGTCTATTCAATTCATCGCCTGCCTGCCTTCAGTTACCTGGGCTCAGTTCTGCGTACACCGTCGTTCCGACGTGCGGCCATGCTGAGCGAGTCGCGGTCAGCCGATCAAGTGCACTGAAATGCTAGCCTCATGGCTTACACGTAGAGGGCAAGCATCAATTATAGCAACGTAAAAATAGCTGGAGGTCATACGAAATCTTCAGTACAAGTTCAGTTGTCAGTGATGGCGCGCATATGAAACCGAAACTGCAACCACAGCACAATCACGCGACACTAAGTCGCTGATTACAGATTTGTTGGTGGTTACTGGGAAGGAAGAAGTCGTCCGCAGCGAAACGATTCGAACAAACTACCACGGTTGCGGTCACTTTTTTTTTTTAAGTGCTGAGGTTTTCTAATTCATAACGCTCCCCGGGATGCGTCGTCTTTTTCCCGCGGGAAGCGACAAAATGACACTCTGTGTACTTTCCAACGAGAAAGTACGCGAAATGAGACCCAGAAAAGCACTTTTTCGGCGTTTTCGTCTTTTGCCTTTCATGCGGCAGCGTCACGACTAGAGATGATGATGATGAAAACGTTTATTGAAAACCAAAAAGACTTAGGCCACGGGGAAACTGTTCGGGTCACTAGTCCGGGACACGGTTGGTAGAAGCCGCTGCCTATACTTTTTCGAAGAGGGTTCGTAGTTCCACGATGTCCGATCGGGGCAGGGCCGGCTCCCAGCCCTCCCATATTGGCTGATTTGTTATGCCAATACTGCAATTTTTCTGAGAAGCCTATACCATATGGTATAAGTTTGCCATCTGGGCACAAGATTGCAAGCACATGACTAGAGGTGTAAAATTTGAAAAAATTTTGAAAGCTCAGGAACAAGAACGTTTTCTTGTCTCTTTTTTTCTGAAAAATATGAAACGATAGAAAAACGAGAACGCAGAGTTTCAGTTAGCACACTTAATTTGGTAACCAGAAATGAGTAAAGAATTATACTCTTGCACCAAAACACGGATGCTGCAAAGCCTATTCAGGAAGAGACAATACAACCGATGCAAAGCTTTGCATCAGTCTATGTCGTCACTGCTGGGTAGGAAAATGCTTGCCTGTACATCTTTTATGCTAGTAGACAATTAAGTATGTGCTCTTGCTCTCCTGCAAGTTTGTTGTGCAGCTTCGTATGCACATTACCGAACTGCGACCAGCTTTTTTTTTTCATATGACGTTGAAGATCGGGGATTTCGGCGCAGGCGCCATACGACTGATGTCCGCGGTTCTTTGCTGCAAAAGACCTTGCCATCTCTTCGACGGCTCCAGACGCTTCGCAGACTCCCAAACAGCTCCTTTAGACCAAATTTTACAGGGCGCGGCGTAGTGAGGTGATACTCTGCAGAAAACTACGTTTGGAAGTTTTGACGCCTGTTTTTCTTCTTCTGGACCATGAAAAAAAAAAACCGAAAAGAATGTTCCTTTTCCTTTATTGTTCAAGTTTTTTTAACAAGTTTTAAGCACGCCCTCACAATCGATTGACATATCAAGTTTCTCTACTGTAATCAGAACTCGTATTAGTTCGCCGAACTTGCGCAGCATACTTAATTCTCGCTTTTGTAATTCATTATTTTTGTGAATATGTTTGCATTAACATCCCTCCTGCTTGGGTTCATTGTGAGGACTTGTAGTACTTATGAAATAAATAAAAAAAATGCATGCCAGTTGTTCCCAAGGTACTGAACGCTGCGTCCTTTTGAGTCAAGTATCAACAGTCAAGTGAAAGAGATGCCAAGCCTCTAGGGTAGAGATGACAACGCAACATGTGGAGCCGTGCAGCTTCACTCTAACGTCATATACATCCGTCGTGTTCCTTACCGGTATGTCTTGCAGTTCCTCTTCCAGACAACCCTTACGGCTGCCCCAAGGACAAGTGCAGCCGCTACTGCCTCGGGGTGGGCCGCCGGTGTTGCTCGTGTGCCGGAATCCAAAACCGCGTATGCATGTGCTTCAGAAGATGAGAATGATGACGCCGCTCGTGGGTTACACTTGCTGCATTTTTTTTTCTTCGAAATGAACTCGCGCTCAGTGCATGAAAGCACTCCACTGACGACGCAGGCCAGAAACAGCCCTCAAGGAATCACTGCGCTACGGAAACAAGCGCGAAGAATTAGGACGATTTTGGCAGCGTCAGCAGGAAAAGTCATTCGTAATTCAAAGAGCGCACCACACGAAGAAAAGAATAAATCAGGCGAGCCTTCTTGCAAGGCTGGTCAACCATTGAGTATTCGGATCTCTTCTCGCCTTTCACCTTCGACTGAAACGATTCTTTTTAGATCTTGTAACCTCCATTGTCAGCGTCTTAAATTCGTCAACAGAAGTACAGCTCTGTCTTCAATGGAAATTTTCATCTGCGGAGCATTCCGAGGGTGAGCTTGTGAAGCACCATATTAGTGTGCTGCTTAAGCAGTTTGAACAAGAATTAAACATTGAGATTGTTTGCACTTTTCTGTAACTTAAGAAAGGGGCATACAGTGAGCTTTTACTGTAGAAAAATGTGAAGACATACAATGATTCTAAAGAATAAATTGAGATTAGATCCTCTTTCATGATGCTTGTTTGTCACTCAGAGACGTTAAGATAAGCGGTTCAAGGTACGCTCTATGAAGGCCGCTGTATATTTCATTTTTTTTACATGTTCATTTTCTTTCGTTAGACTGCGCAATCGGAGATGAACTAAGTGAACTTCAGGCAAATAAAAAATTTCTTCGAACCGAGTACAATACAACTCGGTTAGAGCACCCATGTAATCGATGTATGGATTACAAACCAGATTCTAACACAAATGCCCACGAGGGTATTCATGACTCCGCTATTCACGATATATCATGTCAAAGGGGATTAACCACACAATCTTGAGAATCGGTCGACGATAATGGCTGGAAGGCCTTCTTGGAGAGGCGTTTGCCGCTTCGTTCTCAAGTTGTATCCGACTTTTTTTTCTCGGAACGTTCATTTACAAGAAACCTCGATAGATAGCGCTAGCTGCCCCAGCGGCGGAAGGAACGTGTCGCAGAGAGAGCTTCGGCCAGGCGGGCCAGGCGCACTGTCGTGCATGCGGCCGAATTATTCGGCGGAATGACGCAGTTAGCGGGGCTCCGCCCCTGCTACCTTACTTCACAATTCCAGGATTCTTGGACACCAATTTTAATTGCGACTCAAGAGGGCAATATTATGGGGTACTGCTATGCAGATATTGAAGGAAATGGTCCATTCTTCCGATGCGTAGCAAAAATCTTTCTCTTGAAGTTTGACGACTGCTCGCATCGTGTAGTTAAGACTGCCGTAGAAAACCGATGGGGAACGCTTTTGATGATAGCAAAAGCGTTAATAGCAAAAAAAATGCAGGCCTGCTAAGGAAAGATCGGCTGGTATATTGATTGTTACAGTGTAATCTTACGATATATAAAAAAATTGCGTTCTTAACAGTTTCCCGTTGAAAATGCGCATGCCCAGAATTTCTGGGTATAATTGGCTAGAAAAACTGTTTCAAAAAGAGGTCGATGGGCGCCGTCATGTTGGACGCTGAGTTGTGCTCTTAGTATAGAAAAGAGTTGAGGATTAATCTCCCCGCGCTCTCCTCACACCAAACAAAAAACAAAAAAAAAACGTTTGGTCCGAGAGTTGTTGAAAGGTCTTCAAGACCTTTCCTCGACCCTGGAAGCAACCAGTTTTTTTTTCGGTTGTGGGAAGAGCACGCAAGCCTTGCTCTATAGTAAACCAGTGAAAGGTCTATTATTACGTACCGTTGGAAAGTAGGTCGCCCGCTACCGCGGAGGCCACGGCGAGTTAAGAGTAAATCGCGAGAGGCGTAATTTAGCATTTCGCTCCAGTTTAGTAATCTAAGGTGGCGCTATTTGTCTGCGCAAAGGATTTAAAATCCATCGATGAACGCTTTCGGCTAGTGATGAGATTTGCGTATCACGGAGCCGAGTGAACACGAGGGTGTGAAAACTCAAAATTGGCGTCACGTACCTTTAGAATTCTCTGGCACACCAAGCGTCCTGGGTCTTCGTTCTGTACTTAGACAAAATATACGACGTTATGAGTGATCATGAAGCAGTGACTAATGATCGCATGTCCGGAACACGAACAGAATTTTTCGACTTTGCATTTTGTGTCTTGAGCTTCTGAGGTCGCATTCACTGAATTTTCCCAGGCGAAAGATCAGCCTGTGATTGCTTCAAGCATTGGCTGCCAAAACGTTGCCTATCGCGATTACCTTTTCTTCGGACTCTGGCCATCGCGAGCTAAGCTTACGGTCGCACTACAAGTCAGGCCCATGAGAGAGAGAGAGATAACTTATTTTTCAGCTCAAGTTCGAGCCTTCTTAGCTTCCCGTTTGGTGGACGCTATTTATCGGCGGTGGCGGAGTAGGGCCACGTGTCCCTTGGACGTGTCGGATGTGGACGGCGAGGAGCGGCCAGAGGGTGGGCTGCAGAGAGGTTGGTGGAGCGGTTCATCGGGCCCCCATGAAGTATTCAAAGATTCCTTCCTGCTCACCGTGCATTGCCCGCGTGTCGTGCTTCACTGCAGGCGCTAGCTCAAAGTCACCTCAGTTCATCCTTCTTGCTGCCACCTTCCGTCGTCATCAAGCGATCTATACGTTACTGGGTAATCCAGAGCTCTACAGGGCGTCCGCACTTTTGTCGAATGGCCATGCTCTCTTGGATCTCACTTGTTCACTGTGCTGTAAGCCTCAGACACCAATGATGAGAAGGCGACAGATATACAAAGATCTTTTTATTCCAGTGGTAAGTCGATACAAATTCTGGAGTAGTGCGTGAGTAAAGCAGTGCACAAATAAAAGAAACATAGCAACAAACTTGGGAATAGAGATCGAATCTTTGAGCACATGTCTGCTGCTCATTCCGCACGCGATGGTGGAAAAACAAATGTCAGGAACGACACTTAGAAAGCACTCCACGCCACACCCCAGGTAGCACCGAAACATTGCGATAATGTTACATTTTTTTTTTATGCTCAAATGTTATTTCAATGTACTTAATGTCCTTTTTTTAATGCTTTTGTAATGCTACATATAAATGTTCGAGTAACCTTCCCCAAACATTCATGAAACATGTAAACAACATAAATGGAACTTTCTCGAAAATGGTAAAGCAGCCCCGCACAAGCATGCAGGCCTGCCATTGGTGACGGCACACAACTTACAACACTTTGCAAGAACCAACAACAAGAGCGACACCTTCTCCACTACACTACAGCACAACATGCAACTCGTATTCACTCACCTCCAAACGGATATCATGCCGTCGAGCTTATATACTCGCTACTGCGGGATCTCCCATGAGTGATAGTTGGGAATGGGTATAACTAAAGTTTTGTGGCAAAATAATGGGACTCTTCACGTAACCTATGGCGAGTACCATCTAAGAGACGTGATTGCAAGGTACTGTTAGTTGAAAACATCTTTACTCTAAGAACAGTGAGAAAATGTCTGAAAATCCGTGCTTGAAACATATTTGCAATGTTGTTTTATAGTTGCGACTCTAACGTTATAATAAAATTTAGAAGATTATATTAAAACAATGTTTGTTTAGAACGTGAAAGTAACGTTTCCTATGTAACTTATAACGTTATATGTTAACTCTTAATGTTAATGTAAAGTTACAATGCAACATGTAACATTATTCCAACTTACATAA
Source organism: Amblyomma mixtum (assembly GCF_055824585.1). Classification (NCBI taxonomy): domain Eukaryota; kingdom Metazoa; phylum Arthropoda; class Arachnida; order Ixodida; family Ixodidae; genus Amblyomma; species Amblyomma mixtum. The sequence goes on along the minus strand of NC_143014.1, from coordinate 126,352,785 downwards.
CATTTCTTTAACACTATTCTAATGTTTGGTGCTACCTGGGACGAAATAGCTCCTTTCAAGGATCGTCAATTTAACGTCGCAGTTAATTAAGTCGCGACAAACTTCATTACGCTAGGCTTACAACTTGTCTTCATCAACTATTCGTTCATGTCAACCGAAGCACGTCGACTTTATTATGTGTCAGCGCTGCAATATATGTTTCCTCCTCACATACTTCTCATAAGCGCGCGCGCATTCAGTTCAGTTCTGGCAAGACCTATCTATCTCTGAGCCGCCGCGGTGGCTCAGCGGTTATGGTGCTCGGCTGCTGACCCGAAAGACGCGGGTTCGATCCCGGCCGCGGCGGCTAGAATTTCTTTGGAGGAGAAATTCTAGAGGCCTGTGTACTGTGCGATGTCAGTGCACGTTAAAGAACCCCAGGTGGTCGAAATTTCCGCAGCCCTTCACTACGGCGTCTCTCATAGCCTTAGTCGCTTTGGGACGTTAAACCCCATAAACTAAACCAAACCTATCTATCTCTGGGGGTGTCGACAAAAGACAGCCGTGATCTGATTTATATCCAGGTGCTTGTCACGTGGACCATTATGCTTCGAAGGAAGTAAGTGCGGCCTGCATTAAGGTGCTTCATGCTGGAAAGCTGTAGACATTTTCTGCTCCTTTTAACTTCTGTCCAGTCTTTCTCTTTTTCAAGTCCAGCTTTCCTGGACATCACCTCTAATTGTGAGTCAACAGTGAAATCTTGTAATATACTATTATGAGCATTCTAATACGAATGAGTATGGTCTAATCATCCGATGCGTAGCAAAATCTTACTTTTAAGGGGATCTGAAACACTTTCTGTTGAGAGTACATAAACTTGCTCAATCAGTACATTGTGCTGTGATAAACACCTGAGCCACATAATACACTTCTACACCCAGCAGAGAACCCACAATCGCGCGCCAAAGTTAACGAGTCCTTTCCGGAGAACTGTACAGAGATGGCTATTGCTTAGGTTCTTTCAGGCATCACGCAGCTACCATAGCCGCTGCCAGTCAGGCCAGCAGCGTCGATCCGGCTGATCAAGAAGCCACGCCCCCCACCCCTCACTGAGGAAGGAGCGCCGACATCCGAGCGTGCAAAAAAGTGACGAGAGTAGAGGGAAAGGCGCGAAAACTCTGGAATTCAAACTTGGCTACAGATAACTCAACTTATAAAAACGAATTTAAAAAATTCTTGCTGGAGGATATTCGTGAAGCGCCGTCCTATAACGTCCCAGGGATATCGCACCTTTATTGAGAGCCCCTTTCAGAGCCCCTTTAAAGTTCGTCCTCCGCGCGCATCGAGTAGTAGCCATAGAAAATCAATAGGATGCGTTTTCAAAAATAAATAACAGCAAACTACAAGCGTTCCGAGGAGGGATATGCCGATATGTTGCTTGTTATGGTGTAATCTTAAGATGTGTGAAAAAAAAAATCGTTCATAAATAACTTCCCCTTGTCCAAAATTTCTGGTTACGATTGTTGTTGCTATTGCTCAGCACTATCATATCTGGTTTAAAATTCTTAAATCTTAGTATAAATTTTGCACAAGAAGGAAAAGCTCGTCTACGTGTGCTGGTTTATTTTTTCTCTATATTTCAGGCCCAAACGCATGCTCTTATTAAGTGATCATTGCGCATAAAAATTCGATCTCTACTCGTCAAGTTCACCCCACTAATTCTTCATCAACAATAAACTGCACACACACATCAAACAAAAATGACATTTGTACATATGGAACAACTACTATGAGATGCTTACTGATTTTCATTTTCTCTGAAAGAAATCCGCCTAATTGTTATATTCTAACGCAGCAGAATTAGCGATAATAAGTGAATACCCTAATTGCGGGCTTTGGTCGTCAGGGCTGTTACTTCCTTTTTTTTTCCTTCAGATTTGCAAGTGACGAAAAATTAAAAAAAGAAAGCATACATGTTACACAAACAACATTTAGTAAACTGTAACGTAACACAAGTTCATTATATGGTCAAGGAACCTTTCCTGTTTTTCATGCCAGGAAACTGATAGAAACAAAAATTCCATTGTTTAAGATATGTCGCATGCAACCAAACTGAAAAAATGATGAAACCCAGATGGTTTATTATTTGTATAAGTGAGGCTGAGGAAGTGAACGTATTTATGACGCTCAGAAATATTTTGGTGCACAACAAAATGTGGTTTCAGTGCAAAGTCCTTTGATACAAAATAAAAACAAGATACCTTGCAAATGCACAGTTAACCAACTAAGCAAACCTTTTTCCGCTTCACCCAAGCATCCAGTGTTACGGGAATCTTGCTTTATTTTACATACCGTAACGACTGTGAGCGCACCAACTAGTGCATACACGCAAAATTTCTCATGGTTTTGCCACAAGCTTCTATAAGGTTCTGTGCTTCGAAACTTGACATGATTCGACGCGCTTGTTGCAACATTTACTGCAGATAGTTAAGCGAACTTCTTGCGAACGAAAAACAGACAACCGAGGAAAATTGTCTGAATCAGAATCAGAAATAAATCTCCTTTCAACATTCTTATAAATTTGCTGTGCGCCAGTATACGCGCGTTTTAATTGTCGACCTGCACCAAAGTATGTCACATTAAGTTTTGTGAAAAACATGGAGTAGCTAATAAACTCAGAAGTGAGGCACAGAGCTAACCACATTATGTTTTTAGCACACATCTATCCCAGATTAGTGCTGTCTGCTACCCTGAGCACGTCCTCATGCGGATGCCAGTGCGACGTAGGTTTCAGCCCTGTATCACAGCAAGCTTCCATTTAGTACGTCTGATACAAAGCTCCTTTTCAATGACATAGACGAATAGCTAACTGCCAAAGGTCATGACGCAGGCTACTGACCCGCTGCAGCGAAATTTCACGGAGAGTTGTAGTCGTATTCATGTAATAATAAAGTTTGCGTGCTGATGCGGTTTGCATGGCAAGTTTATGAACCTTGCCAGACCATGATATGCTGTGACTGACTGATCACAACGTCACAGGGGGAACCGTCCACACTGACAGCACACCTATAAAGAGGTGTCCAGTTATTCATCTGGACTTACACACATACTTTCACTTCAATCTACAAGAGAAACTTGCGCATTTTGTTAAAAGGCACTCACACACCATATTCTGTACACCCACGCACACTATGGCTGCGATTTGAACTGGCAATGGAATACCCTTCTCCATTGATTTTGTCGCAAGGACCTGACAGACATGGTCGCGTTTGCCTCCATGCATTCACTGAAGCAGTGTATTGCATTCCATTGCAATTTCGTACACTGCATTTTATTTCAAACTGAAAGAGCTCCATTAGGCCCGCTATGCACGAGAATCTTGGGCATATAATTCACAGATGTGCTTGTTTTGCGCGCTCAAGTAGGACGCTCATGACTACACTAAGACTGAGCAGTGATATATGCCTCACTATGACTAATGTGCCTGGACATTGAAGGAATGCAGAATCTTCGGTGCGCGCGCCGAAGGACGTTTTGACGTGTTTCAGGGGCACAGAACTTATCCGTACCCTGCGAACATTGTTTCTGGTATGCGTGTTCAGTGCGCGTAATACATGTACGTGTGAACCACTGCATGGTTCATTGTCACTAATTGGTGTAACCTGACAGGCGTAAAACCGGAAAAATCTTTCCAGTCCCGATTAAACAGTGCCAGCTCCTTTATGTACTGGTGGCAGTGAACAGAGCAAACCATCAAAACGAACTAGAGTAATTAATACGAACGAGGTGTTTATGAGATGATATAATAGGCGGACGATGCTAAGCAAAGGAAAGACAAAAAGAAAATATAATAAAATAAAGTTCGCCAGAGCGTGAACTAGACAAACAAGGAAATATAACACTGAGATCATGTTTTGACCTGATGCAATGACGCAAAATTTTCAACCGTGCTTTTCAGTATTCTTTTAAAGCTAATACATGGAAAAGCTTTTTGTTGCCCTCATCATCCTGCGGTATTTGTGGTTTACTAATCGGTAAATATGTCAATACCATGAATATATTATAAGCTCAGGTTCACTACTCGAACTTAAGGAACTGCTTCGAAGCACAGAAAGCATTGAAAGATTACTGACTGTTGCCTGCTGCTGTCGAATGATAAAAAGCCATAGGACAAAAAAAGTCTATAGCAAGCGAAGATGCTACTGAATCTTTACATTGCTATAGCCGACCCCTTTCGGTACATGTGACGCTCGAAGGGCAGCACAAGAACATTTGTTGCGCAACTGCATGCCGATTTTCGTGGTTTTTCGACACCTCAAGAAATGAGACTGACAAATATTGCACACGGGTAAATAATATCCTTGCTCTAATAATGGACGGCATCATTCGCAGTAACCTCGATCTTTCCAAAGGGCATCTTGTCTGCTTTGCTTCGGCCTTGTCCTTAGTGCGTAGCTGTCCGTGGCGACAATGTTTGCTGAGAGAGTGTTCGGCACACAAGCACACACTAGGCTTCCACAAACACCTTAGAAGGGCAGCCTCATAGAGACAGAAAATAGTGCGTTAAGGAAGTGTACTCGAACAAGCTCTGCAACAATTTCTCTGTCGCTGTATAATGCTGCTCGGGTTTAAACAATGCAGAAAAAAAGAGGTCAGCAAACTCAAACTTGACGGTTGTTCTTAAACCGTCGACGTGTAAACAACAAAATGGCTCTCGTGGTACAGGGGCCGCAGGACACAGCAAATCCACAATCTGAGGGCACTGCATGGCAGCCTGGCAAACCAGCAGTGAGCAACCAGAGGAGCTAATTAGACAACCAATGCTATCAACTGGTGAGAAACGCACAATTCTGTCGCTAAACCCACTTGCGCGGCAGTTTCATGAATGCTTCAGGTATTCAAGGCAGGCCACCTGTATAGCCAAACTATGCAACATATTCATAATATGCCCCACTTCACAGCGTTTCATGCCATATCGACTGTACTTGGTGTGTCTTAATACCACACCACGCAGAGATGCGGCTCGACCTCTCAACGCTTCCTTAGCTGATTTGACTGCATTTCGTGTACAAGTATGTAAGTCTGCTAGCCTTTCTACTGTCCTAACCCTTAAGCACGATTGTCTAACAGTCGCGTGTTACGTTAGAAGAGATTGTCGCTCATCTTGTACATCCGCCAGCCTGGGGAACGAGTCGTGGCAAAATGGCAACAACACATCAGTCTGGGACACATTATGTGGCTAACAGGCAGCTGCGCGTGTCATGAGCCTGCTCCGCGCGAATTAGCTATACAACAGAGGTAAGGGCTTTCGCTTGTTGCTGCACTCTAGCTACACTCGCGCATGTAGGAGTATTACTGTCGGTGCCGAGAGAAGGCTGCGATTGGTGCCAGCTCGCAAAAAAAAAAGGAAAAAAAGAAGCCCCGATTATAACTTCTTTACTGAAATTAGCGAGCTGGTTTGAACAAGTGAAGAATGCAAGAATCCAGCTTAGCCAAAGTTGTGCCTAACTACTTTCGGCGGGGAAAGAAGAAACATAGCTACATGTTCTGCAAAACAACGCGAACCTACGATGCGGCGCCGGGTAACAAAGAGGCAATGGGTTTCGCCAACTTATGTGGGTAGCTTCGCCACAACTGTTGCTGAAGATGGTGCATAGGGCTGTCATGTACGCGACGAAACATGAGCGCCTGAGAGGTATAATTATTCCACTCCTACATTCTCAAGGGCATGGTGGAACTTTTCACAATCGCCTGTCGAAATGCCGGTGTCAAAACGGTGTTAACGTTGATTTCACCGGCATTTAAACGCAGTTTGAAATTTAAACTTTTCAGGAGCAGCGGCCACACCAGTCACGGCTTTCACGAGCGCTGTACTCTTTAGTCAAGCGGTGGCGCCCTTGTGCAAAAGAGGCGATGGATTAAAGAGTGCTTAGTCCCAAATCCCATATACCTCATCAAAAGCCGACAAAGCAGAGCAGCTAGCAGCGTCTATCCCGAAAGGCTACACTACTGACGTTTGATTCTTTTTTCTTCTTTCGACTAAATGTTTTTTTTCTTTTCTACCAGCTTTTTGTAGCACAACGAAATGCTTTCCTGAAAAGTATGAGAAAATATATAATGTTCAGAAGCAATCTGAGTTATCTTACGTCGGTACAACAGTATTCTATAAATTCATTCAAAAGCCGCGCCTACATTTCTCCGAAACTGCGACGGGCCACGCTCAAAAGTTTTGCACCGCTGAATACCTTGTGAACCGCGTTATTGGTAACAGCGACGGTTGGTGCTCGAAGCCTAGCTTTCCATTTTCGCCATTCCTGGTTCCCAGTTTCGTTTTCATCTCCACCGACCGTTCCCGTTCCTCTCTCAAATATATACGTAAAAATATCGGCATTAACCGCAATTTGAATGGTTGACTCCAGATGCTTTCTGCTCCACATTCTTTGCTTGTTCCTCAGTTCCGGAATCATACACGACCTGAATGTGGGCGTAAAAATGAGCCATTGTTCGCTCTCATAAAGCTCAGTTGTAAAGGTTCCTTTGTCTTCTTCCTTCAAGCGCTCGATCGGGACAATCGCGGAACAGAAAGCACAGCTGGAGCTAATATGGCTTCAATACAAATGGCTGAAAATACGCGCTAGCATCGTGTGCACCTCTGTTTCAGACTCCTTTCATATATTCCAAACAACTTAAAGCCCCGATTGGATCGAGTGAAACGCTGCAAATTTGCTGTGCTTAGAATGTGCACAGCGTGTGAAAGCTCGCGCAATAAGCTGTCAAACACCATTTTTCTATGCGCTTGCACAAATGAAGTCACACAGACGCCGCCCATTTTCGGTTTCACTGACACTGTGACTTGTCCTCCATTGAAGTCCCTTCGATGTTCAGAAGATGCAGTGTCGCTCCCCTGCCTCGGTTTCAAAGCTCTTGACTAGACGTTCGGTCTAAAGCTGGAAAAAAAGAACGTTCATCTCTCACGCAGAGCTCGCTTCTCGGCAAGCCCTGCTGCCACAAACTTTCCTCGAGGGTGATGTACTAGCAATAGGAGTTGGTGCAGGAGTATAAAAACATAGCATGCTCAGTTACTACATATCTGACTCCACTCTCTTGGCTACGCCCCTAAGTAATATGGCACAATTCCGTGCACGCTGAAAAAAAAAGGAAACACTGAATGAAAGTGCATCGTTCATCTCTTTTCTTTATTCTGACAAAAGCTGCGCAAGAACAGCCTTTTTCGAACTTTTGCAGTGTCTTGTCTGGCCAGACGCGAACATATGAAAGCAAGCTATAGGTAAATCTGCTACAGTACGCCCGTGGCACCTAAACCACGACGCGTACTTTGGCCCCACGAAAGTCACAAACAACCTCGTAACTCCCTGTTACCGTAAACTTTCGCACACTATAGTCGGAAGCAGCCCAGCATCGCGGCGGCAAACGCCCTTCAAAGCAGGCCCTCCAACCAATTGCGTCGACCTCATGCCATGATGTCGAGGTCGATTGCCTTGCATCTACTAGCGTGGCATTGAAGGGGGCAAGCAGGCGCAAAGCGATTAAAAGACCGTGACATAATGACAACAAGCCGACGCCATCGGTTGTAGGACCTACTTTGAGGGGCATTTACCCCTGCGTTCTTGAGCTTTATCTGACTAAAGCGTTAAAAGACGCTATCGCTTCGTCCGCGCCGTTTCGAGAGGTCGTGTGATCTCTTCCGAAGATCGCCGTGTCCCTGCCTTCCGGCGTATCTGTCTTCAGTGAGTTCACGGAGTGGCAGCACAGCTGCAGCACAGTGTGCACTGACAGCCTCGGCCAATCCCTCGCCTTGGCTCGCCTTGACACGGCGCGGGAACCAGTCGACGTCAGCCGCAGCTGCTGTCGCATTTTACTTGCATCACGAAGAGCAACGACCAGCGATGCGCGCCCTTCGTTATCCTGATTGCTTTGGTAACATTCAGGTACTAATAAAAATGCAGGAAAGCTCAGGAGCCAGCCACGTGTTGTGTCGCTCTCAACGCGAAGTCACTGGCGGCAGACCGGGACATAAAAACATGTGCAGCCTGAATAGCGATAGATTCTTACACCACCCCAGGTCCAAGTCAACACAGTAATTTTATTCTCACTCTATTCCAGCGTAATTTGTGGCACCTGTCCTTCCTTTCTTTTTTTGCGTCCGCGCCCTTGTCGGGAAATGAGAACAGATAGAGGAGAAGAATCGTTATATCATATAGGCCTAAAAGTGTGAGCTTCAAGTTTCCTGTTACGCCCTGAACAAGACACAGCTGCTTGTAGCGTCAGGTATTCGGAAGCTGCTATGAGGAGCTACGTGTACTGAAACTTGAATGTTAACGTTCAGTCAATAATTTACAATGAGCTGATATAATTTAAAACAGCTGGTTAAAAAAGCACAAGATCGTTCCCATTACAGCAGTCTACAATTACCAACTAAGCCGCGTTTATAAAATTGGAGCAACAGAAAATAATGATGCTCGAACTAGCCTAGCAAGATTGCAGAAAAACTGCGCTGTTCATACCAAATGCTATCTAGAAGCCTGGAACACCGCCAAATGTCGAACAAATCAAACAATACAGAGCATAGATGTTAAAAAATCAATTATACCTACAATTTAAAACGACATCTTTAAGGATACAAGCACTGATACGCCTACAACTTTACAAGGTCAAGTGCGTGTGATATTTACACCATGATGTGTTCATCTATTATTTTAATTCCTCTTGATTTCTTTTACTTGTTTTTCTCGCGATGCACATTTACACTAAGTTCTTTGTACAATTACTGTACGGTATGCTGCTCTGTGTACTTGAGGCGGTCAGGGCTCCTCAAGCTGTTCTCACAGGTTTTTAACTAGCCTCCTTGCAATATTTCGTTGCTGCGAAATCAAATTCCAATTAAAAAGTAGTAACCTCTTACTAATGAGTAAATTATGGGACACTGAGAAGGTAGAAAACAAAAAACAAAAAAGTAGGAGCGTTTTCTGATCGTATGAGCCAGGGTCTGAACTTTTACAAGGAGGCGGACTGCGAGCATAAGAGCTGGTCCCGAAAACACCGTTCCTTACTCAATTTCTCACTTTTTTCCTTCCGATGACGTCATTTCCTTTCCAGACTGCCAAGCAGGTGCAGAGACTGTCCTCGGATTCAGGCCTCTGATGTTGAAAACGGTACCGCCAAGCTAACCGCACGTGCCAGCTGGCAGGGCGAGTTTTACAACCGCTTGAGTTTGTAATACTGAGGGAGAGGCTGGTTTGTGCGAAAATAAAGCCTTTATTGCAAACTCATGCGCCAGCGCAACATTGTCATGTAGCAATTATGAAAAAAAAAACGTTTGTTAAGTGTACTTTGGAGTGACATGGCGTGAAATGGCTCTATGAACAACGATACCTTATGCTCGCCAAAATAGCATTTGATGAAGAAGGGGAAAGGACGCGCCCCACAGACCAACGCGACACTGTGCTCCGATCCATGTCAGGAGCTGTAAGTATCATTCCTCATTGTGGCGTGTGCTGCAGGAAGCCCCGAAGCCCTCTAAAAACGCACAATCAAATCAGTGAGGTTCGACCAACGACGGAAAGGTAAAAAAACCGTGGTTTAGTCCTGACCAACATCTCGCGACGGTTTCTCTGATTTTCTCAAAGTACCTAACAAGACTCGGGGTTTGCGAACTCTTTCACCCATGCTTCTCTGCGGTAGTTTCTTTCTTGCTAGTTTTCTTGACTTTTTTAGCTTCCTTCCAAACTCGCTGCGTTGTCTCGGAGGCCCTGGAGTCCTGCTCCTGGGCACGAGCTTGTGAGTTCGACTGCCAGCCGCAATGGCCAGACATCGACGGAGGCAAAACGCAAAACAAAAAAAAAACGTGTATTGAGGTTTTGGAGCGAGTTGAATAACTCCATGCGGCCGGAAATAATTCAGAGCACTCCGTTACGATAGCCCTCACAGCCAAGGTGCGGCCTTGGCATGTTAATCGCCTCCATTAAACTTTTTTTTTCTTTGACGTATTTAGGATCCGTCTCTTTCCCCCTGTTCGCCACGGGTAGAAGCTCACTCGCACCGTCTTCAAATCACGCCAACTGCGCTGAAGACTGCCATAAGCGTGGCAGATAGCTACGCGAGAGGGGATGCTGCTCCACCTGTACTCGTAACATTAAAGTGATCTTGTATTTACAATCACTCCTGCTTCAAATGTGGCCAGGTGGTAAAACAAAATAGTACTCTTCTCTCCACCAGCCAGCCAATGAGAGCAGTTTTGGGTATGTGCAGAGTGCTATGGCAGAAGGCACAGGCAAAGCATGACACAAGAGCAGTCTAAGTGTAGCAAACTACGGTGCTCAGCCGACACCAGAGAGCGAAGGAACCCTTCGAAATTGTGAGCTGTGAATAATGCCACAGCACCAAAAAAAGGTGGCTGCTATTTTACACTCATTACGCTGGTAAGTTACAGTGAGTAACAAGAAACAAAAATTTAATGCATGCTTGAACACACAACACCGCGAATTAACACCGCGAATTAACATCGAAACACATCGCATCAAAGCGTTGTAAAACAGCTAATAACAGGGCGTACGAACATACTGTCCTACTGCACTACATGGATGGAGCACTAAGATTGTGGCTTTGGGCGATCGACTTGGCATTAAGCGTAACGTGGCTGTGGCAGTACGCCAGAGCTGTGCCCTGTACTAGAGGAGTCGATGTCACCGCCACGCTCCCCCATGTGACATTTGGCGCAATTAGGCCACAAATAAAATGGGCAACATTCAGCGCTATGGGGTGCAATACATTTATATGGCACAGCTTAGACCTACTAACTAGGAGACCATTGGATGTTACACCCGAGTGGATTAAGGCCGTCGTCTGGATCACCCTGAGTGCCTATTTATCTATTTGGTATAGCTGAACACACTACGAGCAAAAGACAGGCTATCCTTCTCCTTGCATAGTGAATTACACTAGTCCACAAGTGCTGCTACTTTGCTCGCCCGCCTAATAGGATTTAAACAGAAGATCCGTCGGCGCCGTTTCCATAAAGATTTACTCGTAATGTTTCCACTCCAACCATTGTCTTTTGTCAGCGGCGTTTCTCTTTCGTTTATTATTGATATGTCACTATTCACTATTCCCACCTTTTCCATACCTCGAAACTGATTTCAATTTTTTTAGTGTTCTCCAAGTGACTGCGTTGTGTGCAGCGCATGTCAACTATCAGTGGCATCAAGAACAACAAAATGGGCCACTTACGCCGACAATTAACTATATAAAGGCGATTTTGATTAAGATCAAAATTTCTAGTTCTAGAACACTCACACGCAGGAAACAGCAGTACTACTCCGTGCCACTGAAGAGCAAGGTTCAACCCAGGCCCTCAGCAGCAATTTCCTTCTAGCGCACAGGACATCAATGCTGATGCTAGAGACAATGATTTCGTTCCAGATAACAAATCGATAAGAGAGAAGGAAAAGAAATGCAGACGACAAGCTAAGTAAAATTTCCCTACTAACATTTTTGTGTTAATCCATGACATAGATCGCAAACAAAAACCTCATCAGAGGATTCAGTATGCAGAGCCCAAAATGAATAGTTTGTTCAATGTGCGCTGCCATTGGCTAAAGTGAGAATTTTTTTAGGTGAAAATATAGCATGACAAGCGTCAGGTCCCTAGATTAGCAGATCTTGTGTTGCTTTGCAGAGTTCATACAGGACAGATTGCTAAAAAAACTAAACTAGATTCTAAAGAACAAGGCTACATTCGTGCATGCCAACACCAAACAGTCCCACACACTAATAAGTGCACATAAGCATGCACATATACACAAACTAATCTCGCCAGCCCTCAAGAGCATGCGTCCATGTCTTACACTTTCATAATCAAGACGTCTTTACACTTTTATCTCGGTTCTGGTTACTACACCATGCCAGGGGTCATTACTTCGATAGGCGCATTTGAAAGCCTTTTTTTTTTCATCTTGTCGTTGCTGCTGAAGTAGAACACGCGTAAAGTCTGCACCTATAACCCATACTCAGCGACAGCTTTGCTTGGCAATGAAGGGACGGCTACAGGACCGGAGCATCCGTCATTCCGTCCCGTAGTTCCACCGCATGACAGTGCATCAAGCGGGTCTGCACGTTGTTCTCTCCACGGTAACTGCACTCTGTCGTTGGTGTAGCTGGCAACATCCGTGAAAGCTTCTTGTACCAAGACGTGCCTAAAATATTTTCTACATTCATGAAGTGTTTTTTCTTTGGCTTTCTAGCGCTGAAAGTTGGCAGTTGTGTTCGATAATGAATATTTCGAACATACTATGTTTGAAGAGAAAGCTATTACTGAAAGCGGAGACTATTTTCCGCTGCGTAGAAGACAGGGCGTGTTTCGCCTCCGTAGGTTCCGCTGCATTGCCAGAAAAAGTTGTCGCAGAGTACAACTTCGCCCATTGATCTAGCAGTCATCTTGACAACGATGTATTATTAATAAGTCTAAAAAACACTGATTATCAAAAAATGAGAATAGGCAACAGCCATATGCTTGGCTTTCATGAAAGCAAGAATTATTAGAAAGTGGAACTATGTTTTACAGAATCATGACGCTAACTGTCAAAACGTTAAAAAAAAGAGAGATCTGATGCTGCGGAAATTTTATATTCGCTCTGAAGATCTTATTTTATCGTAATTAAATATTTAGTATTATAACGCACCCTATGAGAGGAGGGTGCAACTCGCCCACTCATGTATGCTCTGACTAGAGCACTTGCCTTACTTATACCGCTGGCGAAGACAAATCCACACATCTAAACATACTATGCACTGGCATGGGGATATGCTCGTGCTGACCTATCTTCCCTCGCGCAGTAATACCTCCACCTTATTCCTAATCAGGTCCCTCGACGACAACAGCAAACAGTGTTAGATATGGACGACTTAACACCTCATGCGGTGTTAACGGCGTCGTGCACATGAACGCAGCAGCACTGCTGCCAGGGCAAGCTTCTATCCTGGCCACGTGAGACGGAGGCCAAGGCACGTGCAGGCAGGAAGGCACACAGATGGTGGGTACGAGGAATCAAAGGCGTGCTCTCGGGTGCTCAAGATGATCTGTCTGTGCAGGCAGGATGGGAGAGAGAGCAGGGTGAGAAAAACATGGGTTCGAGCTATTACTGCGCTAAATACTGCGCTTCCATTCGCGTGCGCTCGATACAACAGGGCCTCACATCGGCGAACATCACTGCAATGGTACCTAAGTGAATATCTACTGTGCGGGCACCTTTAAGGAAGATATACTTCGTCCCGTTGTAGACTCCTATGAAGCCCTATGCCTCTCAAAGTCAGCTAAGTGCACCGGATCGTGTTCTGTGTCTATAAAAACAACTGGTGACGCCAAGACATCGGTTTCAAGTGCTGGAAACGGGCCATTTTTGGCAGTGCATAAGAGACCACTTTCGAAACACTGAAACCTAGTTTCTCCACAAAGCTCAGCAAAACATGGCAAAATGGCGTAGGCTTTAAAAAATACCGTTAAACACTGCTTTGAAATTTGAATACAGCAGGAACATTACAGACAGTCCGCAAGTCTATCGCGCACTTCACTCTATGTATATTAAAGTTAAGCATGCAGGCAGAGCACCGCATAAAAAGAAGATGGTGAACAAGACGGCATAATAGAATGCCCCACTGTTCGGCAAGATGGAAAAGTTGAACACCCAAAGCATGTTACCCCTAGCGCTGTCATATTTGAAGATGATATCACAAGGCATGCAGATGTCTTGAATACATGGTCTTGAATTTTGACAGAAACCACTCGAAAAAAAAAAAAAAAGAAACTACAAACTAAAGGAGACTGACAGGTCTTAGGTGTTCTATTCAGCCTAAAAGAAAGCATTTCAAACGCATGGTGTACAGTTGGAATATATTTGAACGCAGGCTAAGCAAATGCTGCGCCTAGACCATGACCTCCGTTTCAGACATCTATAGCAATGAAATATGTACTGCGTGATTTCAGCGCTTTCAACTGCGTCTTTGGCTTATATTTGTCAGTTACAACTCCGTACTGCTACCTAAAACTTTCGCGTTAAGTTTCACTGCGTCAAGATTACTCTGGGATGATTATCAGCTTTAATTTCACATTTGGAAAATGCGTAGCATACAGAAGAAAGAAGACAATTGTGCAGAAGGCTGAAATATTTGCAGTTCGTCTGCAGGAGGCCCACCGAAGAGTGTTTCATTAACGACAGCAGTGTAAATCATAAGCTCATTATTGACTCCGTAAAGGATTTTAAGCATACCTCAGCGTGACACACATGCAGTAAAAATTGTCGTCAGAAGAGAACTGGACCCAATAATGGCAACTCTTTCCGCATTTCTCCATCTGCGACAGTGCCCAGAGTCGCACTAGAGGCGCCATTGGCACAAGTTTCGTCTAGACAAGGTGGCGCTTTGTTACTGCATACTCAAGGACATATGCCTGGTTTCATATGCAACACAGGCAGCAGCACTTGTAACCATCGCAGTTCAGTTTATGCGCTCTGCAGAAGTTTCCTCAGTGCCGACAACAATAATACCTAAGGTGTTCTTTCCTTTTCTAGCCTTTTTTGTTCCACATATAGATAAACAAATTAAGACGATACCCGTGCGTTAATGTCACGTCAATCGCGAGGAATTGCTTCGACTCAACCAAAGAGAGAAACAGTCAACATCTATGAAAAGAAAAGTAAACTTTTGTTCATGCGCTGTGTAAAAGGCTAGCAGAGGCCGCATTTTATAAAGGTTCTTTTTCAGATACATTTTTTTGCCTCCTTGCCAGCCGCTAACAGAATGCGAGGCACAGTACTAATGACAACACACAGACTGGTTTCCTACAGTCTCGATAATCCTGTCATTATATGGTTCTTTACGTATAAAAACTCTCGCTCAGCCAAAAGCTAAAAACCGGCGCAGTTCAAGTAAGGCACAAAACACTGGGGACTCGGGTTTTCTTTAATTTTCTCGCTTTCTCTAAACAAACTAGCGAGCATCATTTCCTTCGAAAACAGATCACGAGAGCTCGCATTTATGGTTACAAAAATCAAAGCATTTTACTTTCGGAAACGCTCTCGCCTTTCCTCCAGCTTTAAAGGTTCAATTTGTACTTTACTTCACGTCCCAGCAAGAGCCGAGGGCCAGGCGATACATGACGGCGCATTAAGTCATGCCGTTCTACAATATAAACTGCCAGTGAGTGCAAAGGTCTGTCTGTCTTGCAGGCCTTGCAAGCAATCAGGAGGATCGCACATGCCTGCTACATACGCCTCCGAAATTATAAACTACTTACATCGGCTAGGCGCAAGCAGCTCTATGAGCAGCTTTCTCGCGACCCTTTCAAACAAGAAAGGTTTTTGGTTTTGATTTTGAGGAAAGGAAATGGCGCAGTAACTGTCTCACATATCTCGGTGGACACCCGAACCGTGCCGCAAGGGAAGGGATAAAGGAGGCAGTGAAAGAAGAAATGAAGAAAGAGCAACAAGAAAGCCAAACACACGCCTTCGTATCGAGCGTGCTACTACTCAACCCCTACCGAGTACTCCCTTGAGAAGCTCCATGGGCAGCGGGAACACGATCGTGGAGTTCTTCTCCGCCGCTATGGAGGTAAGCGTCTGCAGGTAGCGAAGCTGCAGCGCCGGTCCAGACTCCGAGATGACGTCGGCCGCCTCCTTGAGCGAGCGCGCCGCGCGCTGTTCACCTTCGGCCGCGATCACCTGCGCGTAGCGAACAAAAAAAAAAAAACAAGCCGACCAATGGGGCGGTGTTCCATAAAGGTTTCTGTGACATGGGCATGCCACGATCGGCTGTTTGCTAACAGCGTGTCCCTACTGAATCGTCCGAACCTCCGACAGTCGGTATGGGAACTACACTGCCGACGCTACGCAGTACCTTTCGCGCCCTAGTGGAGCAGTTGCCACACTTTGCGACTCCGCATTCGCTCTTGCGCTATGGGCTCTAGAGAAGAAGCAGGGCTGTCCTCCTGAGCTCCTAAAGCCTCGCAGCACCAGGCAGGTCCCAGAAGCAATTCGTGATGAGGCCCGATGATTTTTGACAAAAGCTGTACACGGATTTGCCAAAGCCCAGAATCCTCTCCCTCGGCTTTCTCTCAACCACACTTCGGCAGGCACTTTTTGAGCTATTTGCACTGTCTGATAGAGCTGTTCAATCCGTTTCTATTAACTTGCACCAAGTCGTTATAGCCGGTGAGGTATAGTTAAAAGTGCCGGAATGCCAACCAGGATGTCAACTTCGGCTAGCACATAGTTGACCAAAGCACTCCTAATCCTACCTACAGCACGATAAATTTCTATAAAAGGCAACGCGCGGTACGATTTTTCGCGATAAATGACTTAAAATTCTTGGTCTGAACTTCAGCGGCGTTATAAAAGAAAAAATTACACAAGTCCACTGTACGCTGAGAGTGCAACGCATGCTTCCTGTAGTAAGCGAGCAATAAAGCCCGCATGTTTGCAACTCTACGCAGCGCACATAAGTGACCCTTTTGGATCACGCACGTAACAGTACATTCCAGGCAAGCAAAGCACGAAGGAGCACGCCGAAGCGGAGCTCATGTGAGACACCGCCTCCAATATGCGCCCGCTGCAATGAAGCACCGACACCGCTGCGCCGAGAGTGCAAGTAGAAAAAGGGTGAGGCTTAACGCGATTTTCGCTCCTGATCGGCCCTGGAATAACCGCTTGTAGCCCAACAGTGCAGGCATTCCTTCCAAGTATTATAATGAGTACGTCAAGGGCTCAATGCGACCTCTGGCGCAGCACTGACTGACGTCGTCTACGGGTTTGCCTTCAGTTGCTTCCCTGTAAGATACATTAGCAGCGCTCTTTTGAGCTAGTATCCGAATCGAGAAGGGCTTCACAAAGGCCACCGATATCAGTCAAAATGGCTCATACAGTCCGCGAGGTAGAAGCTGTAGTTGCTGTGGACCTAATAAGAACACAGAAATGGCGCCCATCGCTTCCTCTTTACTTTTACACCATTCATGTCCAGCAGTACCCGCTGTATCATCTATACGACTGTTTACAAAGGCCCCAAAAAACTAAGGCTTCACTATGGCTCATCCACTCCGGGATTCGTAGTTCTTTAGCCAAGAAATGGCTGTTCAGCCAGAAGTCATTTGGCTTACCTTGGCGCGAGCCTCTCTGGATGCCTCAGCTTCCGCTGCCATGGCCCTCTGCATCTGAACTGGAAGCCGGACGTCCTTACTGAAGACCGAAAGAAACGAAAAATGCGACGTTATGTGATCACAGACGTCCATTAAAGTTCTGTTTCATACAACACGACAGCCGCAAGGGCAAAGCGGGTGGCAACCAAATGCGCTGCTGTGGGTTTTTTTTTTCTCTCTCACTCTACACGTCGCGCTGCCTGAAGTAACGGAGCACGAGCAAGTCTTAATCACGCGAAGTTCTGGCGAAATTCAGTGATAAGCAGAACTCGCTGCTGTCAAAACATGTTCAGACAGCCTTTGGTGCCTTAAAACTTTTAAGCTTTAAGGCAGGACAAATATTAAATTTCGGCATTTATTTTGGCATTCTGTTCATCGCATGGAGAGACAAAAGAATATCCGCAAGTTTAACGTCGCACCCGCCAGAAGATAAACGTACGAGGAAAGCGGGCGGCAGAAGCTCCTTGGCAGTTTGTGGTCTTTCAGCGAATGTGAATTGTTCGCACATTCCCCACTGTACACTTCGGCGGACGGTTCTGTTCGATTGAAATACTCACCGAGCGACACTTGTCTATCTCCGAAACAAAAAATTGGCCGACTATTATGCTTCTTGGTACTGCGATTTTTGAGAGCAGCGGCTGCAGTATTTTAACCATATTCATGTAGGCGACCGCAGACGGAACACGCAGTGTAGAACGGAGGCAGACATGGGTCTAGGCTTAGGCAGCGCGAAGGGCGATCCGCCGCCGCTGAGCTTATAGCTGAACCTCTCCTCGGGGAATCCTGACTGGAAACATTTGCAAAAGGCATTATAGCTTTAGCCACATGAGCGACGCAAGCAACGATGTCAACTCAGGCTAATGTAATTCGTCGAATATAACACTGAATTCGCCGCCTGACAGGGAGTTACTGCAAATGCCAGGTATTCAGTGAGCTCTGTAGCGCTGTTCAGTGCCTTATTCGCCGTCTCCCCTCTTCCCCTCCAGATTTCTTCAATTTCGAGGTATTGATCATCAATCCCACGCGTTGCTGCTAACGTAACAAACCATATTACACATTATTTCCTCTTACCCTACACCATTTAACACTAAACGTCACACATCACTGAGTAAAAACGGTCGCAAACAGGAGGACGATTCCGCATATGCTAATAAAACGGTGCGGCAAAATGCCATGGGCAACGACCGGCACAGCTGCCTTTGAGTATTATGATTTCGATAAGGAGAACGTTCATATTGGGGGGAAAGAGAAGAAACGACCACCGCACGCCGAAGGCGGCAGCACATTATTCAAACCGTCGACGCGTGTGCACAAGCCGTATTGCGCTGTCGAAAAACCAAGCACGAAATTTCTGGAAGCGGGCGGCCGCGCCGCCGAGAAAAGGAGTAGGCACCGCAGCTCGCGTCAAGCTGCGTCTCCCTCCCCATGACTTCTCACGAGGGCTCGAACAATTTCGAACCATAGGTCCGCGAGTGCCGCTTCGCCAAGATCGCAGGGAGAGGAGGACCAGCGCCGTGAGCTGAGACGCGCTAGCAGGAGCCCGAGCCTTTGAGCGTAGTCCAGAACTGTCTTTTTCTTCATCATTTTTTTTTTTTTTTTTTTTGCTACTGGTCGCTGCCGCGTAACCTGCCTTCAACCAACCGCTTTCCTCCTCGGGCTCTCTTCGCTATCGCCGTCTTTCGCCCTCCTCTGCGCTCTGCGTTCGCTCTCTTTTATCCTCCGATGCGCTCGTTCGCTCGGTTACACCGAAGCCGGCGCCGAGGCACGCCGCCCAACGCAGGAACGGGCGCCAAGAGCTACGCTTTAAAAAGAATTATCAAGATAGCGCTTCGTATTATTAGAAGTTAAGGTGTACATAGTTCTCCGCTCTATGACCTCTATGACACTGAAAGAAGAGGCAAAAGATGCCTAAGTGAAGTACAGTCTGTTTCCACATGCTCCTGATTTCATGTTTTGGAAACACACAATCGAGATTAGCCAAGCTTATTGATTCGGTCATCGCTCATGAATACAGGTCTTTTTTTCCCATAGTCACGCTATACCATTACAATTTGAAGAAGAGAGATGGGTCGAATTGAAAGCCTTTATATACTCACATCTCGACTCGCTCGACCTTCACTCCCCAGGCATCGGTAGCCTCGTCCAGGTTTGCCTGCACACGGTAGAAGAGTGGCGGTAAGCATATATTAGTTTCAAGGCAAAAGGGCAAATTTCACTTTCGTGTTACTGAAGTTTGCTGGGCCAGTCACTTTGTAAGCGCGCAACACGGGAACAGCAGAGGAACAACAAAGTCGACATTTATTGCCTATTTAATCATCTCCCTGGTGAACTTTAAACACTGCGTTCTCATTTCCCCGCAGACGTGAAAAAACTCTTCGAATGTCCTCGAATGTCCTTCTCTGAACCGGCAGCAAAGACAAGAAGAAACAACAAATGCCTGCGAGGCCAATGATCGCGTTCTGTGTTCCGAAATACAAGCACACATAACGCAATGAACTGAGTCCACTTAAAACAGCCACAGGTATAATGAAAGCTCGCTTATTACGAACAAGGGCAAGTTTTATCCGTCGAATATCAAATATGTGCCATGGCTGTGTCACTGCGTTTCAGATAAAACGAGCAACAGTGGCTGCACCACGAGGCCATAACGAATGAGGAGGCCGCGTTAACTAGCCCACGAAGTCTAAAAACGCGCTCTTCTCGCCTGCGCGCGGACCGAAGAGTGTCTCCCATGTCCCGCGCTCTCCCCACATGGAGTATTGGACTCCAAAAAGACCGTAACTAAGGCGGCATTGAAATTGCAGTTAACCGCCCACCAAGCTACAAAGCTACAAGGTAAATTAGTGCGTGCGGGAGTTCCGGCTCGGCCAAGCATTTAAAGTGGAAGCAAAACCGTGTTAAGTGCGAGATAGCGGCAGCGTTGAAAGCGAAACTTTACTGCACACGGCCGGTAACTAATCAATGGCAGCAATACGAGAAGTTTGAGTACCTGCCATGAGGTGTGTTTGATGGATCATCCGGTCACGTGGCGTGCGTCGCCTACCCAATCGGATCTCCGCCTTCTGCGCTGCTGCCGCGTGCAGGTAGCGCGCGGAAGGCAGCCAGTCTGCGTCACCATTGTGTAGAGCGGTCGAGCCATATTCCCCGATCAATGAAAATCTAAACGAGAGTAGCTAATGGTTTTCGGCTAAAGCGCTGGTTCCCTCCTGGTTTGGGCACTTATGCGGCTCTACCTCCGCGCAAAGGTCGCTTCAAGAACCTAGTAACCGCGGCGAGGTGCTCGAGCGCTTTACACTAGGATGGCACATACTGTACGTTTTGCGCGAACATGCGCTGCAGTCGCTTCGTCGCTGATTCCTTACAACTTTGCCGAGGTTTGAAGACAGGAATGCCGACCTACCACCAGTTGCCGTGAACGCCTCAATCGCTCTCGGTATCATTGCGTCCCTAAAGCGGCTCGTCCGCAGCAAGGCTCTCGGATAGGAGCACATGACTGCGCTAGAGAGCTTAGAAAGCGGCTTAATAGACCTGCTTTGAAGAAACAGGCGTGCGCAACGTACTTTTTTTAAGAAAATAAACGCCAGTCTTGTATGACCAAATGGTTTGACTGTAATAAACCAGGTCCACTCACTAAGAACTTCGGATACAACGAACACAATCCGCGTGACAGTCATGTTCGTTATAAGTGGGCTCAGCTATATTCCGCCAAACTTTCAGGCTACAAAAACCCTGTTGCGGGCTTCCTATGCATATAAGGTCACCCACAGCCAAGTACTGAGCGCAACAAACAATTTTAAGTCAGCAACGAAGAGTCCTTAAATCCTCTTTCTCACTATCGAGACCCATCGCTATAGCGTGATACTTAAACACGCGTGAGCTTTGAAGCCGCAGTGAATACTAATGATGTCACAGCACAGTAACGTGACGTACTATGAACGGAACGGCGACACGCGATTTCGGCCGTCGCTGACGAACCTGCACCAGGGCGGAGCGAAACCTTCACACCGATGAGACGACCCGAATAACTGCGCTTGACTCTACCTTATTCGTATTACAAATAATCGAAACGGCCGCCGCGGTGGCTCAGTGGTTATGGTGCTCGGCTGCTGACCCGAAAGACGCGGGTTCGATCCCAGCCGCGGCGGTTGAATTTCTTTGGAGGAGAAATTTAGAGGCCCGTGTACTGTGCGATGTCAGTGCACGTTAAAGAACCCCAGGTGGTCGAAATTTCCGGAGCCCTTCACTACGGCGTCTCTCATAGCCTGAGTCGCTTTGGGACGTTAAACCCCATAAAAACCAAAAACCAAACCAAATAATCGAAACGAGCGACTACATTTCATGGACACTTACCACTGCTAAACACTAGCCAAATTCTGTGATTTTAGTTGACGCAAGCCCCCTTCCGCGACGAGTAGGCAGAGCGGGTCCACCGGATTCGTGTGTGCTATGCCAGCGATTGTGCAAAGCTAATTCACAAATTTTAGCGAATGCGAACGGTCATCGAATTTATTTTTCCCAACAGCAACCTGATATCGACGACTGCTTACATCTCAGGCTTACAACGAGCGAGAAGTGCCGATGTTAGGCAGTCTGACTAGCAATGCTGAAGACACCCGGCACCAGTCGTCGGCGCCACTTGTGAACGACAAACTGGATCATTTTAAGCAATGCAAATGGTCGCCGAACACATTTCTGGATAAAGGAACTTAAAATGGAGCAGTGGTCAACCCGGAGCGACCAGAAAAAGCGCGATAAATTTAACGACGGTACGCGCTGTCAACAACCCAGCTATCAGGCGTTTCTCAGGCTGGAGCTCACATTCATCGGCGCTAACTGCAGAGTTATCGCACTGCGTAAGGAAGCAAAGGTACAAGCGGTGGGAAAGAGAAGATGTTATTTAATACAAGTAGAGCGGAACTTGCTTTTAATGCCAAACGAAGCGGAATTGCTGTCCCTACGTATGCAGCTGTATGTGAGGAGTTTTTTCTTTTTTCCGAAATGACCCAAATCTAAAACCCGAAATTATGTGAAAGTGAGCTGTAATATAAGTTCACCAATAGATTTTTCCTTTTCGAAACTATCAAAATAAAATGGGCCAAAGAAGCAGTTTTTGAAAGCATATCACGTAACAGCTCCCAGTGCGTTGGTGGAGATTTTTTTTTTAAAATCTGCGTTTTTCTCGGTTTTTGTCAAAGTTTATTTGCCTCATTTCGAAAAAAAAACTTATCGTTTAAACAGCAGTAGCGCTGACGCGCAGCCGTCGTCTCCGGAGCATTCCTGGCAGAATTTCTGGAGCGGTAAATCCTAAATCACGTAGTATTATCTACAAGCAGTCATTTAGTGCACGCACGGACTGTTTGCTAAACAAGCAGCAGAAAAAAGCAAGCAGCAGAGAGAGAGAGAGAATGAATAAAGGAGAGGTCTGCCTGGTTATTAGCTTAGCATGCTAATTATTAGCCAAGCAGCAGATATAGAAATCAACAGCCACGGGACCCGGAGAAGACTCGTGGTGCGGCTGCGGGCGAAGCGAATAAGACGAAGGAGATTGTGGACAACGAAATGAAGCACTATGCTATGTAAAGCAACAATGTACATCGGCCGACTGCCGCCCGACTACTCCGCTTTCGTCTACGGGCCACGGACACAGCCTTCATCCGACTATCTGCATGCGTGAAAAAGGCAAAGACTACGCAGAAACCGCGCTTGCAGACGGCCTGCCGACTGAGATCAGCCCAAGCCAACCGCTTGGCATGAGAATCCAGTGCTCTCCCTCGCTCGCTTGGCTTTTCCGAGAATATCGCCGTACCGGCCAAGTTAGCCGTCATTTCGGAACACGATGACATGTATACGAGAGCAGACGACGCATCAATCTGTGCGTCACAACTTTTGAGACCCATATTGCCAGAGTGCTGCTCTTCCATGGTTCTGACGTCATTGCACATTTCGGCACTCAGAAACCCAAACCGAAATCGCTCAGTATAAATAACGCAATAAGTAATTATTTAATGCGCATATATGTATGAACCTTGGAGCGTATATCGTGCGCACTGGAGATAAGCGACGTTTGCAACAAAGAAGGCGCAAACAAAAAATTCGGTGCCACCACCCTTTGAAGTAGGAGGATATGACACGCTTTCCATAGAGACGCCCCATTTTCCAGATATACAGCTTCTGACACATATGTCAACAGCAGAGAGGCAAGTATGAACCACGGTTGGAATGACAGCTGCTCTGTCGTTGACCCGTCAAGCTTCTCGCAAGCCCTACTCTACGCCTTCCTTTGCATACCTCCTGAAACCGACTCGGCCACTATGTTCTCGACATCTTTCCTTTTGTTAACATCTTCACACAGTAGTTTTAATGCGAGAGCATTAGGAGAGCCATGACGGGTCATGACGGGTCATTACGGCGGGCGTCCAGCTTCTGTGTGAAGCCTACACTTGCCAATATTGACAGGAGGAGTTCCCGCTCCTCACCTGCCACCTGCCATCTCCCCACTTGCCACCTGCTATAACACCGGCTAGAATGAAACAGGCTACAATGACAAACCGGCTATAATCAAGAATCGCTCTAATGAAACACCACCGATAGCAATATGGCAAGAACACTTCAGTGATAAGTGATAGTGATTGGGTTCTAATGACGATAGTAGATGAATGGAGTTAAAAGTAGCCGTAGGGGTCGTAGTGGTAGTTCCTGCTCCAGGCTACAAATTAACGACAGCACGAAGGAAGAGAAGGTGAGAATAACGCTCCCGCATTTCCTCCACATCAATCCAATTGATCGCCCCTCACTTTTTTGCGCCTCTACGAGAACAGCCTTGACGCAGGCATCTAATGCCTCCTTAAAGGGAAGCTGAAATATTTTAAAGAATTTGAAGCGATTCGAGAATTCGAATGTATAATGCTTCTGAGTAAAGCGTGCCAAGTACATCAGACATAACTTCACCAGCGAAAGTACGAGACACTAGGAGAAGAAGAACACGGTTCTCCTGGTGTCTCGTACTTTCGCTGGTGAAGTTATGTCTGATGTACACCAACTAGCCCACATGGGTACCTTGTTACATGCCAAGTAGTTGTGCGCAAGCACCTAAAATGGTGACGTAATCACCGATTAAAACCGCGATGATGTTTATGCTTCTCTTTGCTGCGTTGTAGAAGTGCGGGGAAACTCGTAATGACGTCATTGTTGCCTAAATTTCACATGTCCGCTGCCTTCGCCCACATGCTGCTGTGAGTCGTCCGATGCCGCCAAACAACGCTTCGTGGGATTCACCTTGGGTGGCGTGGGTTTTCTTCTTTACAGCATCTGTTTCTTCGCTGGAAAAGTAGCGCTGCCGTACGTGACGTCATCATTGCGGCCTCTACCCGTCGCTGTGCATTGCAGATAGGCCTGAACGCCGACGCGGCTTTACTCGGCGATTACGTCACCATTTCAAATATTAGCACAAAAAGACATCGCATGCTTTGCTTGCAACTTTCACACATTCGGCCCCTTTAAACTCGTGGAATTCCAAAACCTATTCAGTTGCCCTTCAAAGTACAGCTGCACTGGAAGCGGGAACGACAATGGTGCTACACACTGCCAGTCCTACCATACAGCTCTCAAGCTCTTCAACACAAGTGTGGCACAACTGGTTACTGACCAGATGTGACCCGCTCCAAACAGAAGAAAAACAGAAAAGTGAAGGTCAGAACTTCCGTTAATAATGGCTGCCTTCGGATGGATGCGCTCAAGGCAGAGCAAATGTGGTTCCCGGTCACCCGAAATAACTCGAAAACGGGCAACACAGCATCCACGACGATAACACCGATGCGCACCCCCGTACGCGCCCTTGAATGAGAGGAAAAGGCGTGCCGTGTGCGCGGCACGGGAGCGGCGCGAATTCGGCGGAGCCGCCAATCGTGTCCGTACGCCCACGGGTTCCTGTCGGACTCGGAGCTCGGCGTCAGTGACTTTCTGTTTGTTTTGAAGCGTCTCACTACGGCTCTTCTTCCTCTTCGAACTTTTAAACGGTGGCCCTCCTGAGCTCGAGAAAAACGTGAACAACGAAACAGAAGAGAAGGAAGAAATTAAGCAAAAAAAAATATATTCTCGCGGCCAAAACAAACAAAGCGAGAAAGGTGTGAGCGCTCCCAGAGGGCAATAAACAAACAGTGCAAGCCGCGAGCAAGAATAACAAATCCTAGCGGCCGCTTCGTGCTTAAGTTCAACGTAGTTCTGCGCACTGCCTGAACAGTTTGCTGCGGTTCCTTTCAGCTTAGCGGCATGGCAGAGCGAAACACGAAGGGGGGAAAATGAATCCGCGGGGTATTGTCGGCCTGAGGAAACTGTATACCAACCCGCATGGCTTAGCGGCTCGCGTGACACAAGCGCGAGACGACGGCAACCGCACCATTAAAAGCGGCATTGCCTGTGCGTTGTTCTTCGCTCCAACCGCGCCAACTTCAAAGCACAGACTGTTTAATTTATGCGCTGCAGATGCAATCTATTGAAAAAAAAAAGCAAACTTCGCCTGACCACCGGTCAGTAGATAACAGCCGGGTTGTTTGTATGCGGTTAGCTCTACAGTCTATTTAACCACGAATTCAGGAAGCGAAATTAGCAACAGTCGATCGAAGGAGTAATAAAAGATTCGCTAAAGTTACTGTCACATGTATACAATTCTTCGGTCCTGCATAAAATGGTCATAATAGCCAGACATAATCAAATCAAATCAAAGTTTATTTCCCATCTAGCACTACAGATGGAGGAATCGTAGAAGCTCTACCGATTATCAGTTTTATAAGAAATCTGGAAGTTGTTTCTTGGGGATGAAAAAAAAAGGTCAAATATAAAGAGACGCCGCCATTCGCTAAGAAATCCTCAGAAGGGGACGAAGACTTCAGACCTTCTTCCATCGCACTCTGCACGATTGCAAACCCGTTTTGCTTGCACAGCGCTTATTTGCGAAGACTGTCGGAAACGTTCAATTCTTATGATCTCGATGAAAAGTATATGTGGGCGCAAATCACTTAAAACCACTTATTAGCTACGACAGTAAATTCTATCATGAACGTTCAGTGCATACCTTATTCATCTTCAATGCATACCTTACCACACGCCAGACAGTGAAATGCAGACCCGAAAGACGCGGGTTCGATCCCGGCCGCGGTGGTCAAATTTCGATGGAGGCGAAATTCTAGAGGTCCATGTACTGTGCGATGTCAGTGCACGTTAAAGAATCCCAGGTGGTCTAAATTTCCAGAGCCCTTCACCACGGCGGCCCTCATAGCCTGAGTCGCTTTGGGGCGTTAAAGCCCCATAAAACCATAAACCAATGCCAGACAGTGAGATGTCACTCAGCTTGCTACAGTACATTCAGCATTATAAGTTTTTAATGTACTTTCACACCTTCTTATTGACGGAAAAAAATTTCTTTACTAAAACCTTGCAAATCTAGGAGGCCACACTGTGTGTGTGTGTGTGTGTGGTGTTTGGTTTTTTTTTTTACGATTCTTTTTGCATAAATACCACACGAGTCTCATACACACATAGCTATATATATTTTAAGTGGAATGTTTTAGCCGTGCACGTACTGCACCGGAGGGTCGGAAGAGTTGCAATTAGAGTGTAAATTGTACTCTTCTAATCTAGTGAACCTGCTGATTACCTTTGACCTTGACGGCAAATTTTGCGAAAAGCTAGCTGGCGAATTTTCTTCTTTCAAAAAACAAAAAAGTAAACAATGGCTAAAATATAGTAGATTTGCTGATTTGTTTGGTTTTGTGGAGTTCACCGTCCCAAAGCGACTCTGGCTATGAGGGACGCCATAGTGAAGGGCTCCGGAAATTTTGACCACCCGGGGGTTTTTAACCTGCACTGACATCGCACAGTATACGGGCCTCTAGATTATCGCCTCCATCGAAATTCGACCGCCGCGGCCGCGGTCGAACCAGCGTTTTTCGGGTCAGCAGCCGAGCGCCATAACCCCTGAGCCACCACGGCGGCAAAAGATTTGTGGTCTTCTACTTTCATCATTTTCATGTCGAATTGCCGCTGTAGTTTTTCCCACCATATATCCAAGCTCTTTGGCCCGGCCTACAAAACATCCACACAACTACAGCCACGAAACTGCACTATTCTGCAATCATCGACAACCTGGTTTGGCGCTGGCAGCGCTTTTATTCCTTTTCGCCGACCGTAAGACAGATAAATCTCGTTCGGCGTAGAGTTAACGTATGTGCTGTAAGGCACTGCAGGAAGATCAGCTCAATGCCTATAGACGCATGTGGCGCGAACGACCTCGTGCCAGACTGGTAACAAATCTTCACAAAACCTAGCGGTGGGCATGTTACAACTAAGCACTACTCCTTCCAGTAGTCAGCAAGACTGCAGCTAACAGGAATAGATGCTGAGTTTGTGTCTGCCACGGATCGATCTTTCCTAACGAACGCCAGTTGGACGCGAGCCACAGTCGATCGTCTGTGTCAGACCCGCTCACAGCCGCGGTGAAACAGAGAGGACGCGGCGTTCTGCTTGTCATCTTGAAAAACGAGGTCCGATATGCGGCCTCAGCGGACGCGCCGGGACAGACGTTTTAGTCGCAAACTCAGTCAGGACGCATCAGAGCACTGCACCAAGCTGCGTCAGCACCAGGTGTATTTTTGAAGAGTCCCGTACAAGACGCCACGGCTGCCTCTTGAATCAGCTTCGGGAACCCACTGGGAAACGGACTATCGTACGTATGTATGTAACCTGGGTCTCCTGTTCTGATCGTGTACATCTGTTCTTTCTGAGCCCTCTACCATGTTCACTACGGAAAAAATCCGTTTACTTGACCATTCAGGAGAGAGTCAGTTCCTCACTCACCACTGAGACAACGTCGGCATATATTTTGCAAGACGGGAACGTCCCCAAGTTCAAACACGCCGCAGGTATTTCACAGCTATCTCTGAAAATCAGGTCAAGAATAGACAGCAGCTGTCAGTTGTAAAGGTTACAATTAGAGGTTGGACTTTTTGCTTCTTATTTTTGAAAATTCGGCGGACTTTTCTAGGTGCTTATTTCAGAACGTAATTCTCAGTTTTTTTTTCGGCGAATATGATTGCACGAAGAATAATTAGCGCTTTTTTTTTTCTGTGATACATATGGCAGTTTTCTGCACTTAAAAATCAAGTACAGTTTATCTTGTGCGGTTTGTTAGGAAGAGTAGTTAGTTGTAGTTTGTAGTAGTTTGTAGTTATCATAGTTTGTTAGGAACACTAGCCGCAATCACGGATTGCGCCGATGGCAGTCCGAAGCCTGGGCCGACTTGCACCTCTCTCTGTTTAGAGAAAAGAAAAGGCGCATAGCTGGTTCGCTTCGTCGGTGGGCACCTTAAGCGCACCACGAACACGTAATAAAAGCTTGGTAACTCAGTGTTTTAGTCGGCGTTCGTGGCGCGCTTGAGGCGTCCACCGACAAAGTGAACCAGCTATGCGCCTTTCCTTTTCAGTAGCCTTGATGGACGGAACCGTGACGGACAATGGGAGTTGAAAACGTCGTTAAATGCATTTCTGGATTAAAAACTCCTTAACAAAGTAGAGACAAGTAGAGACTCTGATGAGGTGATGATAGTCTGTAAGCAGAAGGCGCTACGCTAGTAGGCGAAGCTTGACTAGGCAGTGGAGCGTCTCGGTCTGCGCCCAGCGTTTGTCTTAAGTACCAGAGCGATATTTCAAAACGGCCTCTGCCCTCTTTAATCCAACAGTCCCGTTGTCTCAACGCGCTCCTGTCTTCAGGAGTTTTTTAAATCTTTCATTTGACAGCTTGTAACTCGTACTCAATAGCCAGCACAGATGGAGCACATAATTTCAAACTTTCAGATGGAGCACACCGAATTTCAAAAATCGACTTCGGCGTACGTTTATTGATTTTTTTTTTTCGGTTTAAGCTCAAAACTCCGACCCTTGGTTACAATCTAGGGAAAAACAGGCGGGAAAATCTAGCAAGAAATTCACTCAAGATCCGATATCACAGGCTGACATATCACAGAGGGATATGGTAAAAGAGGAGAACTGCGTTGGCCGGTTCCTACGATACATCCACGAGCAACGAGAAAAGCAAGAACCTCGCTGCCCCTCTTCGCTACTTTGCGAGTGTGTTACCCGGGATTCACACGGTCCGACGAGTTTTGAAAAGATGGGGCAGTTGTGTGCTCATATGCCGCGCGCCTTTCCGGCTTCCACCGCTCCTGCATGCAACTGGGCGCGCTCCCAGATCAAGAATACGTGACGCGCAGTGTTTACCGGACGAGACAGGGAGGAGGAAGGGGAGAAACGAAAACAAAGGAAGAAAACGGAGCCGCGCAACGGGGCAGCGGATTTCCCGGCGGAACGTCTGGGTTTCTGTCGCGTGGAACCGTTTTACGGCGGGGTTAGGGGGCGCCGAGTGATTTATAAAAGGACTGAGCGAGACGCCGGCAATCTGCGGTGAGTGGCGCTGGCTCCCGACGCTCAACGCGGGAATCGCGGAGGCGTCGAAAGCACGCCCGGTGCGCCCGGTGTATGCTGTCAGCGAGCTCGTTATTTTTCACGTCGGGAACGCAGCTTTCTTCACCGCACGCCTCGGCGTTCAACGGTGCCTACAGAGCACTGAGAGCCGCCGGTCCTCGAGCCACGGGTTCGGCCGCGGAGGCTCCTCCAGTCGGACGCTTCGGTGACGCCGAAATAGAAACAAGTAGGGAAAGAACCTCCTGGCGAGATTTTGGGAAGGCGCCCGAGAATGCTGGCTGTCGCTTTATACGAATCACGGTGAGGTACTTTCGACGGGGGGATCTGTCTTAAGACAATGGCTCCCTTCAAAACATAAAGCATAGCTGATTATCGCGCAACCGCGTGCGATCGGCGCCAGTGAAACCAACAACGCTTTTCGGTTAATACTAGTTCTAATATCTGTGCTGTTATCTCGCCTTATCTGTGCTGGCCACAAACAGGGAACAATCCTCTTCGTGAGTCAACAGCTGGATATGCGACTTGCCAGCCGATTGCCCGTGCAGCAATTAGGCTCTCGCGCCTTAGGAGAAAAAGTCTTTTATCAGGTTCCAAGGCGCAGAACTCTCGCTGCTTAGCCTCTCCAGGCACACTCTGCGTAATAAGGCGGACGGAAGTCGTAGCTGGGTGCGGAAAGTGCGCAGGAAGAAACAATTAGAGGCTAAACACACACCCTTCGTATCCACCCGACGCGTTTATCGCATACTATGGCCGCACCAGAGTTAATGCGTCTATTGGCGGTATTCACTAACGATGCCTTTCAGCAGACGCAACCCTCGTTTTAATGAAATGCGTGATAAGGTATGAAGTGAGTCAACAAGCGCGGAGGAGGAAAAGTTGGCAGAGAGCGCGAACGACATTGCTCGAATCGAGTTTCCGCGTTCCCGACGCACGCGCGTACACACGGCTTCAATATAGCAGGTTCGGTTTGGGCTGGATGAAACAGGGAAGTGTTTTCGTCGCCCCAGTCCGATAAGCGCGCTCTCATCCAGATGACGGCGGCCTGTTATTATTTCTTATCTGTGCAGGCTGCAAACAAGGGGCAGTCCTCTTGGTGAGCCAAACGTGCCAGCAACTCGACAACCTCTCCGCTTCATTGCTCTGCCCGTTCCTTCTTTTAAACAGGCAATGAAGAGAACTTCACCTTTTTTTGCATACTGAAATTTTATGATTGGCTTATTACGACTGTGACGAAGTTCGTTCGGCAGCACAAGATGTATTCATTGCTTAGAAATTAGGAGTCGAAAATAGAAAGAATACTTTCTCCCGCTGCGTAATTCAAGACCGTAAGGTTGATGACGACGTCGTGAGAATAATAGATTATATGAGTTGAGGCAGGAGGTGGGTGGCGACGTAGTTTAGACTCCGATATTGACCTTAAAAAAAAGGGGGGGGGGGGGGGGGGAATTAGGATATCGTAGCTTGGTTTCGAAAACAGCCAGGGGCGGCGATGTCCGTATTTCATTTTTTCGCGTTTTCTAGCTTATAAAAGCGCTGTTTTCGCCGCCGCGGTGGCTCAGTGGTTATGGTGCTCGGCTGCTGACCCAAAAGACACGGGTTCGATCCCGGCCGCGGCGGCTAGAATTTCTTTGGAGGAGAAATTCTAGAGGCCCGTGTACTGTGCGATGTCAGTGCACGTTAAAGAACCCCAGGTGGTCGAAATTTCCGGAGCCCTCCACTACGGCGTCTCTCATAGCCTGAGTAGCTTTGGGACGTTAAACCCCATAAACCAAACCAAACCAAAAGCGCTGTTTTCAGTAAAAGACACTTTCTGTGACAGAAAAAGAAATCCAAGGCAACTAGTCGAAAAGGCCAACTTCAGTTCGTCCCCTATATCCGTTTAATAGCCGTTCACAGCCCGCATTTCAAAATTATGATTAAGGAGTTTTGCGCCTTTGTACTCCTCATAGAGATACGTAAATAGGGCAGCGCCGCAAAAGAGGCGAACACGACCCGAATTGTTCACAGTAACGAGATCAAAAAGAATAGCTCGGTCAAGCAACAATTTTAAATGCAGAGAATAAAGAAAAGCAACGTAATCGCTTGTGCAGGACATACGCCAGATGCCAAGCATTGCGGGCGCGGGACTGAAATGGTTGGCTGCAATGAGGGAAGGTCAATTGTTCTCATCGCCTCCTGCATGAACCCAAAATCTCGTCCCATATGCCACGCAACGTACGTGCATGCATAAAACAAAAGTACGATAATCGGCGCTTCGCCTGCCCTACGCCGAGTAGTCGCAATTAGAGAAAGGTGGAGGAGGGAGGAGGGGCCTG
This sequence comes from Amblyomma mixtum, assembly GCF_055824585.1. NCBI lineage: Eukaryota > Metazoa > Arthropoda > Arachnida > Ixodida > Ixodidae > Amblyomma > Amblyomma mixtum. The sequence continues at coordinate 126,320,818 of NC_143014.1, read as the reverse complement.
GCCACAGGCGCGATCCAACTCTTACGTGCGAGCGGCTTTGAGAATTGAGACCCTGACTCTTTGATGCTGGCTCTGCTACACAGCGCTTCACGCTGGTACCACTAAGCATAAACCAGTACCAGATTAATTAATTTCATTAAGCGTAGAAAGTTGGGCTAGTTGGTTGCTAGTACTATTGTGAGACATTCCAGCGGCTAAAAAGACAGGGACGAAGGTAGACGAGACAGGACGAACTCCGGACTTCAACTGAGGTTTATTTTACAAACAGCTATAATATGCAAAAGGGGGCACAAAGAAAAGTAATCTGTGACAAGATAAACCCATCGCAAAAAAGAAATAGATTACCTGAAGGCAAACGGGTTGATTCAGCCAGGTAGGCGATGAATAAAAGGTGCGCCGATGTGGCAAACATGAGTGGCTTGGCACTGACGCCTTCTGTATTTTTTGGATTATGGGTTTATCTTGTCACAGATTACTTTTCTTTGCGCCCCCTTTTGTATATTATAGCTGTTTGTGAAATAAACCTCAGTTGAAGTCCGGCGTTCGTCCTGTCTTGTCTACCTTCGTCCTTGTCTTTTAGCCGCTGGAATGTCTCACAATAGTTATTAATTTCAACAGGTCAAATTAGTTCATTTATAAGAGGTGCATGGAAGAATGGGTCAGGAGGTGGTCTTGGGTAAGCTGGAACTACGGTACATCATCACTGTTGTGTTGCGCCTTCCTTGGCACGTCAGGTGTGGCCAATGACATACGGTCTCACGAACCGGGTATCAGCATCAGATCCAGCGCGTCCAGGCAGAACCTTCCGCCCCACGCCGGGAATTGGCATTCGAAAGCTAACGTGTTACCTGCATGGTGTGGCTGATGGCCTCGCGCTCGGAGAGGATCTCTGAAAGGCTCTTCGTGCCGAGCACGTTGCGCAAAGTGGTGGCAGCCAGGAGTCGCGTGGAGCGCCCGTAGTCCTCCACGTTGGTCACGGCCACTGTGGCATTCTGGATGCGATAGTACACCACCGCGTCCACGGCCACTGTCACCGAGTCCTTGGTCAGGATCTGCGATAGCGAACGAAAACAAGCCGCTTGACGGTACTGCGTTTTTCCTATCGGCATTTGCACCGTCTCACCTATTTAACGAGGCACGGGAAACATTTGTCCTTTGTCGCCGCAGCATACGTGGACATTTTCTGGACCTCCAGCACAAACTAGAACCACCGCGTGTTCAGAAGTATAGCAATGTGCTCAGTTCACAAGTCTTCTAAATATCAGCAATAAAACCGTACCGATTACTTTGACCTGTCTGTATATTCCTGTCCTCGCCTTTTCTGTGTGCTGCCTCGACGCTACGTTCTTCGGCCGCCGCGGTGGCTCAGTGGCTATGGTGCTCGGCTGCTGGCCCGAAAGACGCGGGTTCGATCCCGGTCGCGGCGGCTGAATTTCTTTGGAGGAGAAATTCGAGGCCCGTGTACTGTGCGATGTCAGTGCACGTTAAAGAACCCCAGGTGGTCGAAATTTCCGGAGCCCTCCACTACGGCGTCTCTCATAGCCTTAGTCGCTTTGGGACGTTAAACCCCATAAACCAAACCTACGTTCTTCGCTCAAACAGTATGTCTGACCAACTGATCCTGCAGTATAGTCGAATTAATCTGTCCAACGACCAGCGAAAACACTCGTGCAGCCTGGAAAGCAACAGAAACTGCACTGTCTTCAGCAGCGCGAAAACATCCTGGATTCCTGAAATAAAGTGAAGGGAACTTTATCTTCAGAGTTACGGGAGCAAATCGCGATCTAAAGCAAGCATTTTTGCCTAATACATGAAATGCGCATTTATGTAGCTACAGCGTGACGTGTACAAAAGTTAATCGCCGTGAATCGCGTTTCTTGTAGTGTAAACATACCCACACAAATTCAGGTCCCGCTAACTGGTTACGCAAAAGAAGTAAGTTATTTTAGACACTACCTTTTTAAAGTACAAAAATGCACTGTCTGGAGGTTCTTGATTTGCGAGATGTGCGGCCCGCGCTCTGGGTTCGTGCAAAAACATTTTCGCATTAGCACTCCAGCTTTCGTTCCATCTGGACTCCACAGATGGGTTGACACTTCGATGCCGAGAAAGATACTTAGGCGCCTACTAGAATAAGAGCTGGCTAGACGAGAGCGCTACGTTACACTCTCAAATCGAGTCCAACGGCTTACTTATGGTAAATAGTGACGGACGGCCTCCTACATGTTGAAAGCGTTTTTGAAGCGTATTGGAAGCGTTTTGAAAGCGTTATTTTGCAAAAGACGGAAATCTTTTTGTCTGTGAACGCTGTCAGTTTTGTCACGTGTTTGTGCTGCACTCAAAAATGCGCAGTGATCCTCGTGGGAAGCCATCCACGGCATCTGCAGGCCAAATAAGCAGAGAGCGGACGGAAGGCAGCACGTTCTCCTCTTCCGCCTGAAGCACCTGGAGGCCTTCAGGCTATCTGGACGACAAGTGCACCCTGGTACTCCATGGCGAGGACCTTCTGAGCGCTCGTAGATAAAGTAACCATCTCTGACTCTTTCTCCCTCCCTCTCTCTTTTCTCCACCACGACGACGACGCTGAGCTGCAGTTGCGCACGAAGCGTGTGCCTTCTCGAATTCGGGCGGCACTGCACCAGCGACTTCAACCACCGAAAGTGCTTTTTCAGCCACCACATCGTGACATCGCTGATTGAAAAGCTGATTTTGCGGTTTTATGGCTCCACCTGTAGAAAAGCTGATCGCGCTGTTTTTTTTTTTTTCGTGGTCGCTTGCCTTAAAGGCATCACAATAGCTGAAGAACCAAGCGAAAAAATTGTGCCGCAAGCTGAACCTCAGTGCCCTCTCTCGCAGAGCATTTGTGCTTGAAAAATAGACTTTCTTGAGGTATATATAGTGCAAAACCAGACAAACCTGAGAAACCCTTAGAGGCTATTATTTCAGAACAGGGCACATGGCAAAGACAGGTGTCACTATTCCTGATAAATAAGCTCAATCTTTTGGAAGTAGATGACGCGTCCGTTGCGAAAAATCCAAGTAAAGTTTTGAACCTCGTGCAATGGAGCAATATTGATTGCCTGCGTGCGTTCTCAGTTTATGTCAATGACCTCTATTACTCGTTTTTCCATGATTTGTTGCCGAGTTGTGTTGAATAATGTATCGACCTGTTTGGAAGTGTAGCATTTCAGAACCAAACACGGATCACATATAAATGTTTTCTAGAACTTGTATCACTTCACCTGAAGCCTACGTATATTTTTTAATGGGGGAATTCCCGCCTTCAAAAGAAGAAAATATTTATCGGGTCTTATATCGCCCCAATACTAAGTGACCTTTTTTAAGCTAAGCTCGACAAGACCGTTAAGGAACACTTGCACAATATGCATGTAGCAAGGACGTTTACATACGTGGACGACTCCCTCACTTTTATTAACAGTGGCCAAAATTCCTTTGAATCCACGGCTCTTGCACATTGCTCAGACCAAGCTTTAACCCGTTATTTTTAATCCAAACCAACCAACTTTAGGATACCTTCAGATAGCAAGCTTGGATTTCGGGACATGACCATCTTCTTTTACCCCAGGCATACTTGTTAGGCCTATAAAGCTCAAAATAGTAGGCCCGTGTTGCCCTTCAATTCAGTCCATTCCAATGTGGTCAGAAAAGCGACTGCCAGACTTCGTTTTCGAAGTTCCCTTCAAAAACTTTGACCTCATTTGATGTCGGCAACTTTCCAGCAACGGGGCAATAAACTGTCGCTCGCAGGCTATCCTCTTACTCTCAAAGTACTTGCGGCAGAGCCACTATTAAGAATCAAACTCATGAGAAAACCTATGCCCACACGCGTCCTCCGAAAGACCGAAAGAACTATCAGTGATAGCGTACATTCCAACTGCCACCCACAATTCTGAACGGATTGCTATACGGAATATTCTATCGGTTGTTTTTTTTTCATTCCCTGAAAAGTTAAAGAGGCTATGCATATCAAACACCAAATTCAGTTTCTCGAATGCAAAGAAAATTTTGTGTGCAAGCTTCCACTCTCATGCGGTCAACAGTATATAGGTCAAACCGGTCCTTACATAAAGTATCGCCTTCGAGATTATAAACGCAACGTAGAACATAAGCATGAATAAGACGGACTGCTTGTGATACACTGCAACATGCGCAAACATTGTAAAGCACTCTTTGATAAGTGTTCTTCGGCCGACAACAGCAAGGATAGGAGCACATGCAAAATCATCGAAGCAGAAAAAATAGCTACATTAGGACGTGCTTGTGTGAGCACCACATCTCTCTATCTCTCTGACAAAGAACTGGCTTACCTCCGTTCCCGATGTAAATTCAAGCATGTTAGTCGGCGTCGCGGCAGTGATTCATGATTAAATAGATGTACTATCAGCCTCAAAAGTTTACGGGATGGGTGTTCTCGGAAAAAAATAATTATTGTTGCGCAGTCTCGCAACCAAGCCACCTGGTAATGTAACCAGCTGAAGGAGCATGCTCGTTCCCACACACCTTCAGTCATTTCAGGCGACTGGCTTGTGCGACTGCGTCGAAATAATTTTTTTTTTCGCACAGCCGCATCCCGTAAACTTTAGTGGCCGGCAGTCCCTTTTCCCAAGTTTTCCAAGAACTTTTTGTTGGCAGTTAGTGCTGTGTGTGTCCACGTTTGTCTCCATCCCTTGTTTTTCTGACGAGCTACAGCCTCGCAAAGTAAGATAGGATGCGCACCTGGCACTGCAAAGGCTAACAATATACGGATGTTCCAGTAGCAAACCACGGGAACGAATACTTACTTCCTGAGGTGGCACATCGAAGGACACCGTTCTCAAGTCCACTTTGGTGTAGTTATCGATGCAGGGAATGATGAAGAAGAGACCTGCAAAGAAGAAGGAACCAGCCACAATGAGAGGTCTACACCATCAGTTCATTCAAGCTAGCCGATCAGTGGGCGTAGGCATTCCATTCCTTTTGCAAGTATAGAGCAAGATGGCGCACCAGTGAGAAGAACCTCGACGTTCTCTCTGCAAAAAGCAGCAGATTCTCACCTGGCCCTCGTGCACCTCCTTTGACCAGGCGACCCAGCCTGAAGATGACCGCTCTCTCGTATTCCTGCACGATCTGCAAGTGCCACATTGTGAAGAGAAAGTGCAAACAGGAAACACGCCGCGTAAGTAATTTCAACTTCCGGAGCACTTGCTGCTCTCCAGCGTTGTCACATTATCACGTTTATACTACCACGCTCCGACGTATAGAGGTCCCAAACTACTGGGTCACCATCCCCTCCCCCTCGGAACCTCTCCGGCACAAACCCTGCAGAGCATGACAACCATCCGCCCCTACCTAACGCCCAGGTGTCATGTATATAGATAGCCGAAGGCTAGCAATTTAAAAGCGCTGCATTATGCGTTCACAGCTGCTTGAAAACCTGGGAACGAATTTGAAGGCTACAGTGGTTTGCTTTTTTCTACATGGTATCAAAGTGACTAAAACAATTTAAAAAATTCTAGACATCCTTTTTACGCTCAGCTGAAGATATTACAGATATTATGGCCTCGTTAACAGTTATGGATGAGGTGGCGTTACGAGGGGGAGAGGGCCGCTCGTAACCTAACCTTAGCTTCCCTAGTAATGAAAAGATCAGCGAAAGCCAATGGCATAGCGTAATTACGAGAAGTGTCGCGCCTGTAACTGCGCTCCCTCATTTAGTGGGTAGAATGCTGTACGATATGAGGCAAGACTGACTCGGGTAAACTCTGCTAGGCTGCACACCACACAATGGTACCGGGCTGCGCGACGGTACGGCTACTCGGTTAAGTTCAGGAGAAGGGCACTGTGGTCTACCCGAGCCTTTGACCCGAGCTTGCGACCAGTCGGCGAATCTAACTCACCAGGCCGAAGGTACCTTACTCTTCCAGCGCCTTGTATTGAACTTCAAACGACAAATGTCTAAGCAGGCCAGTTACCGCCGCCCGCCTCATTTGCATGCACGATACGGCAAACAGCCTCGCATCTTTTTTCTTCCCTATTTCGTTGTGCAATGAAAATTTTTGTTCGGCAACGGTCCTCCTCTTTACTCTTTGAACTGGATCAAGACCGCGAAGCCAGACGGGCAGGGGCCTATTCCGTTTATTCCATTTCTTAACACCTTACCCGATTACAGCTAGGAATGGGTACTGTTCCAACTAATCCAGAAGAGAAGGCGCGCCTTGAGTGAGAAGACTGGAGAGATTTTTGCGGTCGATAAAAACTAGCGGAGCACACAGTACATTCAACTCTTTGCACTGGCAGTTCTCAGAAAGGTGGCTTTTTGGGTATAATTTCGAGGTCTAACCCGACTATACCTAAACTTTGCAAAAATATCGGGACCGTAAAACAAGAATGCATCACAGTGTGAAAGTCCAAAGCGTATAGTTCCCTCGGTATAACCTACAATATATGTGGTAAGGTTGGGCCCAATTTGCGAGCAAGTGCGCCCTAGGGCTATACGGAAAGCCGATGCGCGCCCTGATGACGAAAGAAATGGGAGTCTTCTGACCAGCGCTCTCTACCGTTTGTTTGTACATGCATCTCACAGCACTGCGGCGCAGCGTGAGACACAGCCGGTGCCTTGCGTTGCAGATCACATAATACGCAACTCCGATGTCAAATCGCTGCTGCTCGCGCAGTACGTTCATTACGAGGAGTCCGGGACAAGCGTTTCTAGCTCCTTTGACCGCCATCAGGTGGCGCATGGCTTTGAATAACCAAAAATGGCGCGTTGACTTTATCCGACACATAAGAAACAAAGACAGTGACCGAGTAGCTGCAGAACACAGCGTGATAGGCCGCTAGGCTTAACGGCACTGGCTGGGAGCTGAGGACGCTGGGGAGTTGAGGACGCTTTTCTGAGAAATAAATATATAAACATCTCATAGGCTACTCTCATACTGGGCGCTTGGTTTTACCCGGAGACTTTAGTTAGTTCTGTACACGTAGACTTCACAGCAATGTTAATGATCACTGAATTTAACGTACCCGCTAACGTCCCTGGACCACCTCCACAGCTATATGTAAAAGGATCACGTATCCGCATACACGTACCTTGATGCACATCAACAAAGACAGCGGGAACGTCACGATGATAAAAAATATGGATATGGCCGTGAGGAGGAATGTGCAGACGCCATTGCTGCCTGTTTCCACGTGGGCTGCGGGAGACAGAATGATGAAGTGGAGTGTGAGCGAGCGACAACACCTTTATTGGTGCACCCGCACGTATTTTTTTTTTTAAGTGACAGATAGAGCAGGGGCGAGAAGGTTTGGTTTGGTTTATGGGGTTTAACGTCCCAAAGCGACTAAGGCTATGAGAGACGCCGTAGTGAAGGGCTCCGGAAATTTCGACCACCTGGGGTTCTTTAACGTGCACTGACATCGTACAGTACACGGGCCTCTAGAATTTCTCCTCCAAAGAAATTCCAGCCGCCGCGGCCGGGATCGAACCCGCGTCTTTGGGCGAGAAGGGGTGGGGGGCAAATGTTGCTTATCGCATACACGGAGTAAAAATCCCGACGCCTTCGCGGAAAATAAAAAAAAAATCAGTCGAGAGTCACGAAAAGAACTTCTACGATACCCTTCGCAATTTACACGACATCACACTGTTGCAGCCAATAGACAACATGAACGTAATAACAGCATGGCAGACAAAAAACGGGGGGGGGGGGGGGGGGGGGAGAGGACGGGGTGAGCGCTGAGCCGTGACCCCCGCACAGATCTGCGCAAGCTTAAGTACGCATGTATTTGCTTTTGCCATAGCGCACTACATTGTTGCGTGGTCGCGGCGCTGCTTACGCGCCGTTCTTCTGACACCTTGCATCCCGCTCTCGGTGTCAAGAGGAGAGACCAAACGTCTGCTTGTGGCGAACGAGGAAAGAAGACTCCCCTTTATTTTGCTCCGCCGCGGGACATATGACACGCACAGACAATACAAGATCACGAGACCCCCGTGGCTACCGATCAGCTTCTGCCTATCACGGCGCTGCGCACATGAAGGAGTTCCGAGCCCATCACCCCTTTTCCAGCACCCATGGCGACAACACTTTCCACTTCTAGCGATAATTATTTTTGCGACAGACAGCACAAGCACTTCGCGACACAGCAATACTTACCACGGAATAATCGAAAATTTTATTTTCACATCTCGATGCCCAACCTAACCGGTTTCGCCATGGGTGGCCAGGCTGAGGACATCTCCAGCATCTTCAGATTGACCGGTGGGGAGTCCAAAACGTACACTGCTGTGATCGAACGCTTTGATAAATACTCCATTCCCCGTCGCAGCGACATCTTCTGAAGAGCGCGTTTCAACAATCGGTTACAACAGGAGGCAGAGTTGGGTGAAGAATTCTCAACAGCTCTTCACGCTCTCTCCAAGCACTGCGAGTACGGCAGTCTACAGAAAAAATTCGTCCGGGGTCGATTAGTCGTCGGAGTCAGAGACAAGCAGCTGTTAGCGAAACTGCAACTCGATCCGGATCTGACACGATAGAAAGCCCTAGGCTCAACGCGAGAAGTCGAAACGATGAGACAGTAACAGGCAGAGCTGAATCCTGTCAGCATGGATGCCGTCGACCGACGCATACGACAACAGCGCGGCGGTGAACGGTCCCACAATGCAACAGCAAAGACTAGCAGACAGTGCAACTTCTGAGGCGCAGACGCTCATTCGCGGTCGCTGTATCCGGCCTGGCTCAAAAGTGCTGCAAGTGTGACAACAAGGGACTGGCAAGCTTTGCTGTAGGAAGGCATCGCTTTCGCCGAAAAAGGTATACAGTCTTTGCCAAAAGTAACCAGAGTGCACGGTTTGCTTCTCAGTCGAAAAGCTATTAATTATGCCAGCCCTCAAGCACTAAATCTCTGTGTGCAAACAAGAAACCCTGTCCTCACATTGAAAGAACTTTTTAATCTTTAGGGAATCCGTGAGGGCTCTACTATACGAATGAGAAGCAAACCGTGCAGACTGGTTACTTTTGACAAAGACTATACGTACACGTGTCGGCAATCACGGAAGAAACAAGGACACATTTTCCTGGCTATTGTCGAAGGAACAGGATGTAAGGCGCGCCATGAGCAGGCAGATAAACTCGGTGCCAGTTTTTTCAAAGATAGACTCTCATGCCGAAGTGTCGACTTTGCCAGCAGCGGTTCCGGGCGGTTCAACAAAACTCGCAGAGCGACTGGCCTCAATTTGCTAGGCAAGTTCGTCGCAGAAATCAGCTGGAAGGGCACAACTTCAAATCAGACGTGTTACGTCGTCACCCCGCTCAGGGACGCTCAGAAAGATTAAATGCGCAGATATACATTGCCTAGCAGCAATGAACCCCAATTAGCAAAGCAAACAAATGTACACTTAGCAATAAAGGTACAAGAAAACTGACGAAAGGGGCAAAGAAACATGTAAAAAATCCCTTGGTGCAAACATCTGCGCCTAGCGCCACTAGTTTTCAAGACAATTACTACAGCGCCTTAAAGCCGGTCACTGCCAGCTCGAGCAAATGAAGCTTGATCAGGCGACCTGACGTCGACCTCACAACGGTCTTCTGTGACTTATATTGAGGGCTGCACATCAGAAATGCAGAACGGTCGAGAGGCCGTGCTCAGGGCAGCTCGATGAGTGCGATATAATAATCTCTGCATATGCTTTCAATCTAAATCGATGAATCGGGAAGTTTATGTCAGGACTAGTCACTGAATGTACCGGAAACTGCAAAGGAGGGCCAGTGCTGAACTGACTACTGTACACAAAATGTCCACCAAAGTGCAACTCAGCGCTCAATTCTTATCGTTCATTTTATATTTTCATTCCCGATATTTAGCCCTCGAAAACTAGCGATCAGCAATTTAAAAAGCGCATGGTCAGCTTACTTTTAGAAACCTAAGCCCAACTTTTCACCCGCACTTTCTTAGTTTCATATTTCCTTTCTCAAGACCATTTTGTCCAGACGTTTCTCCCTTTGGTGCCTAGTATTCATATAAGATTGGTTGGTTTATTGGTTTATTGGGGTTTAACGTCCCAAAGCGACTAAGGCTATGAGGGACGCCGTAGTGGAGGGCTCCGGAAATTTCGACCACCTGGGGTTCTTTAACGTGCACTGACATCGCACAGCACACAGTATTCATATAAGAATTCTTTTTGCGTATTTTATTTTTTCTCAGAGTAATATGTTGTTATGTCAAGTACATTTCATTTCCCAAAGATGTGTATTATACATAGCTTGTTTTTCAATATATACTGTTGTGCATATTTCATATTGTGTATCTTGTATACTGTATAGCATATTGTATACTGTATATCTTCATGCGATGCTTTTTGCATTTATTTTGCAAACAGTCTCTTTACAGGGTGAGTAGGCCTTCGTCAGGTGTTGATACCTTTTGCCTGCTCTCCCTCGGTTTTGTCATGCAAACCAAAATAAAGATGTTAAAAAAATTTACCGGCACTGAAAAATCCGCCTGCAACGCAGTGGAGAGCGAGCCACACTTAGCAAGGCGCGCCTATAGAGACTAATACTTTTAGTTCATCACTGCGAGCGTACAGTCGCAGGTCCGGAATCACAACGCAGATCAGTCACTTTTCCTGCCCTCGCCGAGGGCTATGCTTTTTCCGGGTAGCACGATGCCCTGGGACCTCTTCAGCGTTTCCTTTCAAAGTACGTCTTTTATCTTGTAAACAACACTTTGGCGGCAGGCCTATATTGGCGAGGCGGCCTGATAACGGCGTGTCACACTGTGTGACCCCGGCACCACTTTCACGGTTACAAGACACGCGAGGTATTCTCGGCTTCTGCGCTTTAACACGGCCAAGATATTGGAGGCCCTGGCTATTTTCGAAGCAGAATGCCGGTGGCTCGCTCTCGTGCCTTCGTCTTGATGCCTCCAAACAAACTTTCGTGCATCGTTCGCTACGTTTGTTTTGCTGATTTGGACATTCTGTGCGTGTCAGCACGGTCGCAATGCAGGCGGTTGCTTATGCTTTCGCGCCGTCAATTCAGTCACTGTATTTCGCTGCTTTTTTCCGTTTTTTTTTTTCATTCTCTGTTCGGCAAAAATGCATCCGGTGTCTTTACAAGAGCATCAGCTGCCAACCAACGTTGCGCCCTCACGGAAAAAAAAAGTTCCCGCGACACAAAATTTTGCTAGCGTCCCTTAAACTTACACCGGTCGTCTCACGGTAACGGCTGCACCGATAAAAAAAAAATGCTTCTTTATCTGTCGTCGTTAAAACCTTTATGATTCTAACTGAAGGCTCTTTAACGCAGAGCATCTAGTTATACCGTCCGTATCTGAAGGGAAGTCGTGGCAGAAAAAAAAAAAGATTGACTCAATGTTTACGGCGTCTTACCGCAAAAAAAAAAAAAACACGCGTCGCTTTAGCGTCTTTCTAAATAACTTGCTTCACTAGCTCCTGCAAGTAGCGTGAGCTACACCCGTCCACTTGTTTTTCTCCGTGCAACGTTTTTTTTTTTTTTACTCATTCTGCTTCTCCTCTGAATCACTCGCCACACACCTCAGGCAAAAGAAACGAAAGCGACAGCTTCTAAATCACAGCCTGCCGTTGGCAACGCCGCTTCCGGAAGAGCACCCGCACCGAATGGGCTGTTGGCAGTTGATTGCCTCTCGCCTCGTTAACTCTGCTCCATGGAGACAAACAATTAAAGCTTGCGGGCGCTACCATGCCTGTGCTGCGCAAAAAAGCGACAGCTCCTAAAGCGGTGCTGTCTGGGGTTCTTGCCTTAAAATTACGATACGCTATGCACAGACACAGAAAAAAGATTTCCGGGCCCAGCACGCGGAAATGCGAAAACAAAGCTGGAATGCCAACAAAAGGAACTTGTTCCTCAACGTAAACTCCTCCTTTGACTCTGGAGCGACGAAGAGTGCCTTCTTCTGCTCCAGTTAAATGCTCCAGGTGTTTACAAATATACTCGCGCTTTCACGAAAGTAATGCGTCTAACTATAGTATCGAACGAGCGGAGGCAATTGTGTGACTTATATATTATGTTTGAAATCTTGCTCACTTCTACCTATAATAGCACAGAAAAACGATTGAGTAGACCAAAAACACATTTATAGATCTTGAGTTGGCTTGCCTGCTAAGGAGACTACGCGGCGTGGCAGTATTTAACTTGACGTCATCTGTCACGCGTCTAAGACCTGATGTGCAGCAACAACCACACTTCATCAATAAATGGATTTAGATCGGCTGTTAGACCAAAATTGAAGAGGGGATTCTATATGGTAATCCACGTTGGTGCCTGTTAGCAGAATTTCCCGACGTATAATAAATGCGTTTTGTAAAATAGAATGACAGCAACAAAACGTTACTTACAGCCATTGATTAAACTATTTTTTTTGTGTGTGTGTGGGAGAAGAGTAAGTGCAGTGCGTACACTAATACAAAAACGTTTATCGTCGTCAACAACGCCTATCAGTTGCTTCGTGTTGACTAAGTTTTTCAAAGGGGAGACAGGATATGGCACTCAAACCAGCACCCAAACAGATAAACTCTCCTCAATGAGAAATGCGCTAATAACATGATACTACTACCTAGCTGCAGCATACGTGACAGGCGTCTAGCATAGAGCTACAAACATCGATGCGTCATTTTAGGGATCATCTGCATGTAAAACGGTTACTGGCAGCCATCCTGGAAAAAAATTAAGCCGCTGAAACAGACTGAATTCATCCGACAGAGGGATGATATGACCTAACACCGAACGTCCTAGCAAGAACATACGGACACTAAAACGTCTGAGATATAAGAGTCGAGAGTAAAGGTGGTGGTACTCCCAGATCAGAGGCCTCTTCCTGTGAGCCGCGATGACGGTGCGCGCCCCAAAGTGGTCTCCTTCTTATCAATACTTGCAGTAACCGTTCGAAATGGGCTCGCTAGAGAAGAACTAAGCTCAGCGCGCACTAGTGACCTAATCCGCTGCTTCTTGTAGATATCAGGCAGCGCGTATAAAACGCCGAGAAACGTCCCTCCTTTTAGGTGGTGTGCCCCAGATTGTCAGGTAAACTATACCGTCGGTCGCGATCCGTGCACAAGATGACCTATAAACGCATGAGGGATTAGATCTGCAGCAGGACGCTTCGGCGCGCGGCATGTTAAGATTCCAACTCTACGTCTTGGGATCAATGGCGCGGCAATTTATTTTGAGCCCGCCATGGCTGCAGAACTCTACAAACTCGCGTACACATCTCTAAACTGGGATCGGTCTGCCACTTACCCTCGAACCCCTCCTGTTCATTTGCTCGAAATAACGTTGACATAGTTTCCCCTCTTTCTCTCCCAATCCATCTCTACCACAATCCTCGCGCTCCCGCTGAGTGCAGAGTACGAGCGCGCGGAAAGCGCCGTTGCATAGTCGATGTCCTCGTGAAGACAGAGAACGTTCCGCTACCTAGATGTCGTGACAGGTGGCTGCTATTCACACCAGGCCGGAAGATGTGCTCCAGGACGGCTGTACGCTTGCGCCTCACAAGACAAGAGAAGACCCGCGGGTGTTCCCTGAGTTTCGGCGGTCGACGCACAGCTCGTGTGGGGAACAGCGGCCGAGCGCGCGCGCGTACGAGACAAAGCAGGCTGGCGGCGCGGGGGCCGCGGCTGGGTGGATCTCGACCCTGCAGTCTGACTCCGCGGACGCACACGTGGTGCACGACGTACATACACGCGCGAGCGAGACCGCTGGCGCGGCACTCGAGCAGCCGACTTCGCCCGACGAAGCAGCGGCTGCGATAAAGGCAGCCGAGCGGGCTCTATGTTTAGAGCCGGGAGGACAGCGAGCAAGTCGGTCGGGAGACAAATGAGTCTCTTCTCTTCTTCCTTGCGCCCGGCCAGGAGTCAGAGACCCCGGCTAGGACAATGAGACATATTCGACACAATGACACGAGCGTCCCGGTAAATGCCACCCAGTCACATGGAAAACTCGATGTCCACTGAAGCGATGACAGTTGACCTGCCACTAGGTGATTTTAACGTTGTCATGGGCTGATGGGCTAGTACCATGTCCGTCGACTGAAGTCGACAGACATGGTACTCAGCGGTAGTTCACGAATGACTTTTGACATTCCAAGAGGTGCTGAGAGCAGGCTCACACTCACTGCACATTCAAATAAACATATTATAATCACTCCTAACTGCAGTCTGTGTTTGCTCTATGCTAAACTAATTGTTTTGCTATGTAGCGAGAACGACAGGTCGTCGGTTTTCAGATGCGAACAAACCTTCACCATTCATTTTCTTTAATGTATATGTATTAACGTTAAGGAAGGCTCCGTACGCCACCCTGTGGTACACCACAGCACGTGGGACAATTAGACGAAAGTCTATCATTAAGACTGTAGGAACACCACACAAGACTCACCACCAAAATTTCAGAGCAAGGCGCCCACTGCAGGTCATGGTTTATGGTTCACGTTACCACGAACAAAGCACCACTCGTTGTATCTCAACTTTTGAAGACCACCTGCCCGTTCTGTGACTTTCTCCGCTCACGGACTTCCAACAGCGTTGCCATATTTACTAATCTGACACAACACGTATTGGTACGGCGTTTCCGCAGTTCATTTTTTGATGGCTGCAGTGGTCAACTTCGTTTGCCCGTCTTGTTGACGCGACGATTTGCGAGGACGATTTTTCGTACGGTGATATAGTTCGATGCTTCCGCCAATGACTTAGCTCCGTCGGTATGGCTGCACGACTCCGATCGAGAAGGACACTGACAAATTTTCCAAGTGAGAATCCAACGTTATTTTAGATCTGATTTCAAAGCTTCTGCAATAATTGAAAAAAAAAAAAACGTTGCGTTAACCTTAATTTTCACTCCCCAATTGTCACAACTACCATGTGAGTTGCATATCGTATTGGAATATTCCATTGTAAGATCTGCCTGATACATTAGGATGACATTGTTAAAAAAGAAAGGTACCTTCTTACACGCGTAGCCGAAAATCAAAACATAAAACAGATTCGTGAACGAAAAAAAAGTATCTTCGAGAAAGTATTTCTTGCGTGTAAAAACAATACGTTCGCTACCACCGTCCGCCAATCTTTCAGGTATTAAATATGTGACCTCTCTGAGACACTACTGGGAAAAAAAATTGCTTAATTAATGCCACTTTTTTTTCATTTTTCTTAGCAAACTGCGCCTGAAAGGGTACGGACAGCACTGAGTGCTTTCAATAACAGTTTCTAGTACTGAACCAACAATATTCTAAGCTTCACAAAGTGCGACATTATAAGCTAATTTTGGAGCTCCTTCGTAAACGCCAAATAAAGGAAGGTATATTGAACTTGCTGGATACGCATTTCTTTGTCTTCTCCGTTAGCACACCGTTATTCATATTCGAAGCAAGCGTCTATTCTGCATAAAAAGTCATTTATATTCTATGTACGCAACTTGCTCAAGAGCACTATTCGGATAATTATTCTGAATACCCTATTTACTGTGTTTGTGTAGAGAAACAAAAATTTGCACTTGTCATAAAAAATGTAAGGTAAATAGCTACACCTAAAATAAGCCGCCGCGGTGGCTCAGCGGTTATGGTGCTCGGCTGCTGACCCGAAAGACGCGGGTTCGATCCCGGCCGCGGTGGCTGGAATTTCTTTGGAGGAGAAATTGTAGAGGCCCGTGTACTGTGCGATGTCAGTGCACGTTAAAGAACCCCAGGTGGTCGAAATTTCCGGAGCCCTCCACTACGGCGTCTCTCATAGCCTTAGTCGCTTTGGGACGTTAAACCCCATAATCATAATCCTAATCCTACGCCTAAAATAAAATGCCAAAAACTGATTGTTCCGAGTTCCAGGAGTCATGATTTTTTTGCTGGTTGGCGGGAAACTGAAAAAAAGAATGCCGTCAGGCAAGAACGCGCGGACGAACGAGCGCGAACGTGGCTCGTGCACCTGCACTGCTTTAAATAATTTCAATATAAAGCTTGTACCAGCGCATTATTTAAATAACACCTGCTTGTTGAGCCAAATAAAAACAAACACCGGTCACTTATATTACTGTTCTACACATATCAAGACTGCTGAACTCACAAGCGCGAAACCTGTAAAGGTTGCGCCACCTTTTTGCAATTTAAATAAAGTTTACATCAACAAAATAGTTAGCACAGCAATTTTATGGTAGAGTGGCCATTATGTTAAACAAATTTCACACAATTTCGTGCAATTTAACCAGAGAAAAATACTTTTCACCACACTTCTTGGGTTGTTTTATGCGTATGCAACAACATCTAAACTACATCATCATCATCATCATCATAATCAGCCTGACTACGCCCACTGCAGGGCAAAGGCCTATCCCATGTCTCTCCAATTAACCCTGTCTTTTGCCAGCTACGGCCACCGTATTCCCGCAAATTTCTTAACCTCATCCGCCCACCTAACTTTCTGCCGCCCCCTGCTACGCTTGCCTTCTCTTGGAACTACAAGCTATACTAAATCAGGCTTGCCAGTGGAGCCCCGAAAGACCTTCGAACTGTGAGGAGGGCTTTCTCAAATAGCTGTCACCATTCGCAACGTTTCTCTTCAAATGTTTGCGTTCTTGCTGCGCGAAAGGTTAGGAAAGGAATTTCCATGACAATTAAGTAGTCAGCTTTTGCGCAATAAATCACTTTCCGCAGCAGTCACTTGCTACGTGTGCTTTTTTTCTTTGGTGATGTTGCGAACAACGGCAACTAATTGCATTTTTGCCCCCACAACGGTCGCTTATCCAGCACACACTATATATGTACTCCAACGGCACATCATAAACACAGTTCGACCAGACCTAAACAAAGCTGGCGGAGTCAGCCTACTGTGCGCTAAACAACGAAGCCACCTACTATATTTGGAGTGAGTCAGCGCGCACACGTAAACAAACGGGGTAACCACTGAAAGTAGGAGTCGAGATGCCGGCAGCCAACGCATCGCGAACTTCATGAAAAGTGAACCTCGCAGTCCATTTTGTGTAGTTGGTTTAGTTCCTCATAAAGGCTGTAAGCGCCCCGCAGCGATTCTGCTACGTTGTATCGAGTGATCAAAGTAGCGATGGACTTAAGACAGGTGACCGATCCCGCATTCCGACGCAGTCCACTTTTCGGATCTTTCAATAGCTTATAGAATAGGTAAATTATCAACTAATATACTAGCATTGCAAAATGAGCGAAAATAGTTATCCAGGCTCCTACAAATATTCGGCTTCGCCAATCGTTCAATCTGCGCAGTCAAGGTTTCCTCATAAGCACGCCCCGGATAAGTTTTTGTGCAGAACTAGCCTCATACACATGATACCGTAGACGGTCAGCAACGATTATTCGTGCCGTAAAAAGAGAGAGAGAGAACACAGAAGGATACAGTGTACATGTGACATGAGTAGACAGTGGAAAAAGAAAAGGAAATGCATTGCGGCTGGGAATGAAAGCGCTTAAAAACAGTGGCAAATCAGAAACGGCCAAGCGCACAGTGACTGACACATCCATCAAGAACGGTAAAAACACAACAAGAATAAAACGACGGGGCTTTCTGTTTAATCAAGCTAGACGTAAGCGTTGTAAGCGCTTCACAGTGCCTACCTTTGCTGCGAATGCCGCCGCACGGCGGGTTTCAACGAACAAAAATCTATCTGGCCGTAAACGCGATGGCTCTTACGTAAAGGCCGCGCTCTGATGGGAGCGGAAGCAACAGTGAGTACAGCTGAGGACACCCCGGTGTTGTTGGCGCTCGGTTTCGCGTCGCGGTCCCGTTGACGATGAGCACCAACTGGCCTATCACCGCACTCTGGTCTGTCGCTCAAGCGTTGCACGGAACTGTATACGCTCGGATAGCTTTCCCCGGTTGCCCATGACGGGGAAAGTGCAGGAAGAGGCGCAGCTTGTTTTCTGACCAGCATCCGCAAGCGTTCGCATTACGCCCTTCACCGGCACGTGCCAGCACACGCGCGAGTGCCACGCCCATAGGGAAAACAAGGGAACAGTGCGTGCGGAGTCCCAGGAAGGAGCGTCGAAGACAACGGGCGCATCAGTGGTTGCCCTGTGTTCAGGCCAATCCGCGTTGATGCCGCTAACAAGCAGCCGAAAGCTCAAAACGGCGGTGAGTGTAACGCACAACTTGAAAACAAAACGTATTCGCTCCCATTCTAACCTTCAACGTGGTATCGGAAAGCAAAGGAGGTACGATTTCGCAGATCCTCAACTACACTGGCGACAGTCGGTGGAATGCCCTAAAAAACCGCCCGTTAATTCCTACACGCCGTTTTGTATTATACTAGTACAGGCGCGGCCATAAGTAAACGGAGCACGCTATTGCGTTCGAAGTGCAATCACGCCTTCTCCATTGGAAATGAAGAAGCGTTGTTTGTCTACTAGAGAGCCCACGAACCTCCGCTTCCAGCATGCGCGTACCACTGCTGGAAATTTCAATTAGGTGATGCGTTAAAAATATTCAAAGACAGTTGCGTGCTCCGTTTACTTTTGTCCGCGCCTGTACATGTATCATTGCATGGTGGCACATGCCGTCGTCATGCATGCCCGATGCATCATAGTGTATTTGTGTTTAACGAGCGCGCGATGTGCATTCCAGCGCCTCGTCCAAGAGCTTAACGGTCCGTACGTCCAGCCAGCAATCCCTTTTCTTCTAGCTTTTGGACAGCACACGCATATACAGTCACGGATAAAATATTACGAAATGCGGTTGCGTGAAAACAAAAAGTTACTGCTACGTTTCCTCAATAAACATACGGCTGGTATTCGTACCAGCGTATGCCGTATGCACGCCCCCACATTATTCCAGGCTTTTCAGTCAATTGGTGTGCCTGACAGCGCAGAAATCGTATTTTGTTTTTGTCAAACCGCATCCCGTTAACTTTTTTTCCATGACTGCACCTCGCTCCGAGAGCAAGCAGAAGTGGACAACGCCGCTTCAGCCCGCACCCTCGACGTTCTCACCACCGACGTTGGGCATCTTCCTCGGGACGTGTCTGCGAGAGTGAGCCGCGCAGAGGAAATTCCAGAAGACAGCCACAGCGCACACCAGGAGCAGCAGTGCGAGCATCCAACACGCCCAGCTCCGCGCTTTCAAAGCGAGCCGCTGCAGTGTCTGTGCCCGCTCTCGCCGGAGCCAAAACTCCATGAAATATGCGTGCAAGCGGTGTTTACACTATGTTTAGCAACGCTGCCGCACGCAGTTCCACCTAGGAGGATCTTAGAAAGCATTTTCTCTCTTTGTTATTCCGGGGGAACGCGAGGAGTGCAGTCATACGCGAAACTCAAGGCCGACCTTATGCACCCAGATTGGCCCAAACTCGCATGCGGCCGAGCAGCACGCGATCATGTTTGCTCAGCAGGAGCCATCGGAACGCCCCTGTGACGGTGGCGAGTCGATTACTGAGACCCCCTACATGGCCAAGGCATGTAGAGGAGGGAAACGATGCCCCTACGACTGCACCTACTATATATATTCATCACCCAGGTGCCGCTCGTGTCAACTAAGCACAGTAGTGCAGTATCCACGATCCTTGTATGCTGATTCTAAGAGAAGATTTTGCTGTGTCCCCTTTGCCGCTTTGGCGCGTTGTTTGCGGCAGCGAATACACGCGTACGATATGAGCAAGTTACTGCCGTCGCTTGGATGATGTGCTTGATCGTCGGATACTGAACAACGCAAAGGGCCCTAAGGAATACGAAAAAAACTTTCCAAGCTGTTCCCAAAGTAACTGCCTGTGATAAAAAATCGCGACCCGCGTTGCAATGCGCGCACCGCACTATGCTGTACGTTCTACTTAGTTAAGAGCCCGAACCAAGAAACCAACGTTTCACGTAAAGCCTTTTTTTTCTCTCTCAAAAATATACGCGCCACATGTTTTGCTTCAGGGCCACTTGGGGGGGGGGGGGGGGGGGGGGGGATCCCGTAACACTCTTAGGATTCCTATGCTCATGTTCGAAAGGCGGGTGTTTCCAAACGGGGACAGGACTAAGCGGTACGAACAAACACTCTGGACCAAGCGCAACTATCAACAGTTGAAAGTAGCTCCTGACCGCTTAGCTCTGTCCCCTTTTGCAAGCTAGTGCTTTTCGAACATAAAACTAAAAGCCAAATAGCCCCTAGTCCTATATAGTTCTTTTGATTTCTAAGCCCTGGAGAGGTGAGGCCGATAGCCTCTCACGCATTCGTGACATTTAGAGCTCTGAATGGAGCTGATAACGAGCTACGCTGCACGGCCCAAAAGCAAACACTGGGCAACCGGTATACTTTTGACAAAGGCAGCTCGTCGTCACTGTTTTCGCTCTTGTCATTGTTTATCAACTGAAGATGCAGCACGAAACATTTCGCTAGTAACTTGTCCAAACAGGTCCCTTTAAGAAGCCACTTCCTGTTCTAAAAACGGTACAGCTGCGAGATTACGTTGGCAGTAGAAAGCGAAAGACTGCGAATACAAAAAAAAAAAAAAAAACGGAACGAGAAAACTTGCCGCACGTAAATGCGTACGATAACTTCCGGCGTTTGCACTATGAGCGTCCGTAACATTTCCCCCTAAACACTAAAGAACTGTTACATAAGTAAAATGTTAGAAGTACACTTGAGTATGCTTGCGCAGACTGCGACGCGAAACATGTACTTGACATTCAAAAGATAGAAAAAGTTCCGAATTTCGCCGTCCGTTTTGTTTTTAATAACTTTGACAGATAGTTCAGTGTATGAAAGCGAAAAACACGCTGTGTTGGAACGCGCTTCAAAAACGTAGGAAAGTTCTGCGTTTAAAATTCTTTCGTAATATATTTCATTCAAGGACTGGAATTAACCGAACCCAATATATATTTAACCCTAATTATGTGTCATTGCGGATAGATCGTTCACTTAAAGAATAAGGTGCCGAACTGACCTTTTTAAAATGTCTTTTTTCCCAAAAAACGACTTCGGAGTGGAACAAGCACGCGGTGACATTGTATGCCTTTTCTTTTTCAACCCCCACCCCCACCCCACTGTAATGCCAGACAATGGCGCTGTGGGTATTCTTTTAAATAAATAAACTATCTCAGGCCCTAAAGCATTGGTAACTAAGCACTATTCCCCACCGACACAGTGGGTTGGATATAAGGGCGCTACGAATGCCAGCATGCGTGCGCAAAAGCAGACCGGGCGCGATAATATACGTGCAGTCGGCACACCTGGCTGTGGACGTGGACAGCCAAATATCAGAAATAAGGACAGTGTATGCCGCGATGTCTCTCTATTTTTCGTTTTTTTTTTTTTTGTCGGCCGGTCACAAGCCGACCTCTGTCGCGTTTCCAAAAACATATCAGAAGGAAAGCGAAAAGAATCGAAGTAGGCGACATTTAGGCTCCTAGAAAAACCTCTGGTCGTCGCCGCACGCTCCCTGCATGGCCTTCGTAGCTGCGCAAGGCCAGAAGCACGTACTGTGCGTACGGGCCGGAGACAGGGAAAGACGCACTAGGAGGTCGCAAATAAGAAACCAAGTGACAACGAGCGGCGTATATATAGGGCGAACGCACCGCTCACATGGGGAGATAGCATGAAAGACGAGCAGCAAGGATAAAGTGTGATTCAGAGAGTGGTGGGAATGCGATGAGGCGGCGCGCTAGCAGAGAGGCCCGCAGCCGCGGGCGGCCGTAAACAAGCTCGAGCAGACGACAATCGGCCGGGCGCCGCGGGTCGTCTGCAGCACATTCGGTCCCACGCCTCTTCTGCACGCCCGCTCGCACGACTGCGAGCGGAGGCGGCCCACGACCACGATTGTGCTACGGTGTTTCTTCACAGTTTTTCTTTTTTTATTGCACCGTGCACCACGTTTCAGCTCAGCGGCTAGTTCGACCGGTTCCTTCGTCATCAGCACGCGAGATTTCGTTGCAGGGAGGCCCACTCAGCAAAGCCGAAATCGCGCGTGCCGGCGGCTTGCTGTTTCGTGTGCCCCGCCGCGTAGCGAAACCGCGTGGCCGAAGCACAGGCGAAGCAGCCAGCGTGGGACGAGGAAACACGACAACGCACTGACTCGTGTCGCACGCTTGCAGCCCGCTTACCTTATGTTCCTTCGCGCGAAAATTAAGCCGCTGTAAGTGTCAACACTCTCCGCGAACACGTTAGCTACTCTAACGATATTCAAATGGCAGTAAACAAGAAAAGAAAACAAACCACGCGCGGTTGGGACGGATGCGTGTTTGCGTTCCCAACGTGCGGTGGTTTCATAAACGAGCGTAAACAAGACAGTGGTGGCGGAAAACAGAGAAAAAAAAAAAAGCAAGCCGCGGTGGCGTAAGGGATCCGCTAGCGCGGAGTTAGCGCTGACGACGAAGGCGCAACAAGTGCAAAGAGCGACACACGGCACCGCAAGTGCAGAGGAAAGCCGCGCCCCTACACGTGCTCACGACGCTTGCTTGCTTGCTCTATTTTTTTGCTCCTAAGAAGCAGGTGTGCAATGGAAAGCGGAGTTATAAAAAATAAGCCGGGAAGACTTCCAACTTCTGCGTCGGCACAGCGTCGTCATAGCCGTCGTCTACGCGTCGTCTATGAATAGTCACCACCGATGAGGTCGTGAGGGCCCAGACCAGGGGCGCGGGGTGCCGACCCGGGATAAAAACGGAGGGACAACACAGAAGCTTCAGCGCTTGCGCGGCCACTCACCCTCGGTGCGGTATCCCGTATTGTGCTCCTTGTCCATGTCGCCGGCTTCCAGGTGGCCCTCGCTGGACGACGACGCGCGATAGTCGGACAGCAGATGCGAAGCACCTTCGCGGGAGCTCGCTTTGGCCCCTCTGCCGCCGACTCCGGTGCCCTCTTGTGACATGGAGAGACCGCGGATACGCTACCTCTCTTCGCGCACAGTTCTCTTCCCTTAACAGTGCGGCGCGGTAGGGGGAAGGCGGGTAACGAGCCTTTTGTTTTACTGCTGCCCGCGCTCCTCTATCTGGGCGTCACGGGGTGCAAGCTCGTGTGTTTTTGCGCAAGTGCCAACAACTCTGCCTCCGCCGCCGCCACTGGCACAGAGTCCGCGTCGAGGAGAGAGCGAGCGAGCGAGCGAGCGGGACGGGATAGAGCGAACGGTGCAGGATGCATGGGGCGCGATGCTGGGGAAAACAGCGGGGAAAATCTAGCGCCGGCAGCCGTGCAGAGAACGCTTCGGTAGACCGACCGAGCCCCCTTTCAGCCTCTGCCTCTCTCTCTCTTGCACGTCACTTCCTTCGATGTACCGAGACACGGCTCGACTGTTTTGCGAGCGTGCCCCCTTCCCCCATTTCCAACCTACCCCCTCACCTCAAACCTCTCCCGCCCCTCCGCTGAAGCCGTAGAGTGTAGAGATGCCTATTCAGATCGCCCAGGGCCGACGGCGACGAGTGGCTTCACAAGCTTTCCGTCCTCCTTGCCTTCCTCCTTCTCTCCCTTTATATAACGATTATGACCCGTCATCCGCTGGAAGAGTTTTTTACTTTTCGCCTCTCTCTTTCCTCCAGACGGGCGTGTTACCCCTTGCCGCCTTTCGTTGGTTGCCCCGAGCGTGTTTTCTTTTTCTCCTTCGAGTAATAAAGCGCTGGTGGCAGTCGCGTGCCCGCAGCAGCCGGCATTTGACCCAAAGGGGAGAACACGTGCGGGCGTGCAGCGACGGGCACTTGTTGCGCGCTCGCTCGCCGGCCAACTTCGCCCCGCTTGGTGAGCGCGAAGGGGGAGAATGAACGCGCGAGCGCGGGCGAACGCGAAGGGAGGGGCGGGGTCGCTTGTGCGCAGCGTGGTGTCTGACGAAACGCGCAACAAAATAGGTAGAAAGAAGGCATACGCCAGCGACGCGTCTAGCGCGCAGAGGCGTGTCAACGGCTCCGGCATTTCAGACGACCGCGACGCTAGTAAGCATCGATCTACAGTGCGCTAGAATGAGCAACAGTTGTTCTCCCTCGAAGCAACAGCAGCCCCCGTTGCGCCGAGATCAAACTGTGGACAGTTTAGAAAGGCAACTTTTATTGAAGAAACTTGCATAGGCGGCTTTTCGTTAGTAACCTCGTATAGTTTCTATAATACAGACGTCCGCCAGACACCGTTAGAAAACCTCTATAACGTCATCCCTTACCGCCCGAACGTGGACCCCTTCGTGGACAAAGCTTATTGCCCGCGTTTAAGTGGAACTGAAGTGCACATAAGCGCACTCTGTGTTCCTAATTGTACAGCTTCTAATAGGCGACAGCGCGGTCTCAGTGGCTTCATTCGGTTAGCCACCTGACATTGTGCGTCCGGCTGAAATGAACACTTGTCCCCTACCACGCATCGGCCTGACGGATCAAAATGGTCAGCGTGGTGCTGGCTACCTGCCAAGGTTTCGTGGCGTTCGTGGACCGTATGTTGCCCGTTGTACGGAGTGAAGCGCGTTTCAGCGGTTTTTGCAGGAACTGGGTGTTCTCGCTGCCTAAGAACGGCAATGCTCGAATGCGAAGATCTTGAGGGAATGCTTAAATGAATGAATCAGGGAGCATTAAACTGTTTTCCGACCCTCAACCATGAAAGTAACCAGCGCATCTATGGGGTCGGTGCATCGCCTATTATAATAGGAATGATTGTGAGCGGGAATAAACTTACACAACCTTACATGAACGGAAAGAAGCCTTCTGTTGTTACCAGCAGACCACGTCTGTTAGCGAGAAAAAAAAAAATCAATAGGCATGAACGTAGGTGCCAACTTTAAATATTAGGTACTGTTTGGTATGAACTTAGCGCAATTTATGGCAGAAAACCTGGGAGAAACACGGTATTCTTTTGTAATTACTCAAAAAAAATCTAAATACTAGAGAGAATGTTTACTGCATTCGAATCAGTGCGAAAGCATGGATTTATGCTGCGTAGAAGACGACGATGAACAGGCAGTGCCGCAAGACGGAGCAGATGGAAGTTGATGAAGACGCTCTGCAATGCACAGCGCGAGAGTGTGCTGCAATTTAATACGAGGCGTGTTCGGCTGCGGCAATAGCCTAGCTGTGAGAGACACAACTATAGGCTCCTCTGTCCTCTGTGAAACAAGGTTGACCACTGTCCCCGCTCCTGTTCGCACTATACTTGGAACCAGTTTGCATAAATGTTAGAAACAGTAGAGCCGTCAGTGGTTTCCGTATTATGGGTCACGAACTGAAGGTATTAGCTTCTGCATATGACATCGCGTTTTTCTGCGCTGATAAGCCAAGCACCGACGAGGTTATCCGTTTAGCGGAGGACTTTGGTTCAGTGTCACGAGCTCAGATTAATCGGTCTCTAGTTAGGAATGTGGGGACCGGCACCTGCTGAATATGCTGGTATGCAATGGGCACGTAATCATACCAAGTACCTTGGCTTCCCTTTGAGCGCCTATAATCATAGTGCACATTAGTAGAAAGACCGTGTGCCAACTCTTCAGCGCTGTGCTCAGACTTTTGTCCGCCATGGTCTCTCGATTTTTGGCAGGGCAACCGCATGTAATCTGTTCCTCGTCACTAAAATGTATTATGTACTCCAAATTATTCATTGCACAAGAATCTATATCCAGCGTTTTCACGGAGTTTTCGCCACTTTTGTGTGGGGTTCGTCTTTTGAACCTATGAGGCGCGATAACCTTTTCCGGTTTGTAAGCGCTGGCGGCCTTGGTTTAGACCACCTGTATGGCCGACAGACAGTCACGTTTCATGTATTTCCGTGACTCTAAACACCTAATATTCCGTGCATTCTTGCAAGTCAATTTAGTTCACGTTTTACTGAGCCTCATTGTGTCTTCTAATGTTTCTGATCTCCCGTGTTTGTGGGGCTTCATGCATGATGTTTATTTGGCTGTTCGTTTCCTGCTCGTTCGTTTCTCCCCTGAGGTCTTATTTTCAGGGATTCAATTTATATCCTCTTCCCTCCGTCCATGTACCTCTCTCTGTATTTTGGTTTCCGGGACATGACGTACTCAAAAGAGTACGTTAATTGCCCCTCTCGACGTGTACCAAGACATTTTTCTATAAGCTACATAGCGAGACATTGCCTGTTAAAACATGGCTTGAAAAAAATAGGGGTATTTTTGTATCCACTGCAAATTTCCCCCTTTGTGATCTTCGAGGAAAGATTGAGCACTGTTTCATCGATTGCAAAGATGCAATAGTGTTTCGGGGTATCTTTCAACGGACATTAAAAAAGAAAGACTTCAATCTGACCTGGATTCAGTAACAGCATGGTGCTCAACCTGGCTTATGCAACTTAATCATTCAAAAACTAAATTGATGTCTTTTACTAACCGAATGTCTCGAATTCAAACAGCATACTCCTTAAATAATAGCTCACTCGAGCTAGTCACCACGTATAAGTACTTAGGACTTCACCTTCATTCAGACTTAGCATGGAACCACCATATTAACCTTATGCTTGCATCTGCTAATCGGTCATTAGGTCTCTTAAAACATAACCTAAAGCATGCTCCTCCTCACCTCCGTGCTCATGCCTATACCACTCTAATTCGACCTAAAATTGAATATGCCTCGGCTATTTGGGACCCTTACCAATCTTACCTAATAAATAACATTGAATCATTGCAGAACCGCGCCGTTCATTTTATTTACTCCGATTATTCACGTAACACCAGCGTCACAGCCTTAAAGAAACGCGCAGGTCTCCAGGATTTATGTCTCCGCCGTAAAATTGCACGACTGTCACTTTTTCATAAACTTTATCATCATCCATCACTTCATAACGACTTTTTTTCTTTGCCTACTTCGATTTTTGACCGCCGCGATTATCCCTTTAAAGTTAGACGTTTCACGTGCAGGACATTTATCTATGCGCATTCATTCTTACCACGCACAATATCTGACTGGAACACTCTGCCTTCACATATCGCAACCACCACTGATCCTAATAAATATTTTAAACTTATATCTTCAATAACTACTGCTTAACTCTTCGCATACATTGTTATTTTATTTGTTCATGGCTTCCTTTTTTGCAGGGTTTGTTACTAAAAAGATTCATTGTATTAGTGTTCTGTTTGTATAATTTTAATAATGCAGTAATCTTCGTTCTTTGCCGCGCTGCCATTCTTTTTATTCTTTTGCTTACTTATATGTCATGCAAAGTGTCTTATTTGTGCTTTTGATTGATTCTTTTGCTTACTTATTTCATCCAGTGTGTCTTATTTGTGCTTTTGTTGTTTGTTTTATATTTGTGGGTTTTTTTTATTCTGTTCAATTGCCTGTGCCCCCCCCCCCCCCCCCCCCCCCCTATGTAATACCCTCTCGAGGGCCTTTAGGGGTATTCTGTATAAATAAATAAATAAATAAATAAATTAGACACCGCATTCTGTACGGTGTCTCATTGCACTGCCATTTGTTGATTAACCCTTAGACATGTTCTTTCTGATTGGACTACACAGCCTCAGGAAAACGCGCATGATAGGCCAACATTGTGAATCTGCTGTTTCTCCAAAAGTCCATTTCAGCACAATGATTGTTCATCTAAAGGAATTGTATGCCCAGACCGAGCTTGAACCGGAGTGTCAACCATGGTTGCCAAAGGGGAAACGAAGAGCACAGCACTAGGAGGGCACTGTGCTCTTCGTTTCCCCTTTTTCTAGTGCATCATTGCCTAGGTGTGCCGCGTTATGATGTAGTAGTGATGTGCTCTGCGTTCCGTCTTTTCTTGTGCTTGGTTTAGGTTGCTTCACTGCAATAAATACTGTGTTTAAGAAAAAAAAAGCGGCGATAGCGTACTGCTCTCGTGCAGTGGCCACCGAAGCTGATCTGTTCGCGCCGCCACGGGTTCGACTCTCAGTCGTAGATACTGATGTGATTTCTTTCGGCTAGACTCTGAACCTCCGGACATGCATCGGCAAGAGACGATTTTGCAAGGCTCTGATCCTCCGGATTAGTGCTTTCACCCTAATAAGTCTCCTAAACTTCCTCGGCCAGAAATTCGCACGCATGACAAAGATTCGTGCTTTTCGTCGCGTTGCAATACGAATTCTGGGCCTGATGTAAAAAAGCCCTGAGAGCGAGGCGCCGACGCAGCGCGTTCAACGAGTTTAGTGGCGCTCGACTGCACTTATCTCGGGCGAAAGGACGCACGGCGAACCCTAAAAAGCAGCGTCGTCCAGGTCTGATTGCATGCTAGGAGCGTTGCACTGCGGCCCGCGTTGCAGTGAGTTGAGCCACGGCGACGAACTGAAAACTAGGGGTGTGCGAATATCAAAATTTTCGAATACGAATCGAATACGAATACTTGGTTCCGAATATCGAATCGAATATCGAATAATCAAGGACAGACGCATTTAACCACAACAACACATTTATTTGAGTTCCCAAGAACATCACAGTTCAACTATCAGTGATGAAACGAGCACAAAAGGTGTGTGTGGCTGCACAAAAAGTATCAAAGTCTCGAAAATTGTTTTTAGAAGAGTGGAAATATCAGAGAAGATGGCTAGTACACAGCATTGATCAAGGCTAGCTTGCCATAAGCACAAAAGCGCGTTGCTGGGATGAACATAAAAGGTTGTCGTGAAGGAAAACCGGCTGCTCCACATGGTCAGGCAGAAGTAGTCCCCTTCTAGCTGAAACGACTTCTCCAGCCACAGAAAATGCCCTATTAATTGGCACTGAACTGGCTCGTATTGCGAGGTATTTCGTGCACAGCTCTGACTACACCAGCTTCGCAGGTATAGCCACAAAGAAGCTCACCAGTGCAGTCAGCTAATGCATGGCCCGACGTTACGCATTGTTCTGGGCGCTGCCATGTTGTTATGTCTCTGTCGATAGGACTTGCGGACCGAAATGAACGCCGGTGCTCGCAATTGAATATTCGGCTAGATACGAATATTCGCGTCGTGTCGCATATTCGAAACAACACGAATACTTGGACTTCGAATCGAATACGAATACTAAAAATATAATATTCAAATTATATTCGAAAATTTCGAATATTCGCACACCCCTATTGAAAACTAACCTCCGGTTATCGGAAACGAACGCTAAGTGGACCCCGACGCCTCGGGTTGCCAAGCAAACGTTCGCGGCGACATTGGGTCAGTGCCGTTCAACTGTGCCTGGCAAGGAGCGCTCCGCCGACGAGCGTCAGAATGCTGAAATGGCAACGGATCGTCAACTGCAAGGTTGTGAAACTGAAAAAACGAAAAACAGGCCACCGGCTCTGAAGGTGCGCTTGTGGTGAGTATAGATGTGAAAGCCTGAAAAAACACTGCAGTTTTGGGGAAAAAAAAACGTTTTTTTTTTTTCGTTTTTTTTTCATACGAGAAAAAAATGGAAAGAAACATCGAAAATTTCAAAATGCAATTTCAAGGTTTTATGATTGCTTGTTTTTAGTTTAGGTTTTTGCTTTTGCTTTGAAAACCATTAAAGCGTGCATCGTTGAACTATTGGAGAGCAGTCGTCATCGCCGGTGCCAGATAGTGCTTTTAAAGCGTTCGTGCTGCGAGTACGCGGTTTGAAGGCCAGGTCACATATAAGATCCAGGCTTAACTTAAAAACACACTAATACTTGAACTCACGTCTGAAGTAGAACAAAATGAATGCAAATTCTACAGCGCTACACGCACGGCATAAATAACATAGGCTGCTGTGCACGTAAGCGGTTTTAGCCAAATACAAGCCCAGCTTCTTGATTTCCAACGTAGCAGAGTACAAGACATCCGCAGGAATTTGGTCCAGGACAGGGTCTTCAGCGAAGCACGTGGCCCCATCTACATGGTGGAAAGGCCTTTGCACCAACCAGCAGCTAACTCGTCTGGCTTGCCGACTGCTGCAGATATCACCATCATCCGCCAGCTCCGAACGAAACTGGTCCCATTTCGGAAACGTCCATACAAGGATTCGCAACAGGCTTTCAGGGGAACGCGTTCGAAAGCTTGTGTATGTGCAGTCAAACCTAGCTTGTGGACACAGCTTCAATCCGTGCTGCTGCGCGTAGTGCCGCATCCAGCAACAGTGACTCTGAGTCCGATATGGAATGACTTATAGATCAGTTTTCATGTTCCCTTTCTCGGTGCAATAGAACAAGAAGTTCGTTCCACAAATATGATATTTATACCTCCATAATCGCCATAAGTGCATATCATTACTTATCTTCTCGGTGCAATAGAACAAGAAGTTCGTTTCACAATATGACATCTATAACTGCATATTCGACTGAACTTCGGAGAATTATTATTGATCGTTGTGCTGTTGCAGATAAATCTTTTTGTCAGGTTTTGCAAAATTTCCAATTTTTCATGAAAAAAACCCTGAAAAAAACGGTTTTTTTCATGCCATTCCAAACTTCTTGAAATTTTACATCCCTAGCACTGGTGAATCATGCACGAAAGGGCTCTCAGTTCCACTCTCACTAGCCGCCGCGGTGGCTCAGTGGTTATGGTGCTAGGCTACTGACCCGAAGGACGCGGGTTCGAACCCGGCCGCAGCGGTCGCGTTTCGGTGGCGGCGAAATGCTAGAGGTCTGTGTACTGTGCGTTGTCAGTGCACTTTAAAGAACCCCAGGGGGTCGAAATTTGTGGAGCCCTCCACTCCGGCGTCTGCGTAGCCTGAGTCGATTTGGGACGTTAAACCCCATAAACCAAACCATTCTCACCGTCTCCCCTTTCTTTTTTGGACGATGCCCGTCCTGAATGGCTCCAAGTGGCGCACTCCTTACTACACGATATGTGATATACATGAAGCGCGTTGGTGGGCTAGTTTATGTTACATTGTCACTAGAAGAGTATAACTGATTGCTATTTATTTTCAGACGAGCACACATACAGCCACGGCATGTGCCGTGCATTCCTCAGGTACGTTTTTTTTGCTCTTGTTCGTGGAATTCAAGGCGCCAGTGGAAGAGTATTCAAGAATGGAAGCGATCATTTGTTCAACGACAACCAGTGGAACACTGATTGCAGCCAAAACACCCGGCGCCCAACAGCGCCGCAAAAAAACGTGATTCGTGCCACTAAAAGCAGTGCCGAAGAAAACTGCCACGTGCAAGCTCCCAAAGAAACATCAGTCGCGATATACTTCGTAAGCAAATCAAGTTTCACACCTGTTGAGCTCCATAACAAGCCGACGGAACTAAACACGAGATCAATCAACGTTTGCACTCGAACATGGGCAGAAGCCGGCATCAAGGTGCCGGCTTTGTTCTGCAGAGGCGGGAAGGAGAGCTTCTATCTCTAGACCGAGGAGCCTGTGCTTGCTAAGCGTATCTCGGAAAACCCCACACGTACTACTGGAACCGTGCGCCCCTCCAGTGCTTCTAATCTACATGACGCGTATAACATGTCGATGAAACATTGCTGAACATAGGCAATTCTGCGTATTCAGCCGAATGAATCAGTTAACCCATAAAGAAAATCTTATCGCGGCAGCCTCTAAAACGGCGAATTTCAACAGCAGCCGCGCGTACGATAGCGAGCGCGACTTTATCGTCGTCGGTCGCTGTACAGGACGTGCTCAGTACAAGACACCTGCATGCTTCGACGATCGAATGACCTCACAAAGGCTACCTCTGCCGTCTCTTTACACGAACGTTATCAACAACTGCTGAAGCTGGGAAGCGCGAAAAAGGCACAACCGAGTAGGTCGCCGGCGGATGCATGACTGGACAACTAAGTAATAACATTCGCATCTCTCGCGGCCTTCCTTCCATAAAAAAAAAAAAAAAAAAATTAGGTATATTGTTCCCACCATCGCA
Source organism: Amblyomma mixtum (assembly GCF_055824585.1). NCBI lineage: Eukaryota > Metazoa > Arthropoda > Arachnida > Ixodida > Ixodidae > Amblyomma > Amblyomma mixtum. The sequence goes on along the minus strand of NC_143014.1, from coordinate 126,289,119 downwards.
TACCGCTGTGGAGTGATGGTGTTGTTTGCTAACTAAGCTGTCGCACCACAAAACAATATCGGTGCTCGGCTGCTGACCCGAAAGACGGGGGTTCGATCCCGGCCACGGCAGTTGAATTTCGATGGAGGCGAAATTCTAGAGGCCCGTGTACTGTGCGATGCCAGTGCACGTTAAAGAACCCCAGGTGGTCGAAATTTCCGGAGCCCTTCACTACGGCGTCTCTCATAGCCTGAACGCTTTGGGACGTTAAACCCCACAAACCAGAAACCACCACAAAACAATATCCTCTGTGTAGTGTCGCGAATCTGAGTCCATTTGCAGCATTTAGTAGCGTCGGGCGCTAACTTCACCTGTTGGCAAGATGAGCGCGTCCTGCAAGAAGAGCCTGCACTTGCAGTCGCGGAAACGAATAACAATAGCCGGGAAAACCATGGTCCTTAAACGCACGCCAGCGGTAGCGAGAGAGGCCAAGTATGGAGGGAGGCTGGATACGATGCGTAGATCCACACCGCTGCTGGTGGTCAGTAAAGACGCAACGAAAATCATGCACGCGCCAAGTTTGCTGCGTTTGGTCTTCTCAACGCCCTGCCGCTCGCGAGAAATTAGCTAGGTTCCCTGCATAATGAGCACTCAACGAAAACGTCCGAAACACGTATCACCGAGACGGCTGTCAACTGCGCCTCTGACACGTATTTTATACCCGTCATGCCTTTACATACTGTATAAATAGTGGAGCTGATACCTTGCTTAGAGCAGTCCTCAAAAAACAAATTAATGCAAACAATTTCATTTCAGCCCCTGTGCTTTGACTGCAAACGCCGTTCTGTTCCTTTCTTTTTCTCTAAGAAGAAACCCCACCACAATGCTATAGCGCAGGCGAGTCTACAACGTTAGAAGGGGAAGGCTTCGTCATCTTGGAGAAGAAAGATGGGAGGTAATTTTCCGCTTGAGTTCTTCCCCAAGTCATGGCCGTCCACGGTGACGAGGCCGCTGCCCGAACTTGACGCATTACTTCATCGCGTATTTGCCGAAGCGCATCACAGACAAACCTACACAAAAAAAGAAAATAACGTAACACACTTTCAAACAGGCGCTGAGCGCTGGAACCACAAAGGAAAAGGCTCGGTACGCATTTTCAGGAAACCTGCAAGACGCAGAGGTGTCCACCATTTGTTTTGAACGATGGCATTACTTAAGCGCACCCTCCAGAAGCCCCCACCCACTAGAAGCACACGCAGTGCCAGAATTGAAAAGCGATGGCTAAATATAATTCAAAGACGCAATGAGGAGGCGATCGATGTAAAAGCGAAGTGTACAACCAATATTTCTACCCCAAATTTGACGCTCCACATCGTATGATCGCCTGCGAATTTTTTGCCCGCCTGTATTCAGGACAACCTCGCTCCAAACCGCAATATCTTGTCACGCATCTAACAGTACTGGGTGAGCCACTAACAGGCAGTGTGCTTGTCGCGATCGAATGTCAATGTAAACTGTGAATAATACCATAAGGTTTTTGAACATAAGCAACTGAAAAAAAAAAAAGAGAGAGAAAATAAAGGCGAAAAAATACAGTACCGAACCAATGGCCTTGAGCATTATCTGACGGCTCTCTTTGGCGTTGGTCAAATGTTTGGGGGAATCCCCCAAGGTGGAGTAAATTTGTAATAAGGGAGTAATTACTCATTGGCATCCACCCAAGCGATGCCATACGGCTACAAAGGAAAGCTATACAGCTTTCTCAGAAACTTTGTAGTTAAAGAAAAATTCGTCCTGGCGCCGTAGACGAGGAAAAAGAAAGGAATATACGGCAGTTCGTGTGCGTGACTCACCACCGCATTATCACTACATTAACAATTTGGCATGGAAAAGCCCAAGTGAAGCACAGGATAACCGATGTCATTGGGGTCTGTATCGCGCGTACAGGTACCAGTACAAAGTGCATGCGTTGTTGCATGCTCGTACCAACGATTCCTGCCCACATGCGGGAGAGAGGCATGCGTCTAGCTTTTTTCAGTGCAACTTTCCTCCGGAGCAACGGTCACCTCATACTATTTCAGGCAGAATCCGCAACTAAAAATCAGATAACTTTCGACAGTGAGCGCGAGCTAAGAGGTTCCGTTCATTTTGCTAGTACCTGTATGTGTGTAAACAAATACGGTCCCCGTTTGCGACCAGAACAATGCTATTCAGAACGAAGCGGGAAGTACTGCCTTTTAACCCATTCATATGATGTCCGCTGCGTACAACGTGCGCATTTCGCGCCACAGGTGCAATGACGTCTCGAAGGACGTGCGCGCCCTTCAGCGATTTTCTGTTGTATTCCTCTATCCTGAGGAAAAGACGCAGCAAGGGGCGCGACAGCCGGAGCCGACGTGGGTGCGAACGGCTCCTGCTTCAGCGGCGTTGCGCACTGCAGACACAGCGATGAGTAATTCCGCCGAGACAGAAAAAACCCACACCTCGCTCCGTTCGCCATATATCGGTGTGCAGCAGTCTTATCGCCAAGTGGGTGACACACGCTCTGCTATCGGTTGTAGCCCATGAATAATTACTGACGTTTTGGGAAATACTGGGATGCCTTCCACACTGACCCGTCGACCTCCTCGTCGTAAGAGCACGTAAGCATTATCTGCAGTCACGTGTCAAATGCCAAAACCGTTATGCACGGCGAATTTTCGAAGGAGAGGCGGCGTCCGACAGTGTGTCTCGCACTTCTGGGAATAGAGCACAGCCACCGGAGATCGACGCTTAGCAGCGAGCAGAGTGCGCTGCGCTCGCCAAACGCTCCTCGCTCTATAACGGGCCGTGACTGGCCAGATCCTACGCTGGGCTATCACTGTTGTTGGGGTGACGGGAGCGAGAACGAGTCAGGGGCTGTTTATGAGTGCGAGGTGACCTGATAGCTAATGCATACATCCGCCATTTCATTCGCTTACGCGAGATAAAGGCACAGACTGTAAAATAGTCCAAGTCAGACAGAAATTACCCGAGAACTGCGCGTACAGGAGCTGGGCATGCAGCACATAGCTGGGCGACCTCAGTTCAGGAATCCTATTCCAATTCTATTTCCTTTTCACAGCTCTTACCCCTCATGCGGATGACAAAAAAGTCGGTGCAAACTGATCAATTCGCGCTAAAAGGCACAGACACACGAAAACACAAACGGACGAAGCGCTTCGTCCGTTTGTGTTTTCGTGTGTCTGTGCCTTTTAACGCGGATTGATCAGTATGAAGCACCAACTAGCCCCCGCTCTTGCATTGTCGGTGCAAAGGATTTCTCTCAATATTATTCCCTTTATGCTCTGTCCTTATGCTCTGTCGAAGGCTGCCGCTAAACAGGACCAAAGGTCGGCGTGATGTCAGATATCGATACAGATCTATTCAATGTGCTAGTTTTTCTTTGCTTTTATTTCCTTGCTCGTTGTTTCTGCTTCAAGCGACGCTGCGCCCCGCATTCGCTCTTTTTTTTTTTGGCTGAAGCCTTACAAAGCGAGAGCAGAGAGCGAGAGCACAGCGTTGCGTCAACAAATGGCGAAAAAAAATTACAGAGGCATCAGATTAGAGCTGTTTTATTATCACAGCCGAGGAGAGAATAAGAGCGGGACTATGAACTACCTGTCCCTCCTCCATAACTACCAGTAATATATGCTCACAACTTTCGTTATGCTTGTGTGATAGCATTGCAACGAGTATGTTAAGCTATGTTCTCAGCATGGCATTCTCATGACTTCCGAAAATATTAAAAAATTGATTGATTGATTGATTGATTGATTGATTGATTGATTGATTGATTGATTGATTGATTGATTGATTGATTGATTGATTGATTGATTGATTGATTGATTGATTGATTGATTGATTGATTGATTGATTGATTGATTGAAATAAACCGCCAGGCGGTTATAGTGTTTACTTTCTTGACGCCGTGAGCGGCTGGCCGATGAAATGGAAGATGCCGAATTTTCAGAGAAACAAAAGAAACAGCAGACAACAATAGCTTAAGGCCCCTTTAAGTAGCAGAGAAAACGGCGATATACCTCTAGTTTACTTTGGCAGTCTTTCTGGAAACCCCATCAGCGTATGAGTCTCTTGAATGGAAAACAATTTTTAGTCAGAATTGTATACGGATGTTGAGAAGTGTACCTTAAGATAGGCTGTGGAGCTAGAGCATATAGTATTCATTTTCCCCAACCAGCACTGAAGCTTTAAAGTTGTTTGTGCCAGCTTATTCATATAGCTGACAGTACTTAGGGCACAAGTAGGCGAATGCAGAGGAAAATCTGTGCGACAAATTAGTACCCGTGCAGAAACTTGCGGTACAAAAGATTACTCGAATGATGGTAAAAAAAAATCACGATAATAGCTGTTTTTTGTGCTTTCTTGCCGAGCAACACGCTGCAAGCTTCTGCAAGCGTTCCGCTGCCTGATGGCGAGCTGCAAATTTCTAATCTCAGTTAGACGCCTAATTGTAATAGTTGAAAGCTTACCTCTGATTTTAGTAAACCAGCTTAGTAGTTAAGATATTTTCACTGTTTCTTGATGCCCGCCTTTGGTGAGAATTCTAAACCGTAGAAAACACTGTTTTGACTCGGCAGATATCTTTTGCCAACAGGCTCCGGTGGAACAGCCTGTATGATACTTGCTCCTTTTCGGTATGTAGCTAAAGGTGACTGCGGTATACTGAATATATAGCTGCAGTTATAACCGCTACAAAGAGAAAGCCCCTCAGGGCCCAGTCGTACCGTGCAGATGCCGACGTGAAGATGTCACTGCGTAGCGAATGCGTAAATCAGCGCCTGAATGCAAGAAAAAGGGAACGCCCTTCAGGTGCTCCCGAAAAAGCGGCACCTAAATTGGACTGGCTGCTCGTCTACCAAGAGCCTGGGGAAGAAACTATATGCAACGCTCCCAAAGCTGACCCAGCTGTGGAGATGCCACAGTGTACAGCCCTGTAAACGCCGGCGAAACCTGCTTCGAGGACACGTAATGGACCGGACCAATGTCACCACTGCGGCCTTCGGCCTTGGCTCCCTCGTCCACGGACCCGCTTTCTTGTCGTTATCCACTGAGCGAAGGGGCGCCGCTTCGGCTCCCTTTTGAATGGGACAGAGAGGAGAACGTTACAGCGTATTTAAGCGATACGTCCGGCTCGATCCCATCATCCTCGTTTTTCGATCCTCACTAAATGTTTGAGATGTACTGACCACTGTTATGTTTGTGTCACACTACCATGTGAATAGTCCTTGTATGCGTCTAAGTTATAAAAGTTCCATTTCCTAACAAAATACATCTGGCTTCGTCTCCTCACAAACCTTCTGCGACGACGCCCATACCTCGAGCCCTACTCCCCATCACATATCTATAGTCATTGCATAAAATTGTACTCAGAACATAAAATCATTACGAGTGGGCAATTTCAATGCCTGGTCCGAGTGCATCAAGTTTATAATCAAAAACTTTTAAATCATATTTGGTGAAGTCGTTCTTTGTTATCTTTAGTCGTTTTGAAGGACCTTATCTGGTGAACGCGGACGATATGCCGGAAAATAAATAAAACGCAACAAATGAAATCAAGTGAGCAAATGTGGCAATTTTGTTTTCATCATTGCGTTTATACGATGAAAGAGGCAAGCCCACAAGCCTGGCAAGCTACAAAGTCCAGCTCCGGGCCTGCACGGGGGCAGCTTCCTGCCGGAGCCTCTACTCGAACTCGACCAAAGGCTGGCGTTGGTAAGCTAAGCGCACAACAGACCACTGTGAGCCTCTCCCTGCTCTTCTCCGTTCTATGAAGTGTACTGGGACTCAGATACAGTTATGCAGCTCGGCTGCTCTATTATCGCCTCTTTTCCATTGTCAGTGCAAGCAGGGAAAGGTCCTGAACAGCGCCTACAGCACCAGTCAGTTCCGACCACTTGAGCATGATAAGTTACATGCTATATCCACGCCACTTTTTACGGACTATAAGTGGGCGTACTGTTATCAGATAGCGCTAAGTGCGCTGCTGGTGGCTGCGCGAAAAAAGCTCGGGGTGACGCCTAGCACGATGACGCAAATGGGGAAGGGCATAAGTAACTGTCATCATCGTCACCGATCACACCCGTCGGGCGCATTCGTTCTAAGTGCCCACGTGTTCGGAGGCAAAAGTCCTCATACAGTTTGTTAATAAACTAGAGGGAAAGCTGGCGGCGCTACCCTTCATCCACCGTGGAGAGGCGCAGGAATGCGGGTAAGACGAGGTTTTTTGCTTGGCTTGGCTAATTTTAGGCATAAAACGTGGATTCAGCCGTAATAATACGACTCTTCTCGAGGCAAACCTCGAAGAAATGCTGCGAAAGTTTGTATACCGGCCTAACAACGAACTTTCACTTGAGTTAAATCTATTGACGAAAGTAAAAAAGGCAGTAACTACCAATTTCGAGGTACAATCCATGCTGTCGGCCCAACACTAGCCAAGCCAAACACGAAATCTCTTCTTACCAGCATTCCCGCGGTGGATGAAGTGCTGTTTAAGAAACTTGCATAGCCGGTGGCGCCAGCTTTTTTTCTAGTTAATATTTTTGAAACACTATGGTAGTGATGCAGTTGGTTGAGGGGCCCGGATGAATCGAGGCCCGGCAAGCTTCTCCAACATCTGGAACGTAACACAGTAGCGCTCGACTCATCGGTGGTGGTTTGTTTTTCATGCGGCCGCACGTGAACGCGAGAAATGGGTCGAACGCGTCGCTAACGGCTAATAATAAAAGCAGACGAACGCCGCACAAATACGCATACAGGCTGGATGAGGCCAGTTCACTGATTGCGAGCTTACTTATTTATTTATTTTATTAATCTGAAGGCCAAGGCAATACAGGGAGGAGTAAGTCAAAAACTACAAAATTAAAAAAAAAATAACAATAGTCATGCTGCAATAAATTTTAGAATGTTAGCCAAGCAGCGCTTTATACGATGTTAGCAACAGTTGATTTTAAAGACACTGGTGTCTGTAATAGCACCGACAGAGGCGAGGCGGTGGTTCCACGCTGACCTAGTCTTTGGAAGCAAAAAGTTAAAATATGGATCAGTCCGGCAATTGGGTACGGCAGCCTTGAACTTGTCGCTGCGGGGTGAAATGTACGGTGGTGGCTGGAACCGGGAGGCACTAGATTCGAATTAAAATTGTAAATCTTATGAAATAAGCAGGGGCGGATCATTTTCGGTCAAGAGAAAGATCAGGTAAGTTGAGGTTAGACTTCATTATGAAGGCAGTCGCAGTACGTTGATAGTTTAATGGTATAAAACGTTCAGGACGATTTTGGGTGGCCTCGATATTGAGAATGAGCGCATTGTTGTGTGGACCCCAAATTGGACGCGGTAGGGTTTTAAAAAGCATCAGTCCCAAATCAGTATAGGTTAGTACTCTCATATATAATTAGGGGTTGGACTTTTCGGTTTAAATTTCTGAAAATTCGGCAGAATTTTTTTTTTACTTCAGAACGCAATGTTCGGTTTCTTTGGCGAAAATTATTTCCTACGGGCGAATTATAGATTTTTTTTTCTCATAAAAGGCGCCATTCCTGTGTATTCAAAAACCACTCGCAGCTTCTCTTTTCTGTATTGTCAGTCTGAGCATTCGGTTTGCCAGTAATAACGCAGATATGGTCTATAGTAAACCACGTATAGCTGTGTTTGCTTAAGAAAATGCTATCGTCAATAAAAAAAATATGTGCAGACGATCCATGCGATTCATGAGGCGAGATGCGTTAAGCAGCCGCTGCCGCTGGTGCACGGGTTCAGACCGTGTGAGCTAATGGCGTGGTACAGTCCGTCAGTCAGTGTGTGCCACAGCTTGACTCTCCCCGCCACTCGACTCTGATTGGCGAATGCGGTGTCCCTCTCTCCACCTGTCTCCTCCGACCTTCTTTTATCTCCCTACTCCCTCCTCTCTCCTGAAAGTGGACAGAGGGATTTTCTCTCCGCTTTTTCTACCACCCGAGGCTGCACACTCCAACGCCGGACACTTTTTGCTAATATGGGCATTCTAATGCTGACGCATTAAAAAGTAACGGATATTAAACGATGGAACCCTCAGACAAGACAAACAAAAAGGACGGAATTGAAGGAAAATCATACGAAGTGACGCGGTGAAGCTGCGACAGCGGGGGCTTTTGCTTTTCACTTCACATTGGTCGCCTTCCCACTGCGTGTTTGGTTTCACCGCCACCTTTAGAGCGCAGCTCTTAGAAGCGAGCGTTCGTGGGTTGAACCGCGTCGCGGCCGTCGGTGTAACCAAGCCATATCATGAATAAATAAAAATACACACTGCCGCGAACAGTTCAGCGTCGCTGGCAACGGCCTGAGAGCCCTAGGCTATCGCCACAGCCGAACACGCCTTACGTTAAACTGCAACACACTCTCGCGCTGTGATTGCACATGGTCGTCTTCTTCTACTAATACTGGTATCGAACTAATATGCACATTCTCGCGCGCTGTGAATTGCACATCGTCGTCTTCTTGAACTATTGCTACTACCGAACTAATATGGTCGCCAGGCGTGCCGACGACCCAGCAAAACAAAACAATGAGCCCACAGAGCCTGAGACATCGACATAGCTGCGCTCAAATTTCGCATTAGGGAGAACCGCAACCGTACTCAGAATTTTTTTCGTTCCGCTGTTGCGTGGTCTTCTGGTGGGTGGTGAAATTTTGCATTGAATATGGGGCTGAGGCCTTCTGGGGGATGCAGGTGGGTGGAGTGGAAGTGGGCGTCTGGTTGGGTAGTGTGCTCATCTCATGGGCTTCTGCTGGGTTGAGGCTTTTGGAGGGTGAAGGGTGAGGTCTTCGGGTGGGCGAGGTAGGTTGAGACCTTCTGAAGGGTGCTTTGGAGAGTGGAGCTGGATGTGTGGGTGGATGGGTGAGTGGGTGGTGGGATCTTCTCACAGGCCTCTGGTCAATGAAGGCTCTTCGATGGTGAAGGTGGGTTTCGTTTCGCTGCTGCGTGGGCTTCTGGCTTGTGGAGGCTTATGGAGGGAGGCGATGGGTTGGCGCCTTTTGGAGGATGGAGGGTGGGGGGGGAGAGTGGAGGTAGGTGGATGGTGGGCTCCTCTCATGGGCCTCTGGAGCGCGTAGGTAGGTAGGTGGATGGCGGATAGCACTGCTTCAAGGCGGAGTCTTAACTTATTTGCTCTCAGAAGGTCCAACCCCTACACATTGTTAGCAGCAACTATACGACTGCGCCCTACAGAATACGATACGCTGTGCCTGCAGAACATTTCATGCTGCCACCTACTTTGAGCGACCAGATTTACTGCGAATTTTGCTAGTTGTTTAGTGGCGTTCCTGCACGCTTAGCGAGAGAAATTCTTGGTTGTGGTAAAATGGTTTTTTTCCACGAACAATATGCCTCAAACTTAAAGGAAATTTCTGTCAATATGGGGACAGTTCCTATGCGCTTTAAAATTCGATCGATGTGCACTTATGCTCTCCTGATGCGAACCAACACAGTGCGCTCCCAATACGTACTTTTATACTCCTATAAGAAAAAAAAATTACTTATACTATTTAGGCGCACTCTCGCCTCTGGAATTTTTTTCTGAGCGGCGGGTTTTGGGTGGCGTGATAATTAGCTGCATCAACTCAAAATTACTTAAAATTTTTATTACCAATCCTGGAGCCGTTATCCCGAGCACATATTACTCACATATGAAGATTCTAGCTATATGCAGAACTGCAAGCGTGCACAGCCCATGCAAAGGAAGCAAATGAGCTTACAGTGCTGAGCAAATTTCTTTAAAAAAAATCATGCTGCGAATAAAACACAAATTCCATTGTGCACGCTTTCTGCCGTGGTTCTTTCACCCGTTTCCCTCGTTCCGGGAGCTGAAACCGTTTGGAAGAGAAAAATGCCACGGAAGATGCACAACTCCCGCTCGCGGGTCCTCGCTCAGCGAAGAGAGGATGGGCTTGTTGTTGAAAGTCGGCACCATGTTAAGAGAACCAAGTTATTTTTTAACGCTTGGAGGCGGCGTACTTCAGAACGTAATGTATTTCTTTCTGAATATATTTGTAGAGCAATACGAACCGATTCTTTCCGGCTCCAAGGTTGAGGTCGTTACTGGCGGCACCAGTCTTGTGCAGTATTGCCGGAAGTTTCTCCACCGTAGCGACAATTTCTATAACTAATGAATCAAGATCGACCATTCATGGCGTAGTTTTTGTCCGAACAGCAGCCCACACTCACTCACTTTTCGTATAAGCACCTGGGAAAGCCTCTAGATACCACCGTCGCCAATTGTGGACCAGTTCAGTTCCTGAAGGTATTCTAGTAGAAGCTGGAAACCCTGCTTCTGTAATTCACCACAAACATCGCACGATGGACGCAGAGGTAAACATGTGAGGCCTGCCTTATGCATTCATGCTGCAATCCGAGCAGGGCCTGTGCAGATTCTGTATAGCAGCGTGTCGTCTGCCTTCTTTTAAACCCTTTGGTGACAGAGGGCTTACCGGGCCGAGACCACAGTGACTTAAAATTGCTTGTCACTTATTTCTGGCTCCGCTCGGGCAGTTGCCCGTGGGGTAGGCATCGATCCTGTTTCTCAACTTACGAAAAAAATGGAATGGACCATTCGGTGTCCTTTAAAAAAAGAAAAAACTGCCACAAACTATCGATAAAACGGTTTAAACTTTACGTGCGCACAGTTTTCACTGTTAATTGTGTGACGAACGGTTATTTTACTGTCGCTACCACTTGCGTTCTCTATCCAACCCTGTATTGATAAGGACCCTTGGGCTCTGTTTTGCAGGGCCGCATTTTTGAACCTATAGCTCAGAGTAACCAAGCTCCTTACCTTCGTACTTGTAGCCGTAGCCGCCTCCATCTCCCGACAGGGTGTGTGGTACAATAGGGTAGTTGGACTCGGTCGCCAGGGCCCCGACCTGTCGCAGCCGCTCCTGCAGCTCCAGCGAGTGGCGCTCCTTCTCCATCCTCTCCCTGCTCGGGGGTTCGAACTGCGCGGTCCGGTACCTCTCGGCGGCCGCCCTCTGCTCGCGGTCCGCCCTGCGCTCCTCGTCGATCCAGCGCCTCAGGTCGTCCCCGGTCAGCCCCAGGCTGGCGCCAGTCTCCATAAGCGCCTCGAGCTCCATAGCACGTGAACGGCGGTCGTCTGCGCCGCTGCCTCGGGTGGATCGAAAGTGGTCCGAGCGCTGCCTTCTTCGAGCGCTTAACGGCTATTTGCTTCTAGCTAGTCTTTGCACTCACTGTCTTGCGCTGTCTGTATACGATGCTAGTCGTTTGGTTTGGCGCCTTGTCGAGATTTGACCGAAGTTTGGTAAGGAGCGCTCAGTTCGCCGGTCAGTCTCTTTTCCCTTTTTAATGCGTAGTAAGCACACCTCTCTCCGCAGATGCAAGTGGTCGCTCCTTTACGCCTTCTCGCTTCTGCTCTTTTGCTCTCGTAGCCTGTTGCCTTCTCTGATATTTTTTTTATACTGTCACGCCTCTCCTATGCTCCGCGCACGTTTTCCATGAACACCTTCTGTTGGTGCTTGTACTGTTTTATTGTCTTTTTTTTTAAGAAAGAGGGGGAGGGGGGCGCGCGCCTTCCCACCTTTCGAGGTTCAAGAACTACGCGGTCCGGCTATCCTGACGAGAAGTGCAAGCCAGTCGATTTTTTCGGTGGTCGTGGAAGACAGCAGAATGTCCCCCTTGGCTGGAAAAGAAAGGCGCAGGAAAGGGAATTAACGACGCGTGAACATTTACTGCCTCTACTTTAATTTGCGTGTTCGTAAACATAACGCACACGGCTACGTTTATTTCCCATTTCAGCACTGGAAGTGCCCTGGTTAGGTGCCCATGCCTTTAGCCCCAATGAAAAGTACGCTCTTTCTATTCGGGTTATTCGTGTCTCTACAGCCTCAGAATTCGCTGTTCTGTGAAAGAATAAAATTTTGCTGGACGAACTACTTTTAAAAAATTATTGTATTGGCTACCTGTGGATATCAGCCAGGTAATCGTCTTTGGCCTTTCTTTGGATGACTTCTCTTCCTTTACTTCTATTATTTCCAGTATGCTTAAAGCTAGAATAATGCACTTTTCTGCTGTCCGCCGTGAACTACTGTAGTAACCAATACCCTTTCTTACTTTCTTATAACCTGTCATTAACAGCTCTAAAATTAAACAAATTTGCGTCGAAGAAATTAGTTACCATATTTACAGATATCTGCGGCTGGAGTAGAAAGAAAGCAGGCATTTTAGTTTTAGTATAGGTTGCTCGCAGCATGCAGTCACCCGGTTCCTCTCACTTTCGCTGACCCGGTGCTTAAAAGGTCACTCATGAAAGGTGAGAAACAATGCAGTTTTTTTCCGGCGCTGGTAGTTTCCGCGTTTCAGCTTTCTTTTAACCTTCAATTCTGCTCCTTTCTGTCTTTGCCTGTGCAGAGACCGGTTTGCTCAGAGGCGTGTCGATCCTGTTTTGCACGTGCTGACCAGTAGTTCGAGGCATAGCGGCTGAACATGTAGCATGCATGCGATAATTTTACCGAGGAGAAAGCAGTGAAGTGGATGTGCAGAACCATCTTTCATTTACCCAGAATTTCTGCAGCGCATTTGCATTGTTTACACCTGTTGACGTTCATCTGCGCGTTTCTTTTCGCCAAGCTCTGGGGAGCTGCACCCCCCCCCCCCCCCCCCCCTTCCCCATCGCCAGCTTTTACGGAGTGCACCCCCCCCCCCCCCCTCCCCCTTCGGTCCGTGCACTTTAATAATGGGAGGAGCATCTTGTTCAACGTTTCTCACATTTGATTCTACCAATGACGAACTGAGGACATGTAAAAGTGTAGAATTCCACTTGCATCTGGGCCCCTCCACCTGTACGGCGGCAACGATTTCAGCGTGACGTCTTTCCCAAATTGTTTACCACGAAGCCACAGAGCAGTAAACAGCCTCTTCTACTGCGGATCCACTGCCGCCTACGTTTTGAGTGCTTATCTCGATCTCGATATCGTTTTGTGTGCTTATATCGACCAGGAAGAGAAACTGAGCAGTGAGTGACGGCCGCACAAGAACTTTGTTTACGGCGTGCATTCAGACTTCTCTGTTCCGTTTTGTTCGCGCCACGGCCAAGCCGCGACTCCCGTGTCATTATCAGCGGCGGAAAGAACGCGACCGGCGCCGCGGCCTGTTCCCAGCAGCTTGGATGTCACCTCCAAAGAGCCGACGCTTGAGCGACTCGCAGATATACCCGCACCAAGCTGCCCTTCGACCGTGACCGGTCCTCCTGACCCTCTCCCACGGCTACGTGATGTGACGTCATAACATAGGGGCAATAGGAGGGGGGGGGGGGGGGGGGGGAGCTGCTGAACACTGGCTTTACAGCGCACCACCAAGCTGTATCAGCTCTCTCTCGTCCACAACCCCTAAGCTGTAACCTCTTGAACATAAAACTCTGGCGCTTTCTGAAAGTTCGGATCTCCGTTTCCTCGGGCACGACACCAAGCCGGAGATGCCGATGTCGATAACCCAGTCCGAAGTTACTAACAACGGCCATCACAAATCGTTTTCTTTAAGCTGAAGAACTGCTTTTTTGCGTATTCGCAAGTGGGGTGATTTCATATTTGCGGGCTCGTTAGGGTATATGCGTAAAAGACAACAGTCCTTGATGCCGAGAAAAATGCTGCATCATTTTTTTTTTATCTTTGCAGGAGGAGGTTGATTGTGCATTCATTTAGGTAGCAGGCTTTAACAGGAAGTGGAATAAAAGTAAAACTTTCTTGTAAGTTGTGGGGTTTATCATCCTGAAGCGACACATGGGTTGTGAGGGACGCCGTAGTGGAGGGCTCTAGATTAATTTTTAACACCTAGTGTTCTTCAATGTGTGTTAGCATCACATCACGTCAGCGGTGAGAACCGGACTCACGATCTCCGCATCCGTTGTAGCTCAGCTGGCACAGCACAGCTAGACACCTTCAGAAGTGGAAGGGGAGACAGCGACCAGTCGTTGGTGATTTATGTAAAGCATCGCCTGGAGCACGTGGAGGTCATGGAGTGATGTTCCGCGCCGTAGCCGAAAATTCCCTCAATAAGGCCTAAAAAGGTCTACTTCAGGGCCCCCCCTGTAGCAGCTTGAAAACTCCGTCAGTTTGAAAAAAGTCAGAGAATTTCTGTCATTAAAATTCCCCGAAACTCCGTAAAATTTCTCTTTTCGCTAAGTTTCCTGACAAAAGAAAAATTCTCCGAATGGAACATAGCTGATGGATTCAGTTCCCGCCGATGGCTTTTTGTCTCTTCTACTTTGTGTCAGCTTATCTCTGGCCTTAAAGGACAACTGCACCACTTTTTGAGAATTTCGCGATATTCAAGAACTCAAATATATATAGGTTGTAGGTTAAGAATGCCAAGTGTTTTTACTCTAGCATTTAAAATACCGATGTAATTGACGATTGAATTTTGTGCTTCTCCTCAATGCATAAGAGGAGCGTGGGGAAGTTTATTGTGACGTCATGGAAGATATGATTTCGCTGCCGTCAGCCGCACCCTACAGTGCCTCGTTGGATGCTGCCAAGCAATGTTCGGCGGACTTTGCCTTCGGTGGCGTTGGCTCCTTTCCTTCCAAGCAGAGGTTTGTTTATGCGTTGGAAATGTACCGATACCTTCGATAATGTCATTGTGCGCCCCAACTTGGCGTTGTGCGCTGCGGAGAAGCTTAAAGGCCATCGCGATTTTAGTCGGCGGTTACGTCACCATTTCAAATGCTAGCCCAAATGAACTTCGCATGCTTTACCGGCAAGTTTCACACATTCGACCCTTTTAACCTCGTCGATTTCTAAAACTTATGCAGTTGCCCTTTAAAGGTTACCAAATTATTTTCCTCCCGCAACCAATGAGAAATAGCATTCGCATAAGCTTCCTTTGCTTTCAGACTGTTGCGTTTTCGCGCGGGTGCGTGTGCGCTTAGAGTCACCTTTGAGACCTTAAAGCCTGGATAAATAGTTGATTGCTTGAGAATGTGCAACTACCCGCTGGGGGCCACCAACTTCAGTTGATAATAAAAGTTTTTCTGTCTTGCTCTCTCACGTTAGCAGAAAGTGCTGGTCTTCGCTTCTGCGAAACACATGCACACAGCTCGGCACAGCTAATGGTCATCGTGTTGGGCATGTGAAATTAAGAAAGCTTATAAGTATATCGGGGAATTTTCGTTTTATGGCTTCAAAAGTTACACAGCCAGTGCATGTCCGAGTCCTAGCGTGTTTCTCTTACGCAACATTATCAATAACAATTGTCCAGACCTTTCATCACAACCGCTTTACTCATGAAGTTTCTTGAAACATTGCCTGCAAACCACCGGACAAGTTTCTTGATGGAAATGAAGGCAAGCGCATATCTTTTTTCTCATAGACTGCATCAAAGTTGAGTGGAAAGTGTACGCAGGGGCAAGAAGTTTTCTCCGGAATAAAATTCAAAGCCAGAGCCGACGCGTTTTCTGCAGAAGAGCACTGCTGTGCGCACGTTAAAACATCATTTAAAATGCCCCTGACCAACTTTCGACATTTCAAATAAACAAGCGCAGTGCGCAGATTGGGCCGTTATGATCAATATTACAGAGACGCAATGCGGCTGTTCGCGCGCTTCAAAAAAGAAATGCAAATATGAACAGTGCATCAACCTAGTCTCTCGATGTTTCTTCGCCGGTATCAACTGAATTTTCGCCAGCACGGCATGTATCAGTTGAAACTTTAAACTCTAGTCCTGTAGGGTCTCTCTTCTTCCGTGTAATGCACATTGAATTTTTTAGTCATGCTCGTTGCAATGCAAAGATAAAACTGGCAGCCAAAGTCACCTGTAGATTTCAGTGTACCCTCCTAGACGCATAGAGTTAACTAGCAATAAGTATAAGCTATATTCACGCCGTCAAGACGGAAAGGGGTAAATTCAAACCTGTGTCTCAGGTCTGAAAAGTTAAATGGCATTTTGTACACTAAAGTAAAAGAAATTGCACCCGACAACTGTTGCCGAGCACGTGCCCGTCAACTAAAAACGAATATTCGTCGAACGGTGTGAAAGTTGAACTTCCGTTAAAACTCGTCTGGTTGGGGATGAACATGAAAATTAAGGCGAAGCACCTCTTCAGTGGCCTTGTTCGGTGCTCGGCGTTTCGCCTTCGTCTTCTTACGTTAAGAGTGTGCGAAGAGAGCTTTCAACGAGCTGAAACGAATCTGGAGGAAGCACAAGGGATCGCGGCTAGTGAGAGCGTTTTGAAAGCGAGAGAGACAGATGAAAAATGCACTATGTCTCATCGTCGACGAGAGCAGGCGTAAGCATGATATGCATTGCTGGAAAGGCGTAGGGCTTTCTATGGTGGCATCAGCACTCGGTTGTTGGCCAGGACCTTAACCTGCTGGACGGGCCGCCGCCTTCGCACTTTTCTGTTCTACTGGGCCGTACGCATGGCGTCCCTGGCTACATTCGAAGCTTAAAGGGCCGCCGCGCGCACAGCCACTTATCTTCGAGCTGAACAGCACGCTCGGATTCCCTCACCATTCTTAATGATTTACGAACCCTCGCGTTCAGTCGCCAATCTCTTTCGCACTAGGCAGCGCTCTCAGTGTACCTGGCTTCTTGAAGTGTCATAGCACTTGCCCGCTCACCATCGGCCTTAGGGATGTGTTGGGCCGCGTTGGCAGCCTTCTTAGTTTTTTGTGCGGCTAAGTAAAGATGCATTTTGCGATATAGGCGAGCCTTTCTACCTCTTGATTCGTTCGGCTCCCCTCCACTGCACGGCCGCGACATTTGGAAGCGCAGAACTAACGGATGAAATATGATGCAGACAACGAATGAAAATAGTAGCGCGGGAGACTGCAAGTTAGAACACAAAGCGTGAGGGACAACGGCGATGGTCGCTGCTCATTCACATTTTGCAAGTGCTACGTTCTGCGAAGAAGGAAGTACAAGCACTGGGTAGAATATTCGAGACCTTTGTGTGGATCTCTGTGGACCGACGGTGTCTCTGTGTCGATCCGGATTTCGAGAGTGGACGCAGCAGATAGTTCCCGAACCCCTGCGCGGGAGATCACGCTTGCCATATAGAATACGGGCCAGCTTTCGAACTCACGTCTGCATTCTGTGAACCAACCATTACCTGACCTACAGCTCCGACTTCCACCCTGCCTACCACGACAGGGAGCAACTTTACTGTGTTGCCTCAGCCTGTGGCTTGGCGTTGTGTTCACGAAACAATACTCATTTCTTATTGGTATGGCTGATAGTTCTGCCTGCGCTAGCTGCAGGTGCGACGAAACGGTAGAACACGATCTCGTGCATCACCTGAATTTAGTGCTGAACGATTCCCTTCCCTGGGCCGTGTTGATCCTGACGGAGATGAATATTCTTGTACGGTGACGGCAGGAAGAGATCTGCTCTGAAGTCCTGTCGGGCACTGTTCCATTTCTAGAGGGCATCGTGACTGCGCCATACGCAATGTCCTTACTTTTCTCTTTTCACATAATATCCTCCTCCCTTGCCTCCAGTGCAGGGTATAGCAAACCGGTGCAATAAGCACCCCACCCACAATCCGCTCCGGTCTCCTTTTATACAATAAAAGTTTATTTTCTCACTCTCTCTCTCCCTCTCTCCAGCATGGAGGAACTCTCCATGTTGATCTCCCTATCTTTCCTTTTCCCCCTATTTTCTATTTCCCTTAAGAAAACTTCTGCATCTGTGACTCAAAGCAGCGACGGTGGCCAAGCGTTGCTGGACCATACAGCGCTCAGCTTTCGCATACGTTTTGGTGCTGCGAGGAAGCACCCATGTGGCTTTTTACGGACTCCATAGCAAACTTGCATTCGCTATAGCCGCCACACGAGTGGAAGTATAGCAGGATTTACTCATGTGCCAGCAGCTTAGCGGCCCGCAGTGGGCTTTTTTAAGGTTTCATTTCCAGTTTATCAATGCGAAAGCACCAGATGGTAGATCGACACGAGAACCAGACGTCGTCTAAAACAAAACTCACGATTGGTCAAAACGGTGCGACGTCATCAAGGGCGGAAAAGTAAGAAAGTTATAAACAGCATTAGTCACTACTAATACTTAAAGCTGCACCAACTACAAACTAATAGAATAGAATTCGAATTGAGTTGCAAAGCTCTCGCATTACTTCTACGTATATATGTTCCCTAAGTGTCACCGGTAATATTTATTTCCAATCATGATTCATCACACATTTTACAGTGTTACGGAAAGAGGTCCCATAGTTTGCACTGCCAGGGAGGCCTCCTATTAGTAAATGCATGAATAATCACATAATTATTCGGTGGCTGAGATAATCCAAAATGTGAGCAACAACAAAGGCGAGTACGCAATATCAAAAAATTGCGTACCAGTACAGTTGAGTACCAGTATCACAGTACAGCAGTATTTTTAAAATCAAGGAATAACAATAGAAACTATAAAATACCATGTAATGGTAGAAAAACAACGAACAGTCGGTAAATAAAAGTGGAAAATGAACTGTAGGATAAAATTATAAATGAATTTTCATAGCGTTCGACGTTCATATGGTCAGCATCAAAGATACAACAGCCCCCCCCCCCCCCCCCCCAAAAAAAAAAAAAAAAGTTAATTTCGAGTAATCGCGGTAAATGCCAAACTATTCAGTAAGTGTATTTTTAGTGCACTTCGAAATGATGATAATGTGGGGCATGATCTCATGCTGGCTGATAATTAGTTCCAGTATTCATGAGAATATAACCGTTTGTTTGCCCTAGTTAGAGCTGGATTTTGGTAATAGCAGGCCATTTTGCGCAGAAAATCTGGTGATATTAGTATTACCCAAATACGGGGCTGCGGATGCCGCGGTGGTCTCCGCAGCCCCAGTAACCGTCCTGTCTTGAGTTGGGGCTTCCGTGATGTGCAACAGTGCCTCCCACTGTTCGGTTGTGGTGATTGTTGGCTGTGTGACGGGTATACGTAGGCGCTGGCGTCCCCAAAGGGAGTGTGGTAATGTGGCTGGTTTAGAGCAGAATTTGCATGTTGGCGTGTATCTATTCGGCTGTATTCTGGAGAGTAGAAGCAGGTGCGGGTAGGCGTTTGTCTGTAGACGTCGCCACGCGTTTGCTTGAGTTTTGGTCAGCTGCTTGCGCGCGGGAGGAAAGAGGGTCCGCGACAGTCAGTGTGCTGATGTAATTTCTTGGTAAGTGTGGGGGCTACCCCTGGAACCAGATGCCATCTCTCACTCAGTAAGTTCCCTCGCCCGGTAGGATAATTCTCGGGTTGAAATGTGGGCAGCTAGACAGCCTGGGAGTCCAGAGTGAGCTGGAGTCCAGTTTAAGGGGATTGTCGATTGTGGTGCGGGGACACCTTTTAGAATGCGATGTGCACTGGTGGAGGCAGGACTGCAGGCAAAGTTGCGTACGGCTGTCTTACTACCGCTAGTAATTGTCCGGACGTCGGCAGTGGCCATAGCTAGGGCGATGGCCGCCTCTTCTGCCTCTACTGAGATAGAGCCTATTATGGAGCAGCTGTTCTTAGCTGCCCCTTATTCGTCTGTGACGACAGCAGTCATGGCTGCCTTGTGATCGCGTTCTGCAGCGTCTGCAGATCTGAGTGATGGTGCTGATATAGACTTTGACACCTTGCCGTCGTTCTTTCTTGTTGGTACTCCGGATGCATATTTTTCAGCATACGTGGGGTAACTAGTTTGCTCCCCACCTTTCTGGGAACCGCAGATTTAGGATTTGGAAATAGACCTTGCGGGAGGCCTAAATTCTTGACTAGTGCTTTGCCCGCTTCCGTGGAGAACAGCCGGACGGTTTGCGAAGTACGCATTTGAAATCTTGTTGAGTTGGCTTTACCGCAAAGCCTAGTTATAAAATGGCGTCGTTTCGCATGGTATCATCGCCGATATCAAGTTAACTTCCACATCATCAAATACAGCAACTGCGCCTGTATTTGATGCGTAAAAAGTGTGAAAGACGCCGTTTTATAAATATGCAATGCGGGAAAGCCAGCTCAGCGAGCTCTCAAATGCGTATTTTTGACGTTAGATTTTTAGAAATACATTGCCGATTAAGAAAAATTAAAAACACAACTTAATTTCGATGTTGACGGCCATCAGTTTCGCAGTATAACCTTGCCCCGCAAAATCAAAAATAAAAAGTTCGTTAGTTATTTTGTGTTAATTGATAGTCTAATTGTTGATCCGCGTGTGGTATATAATGCCCGCCTTGCTGCACAATGAGGCTCAACAAACTGCACCGACATATTTCTTACAGTTTTTAAAAATAAATCTGTGGAAGTTTAAAAAAATCACCGTGTAAATTCATATTATAGAAGGCACCACATATTGGCGAAATATATGCGTATTGTCGTAATGTGGTGAGGTGAAGTGCCTGATCCTGTATGTGGAGGCGACATGGAAGATGAGTGTTTTTAAGTGTTGTCCCATGCTGATTTATAGTATATTACGTGAGTGTCTATAAATAAAAAATAAGGAGAACGAAAGGAACAGCCTCGGTGGCTCAGTGGTTATGGCACTCGGCTGCTGACCCGAAAGACGCAGGTACGATCCGGGCCGCTGCGGTCGAATTTCGATGGAGGCGAAATTCTAGAGGCCCGTGCACTGTGCGATGTCAGTGCACGTTAAAGAACCCCAGGTGGTCTAGACGCTAAAAAGTGATCAGGGAATACGAAGCTCGATTAGCTACAATTGCGGCTGAATAAACTCGTGTTTTGGCTACTGACACCCCAAGTGTAGCGAGAACAAAAAACTTTGGGTATCTGTGTACGAGTATGCACAGCAGTTTTTAAATCACCTGGCGGAGGAAGATTACGTCCGTGAATTGTCATTAAAATGGCTGTACATGTACTGAGAAAGACACAGGAGCATGAAACATTCCATGCTTCGAACTGCTTCTGTAGCTGCAACAGACTAAGACGGTTTTCGTTGTTTCCTGCTTTGCTTTCCGTTTAACTGTCCCCCAAACTAGGCCCGTTCCTTGTCTTCGCGATGTACTTTTTTGGAAAGCATGAGTGAGTTAATAAGCCATGTTAAACTTAATCGGTTCCTAAAGTCGATAGTACAACGGAATCGAACTGACAAGGACGTCTACCAGTTGTGTTCGAAGACGATGCTTCCGCCCCCGCAGGGGGGCGTTGCTCACAACCCGCTGCTTGGCTTGGCGCGCAGTCCGGTGCTGAAAGTTTAATTTTGCCCTCTTTTATACCTCTGCGCAGTTTTAACTTACCCTCTTCTTTCAACGCTCAGTCGATGCCCTTTTGCGGCCATTCCATGCACCACCGCGTTCGTGTTCGGCTTTCCTTCAGTTAAAAACCAGTTGGCCAGCATAAACGCCCCTTTTTCAATGTCACTGTAGTTCTGTCGCAGTTATAACCGCCATCGTTATGCAATTAGCGTTCTGTCTCTTTCTTCAATTTATATTACTTATAAAGAAACCACAGAGTGAACAAGAGAGGGGAAAGCCTCAGGGTGCTTGCCAACGTTTCGACTAGAGGACGTGTCTTCCTCTGGGCAAAGCGTTCATGATGGCTGGGGTTTAGATGGGGTCTTGACTCCGAGGAGGAAGGCCCGGTGAGGGGAGCCCGGTAAAGGCCCCTCACCGGGCCTTCCTCCTCGGTGTGAATATCCCTATTTAAACCCCAGCAATCATGAACGCTTAAGTCCTCTTGTCGAAACGTTGACAAGCACCCTGGGGCTTTCCCCTCCCATGTTCACTTTGGGATTATCGAGAACCATCTGCCCACACTCTCTCTACCATATAAGTACCACATTTCTAGAACCGTTTTATTTCTCTACGTTAGAGGTGGTCGCAGGGAATTCATGGGACAACCGAAAGCCAGCAACCCCCCTCCGTCGCGCAGCACTCCACTGCAGCGAGCATTCACGTCGCCCCTACTCGTCATCAAAAACTACATTAACCCTGATGAGATTTATCATCATTATAAGTAGAAGAGGGCGCAGGGTATATACTGTCAAACTGCTTAGTTTATGGTATATGTATTACGTTCCGACATTCCGGAAATGTAGAAAAAGAACTGACAGGCAGTCGGTGGGCCGACCCGACGGAAATCCGTTGTATTAGGATTTCATTCCCATTTGCATGACACAACACATCACGCACATTTCTTTACATAAGCCTTTAGTGAACAGTGACTTCTTTGTACTGCATTACACTCGACCCCTTGCACACTTGATCTTCTAT
Source organism: Amblyomma mixtum (assembly GCF_055824585.1). NCBI lineage: Eukaryota > Metazoa > Arthropoda > Arachnida > Ixodida > Ixodidae > Amblyomma > Amblyomma mixtum. The sequence continues at coordinate 126,266,934 of NC_143014.1, read as the reverse complement.
TCCACATCTAATCTCCAGTATCCATCGACACTCGGTTCCGGAGGTGGCTCGCACGCAACCACTTCAGCGGAGGACTGGCATCCGGCGCGCGCACGCCGCTCTGCTGTGTCCGCTCCTTTTCTCAACTCACTTTCCTCCTCGCCCTCCACGTTCCACACTAGCCACCCGTCGTGTTGTTCCTGTGGCAACCACCCTCACGTTGCGCATTACTCAACCCTCGTCAGAACCTCCTCCGTCAATGGTAGCCACACTGTGGGTTGTTCCCGTGGCAGCCACTGCCGGCCTCATCCTCCTCTCCCCTACAAGTAGAGAGGAGATTTTCTTCTCTCCACTTCACCACCTGCCGACCGTGGCAGGCGCTTCTCGGATGCTTCAAAGAACATCGCCGACGGACATTTTTTTCCGACATGAGAGTTCTAATGCTATTGCGTTAAATAGCAATGCAGTATGTCTGAATCAGCGAGCAGCTCTCATCGGGAGCTAGCATTAACGAGGCAGCGGCGGTTCGAATCCGACTGTGCGAAGCAAGCTTCTCTCCTCAGTGCCGTTACATGGCTTCATCTGAGATCGGCTGAGGGCGAAGAAATGAGGAGCGTGTATGCCAGCACGGCCCGGGTGTTTCGACGGAAGAACCTTTAGAAATCCCTATAACGATGCAGTGCAGCAGGGCGCCGGAATCGGGCCTTCACCCCACCCCCTCTCCTCCAATTGCCGCGCTCGTGCAGCCGACGAAAGCGATGACACGCCAGCGCGCGGGCATGAGCTGCCGCTCGCGGTCTCCGATATCAGGTCGCCATTCAAAACAACGTGCGGATTGAAAACAACCCCCGCGTACGGAGAGAGAGCGCATCGGACCACCAGCTGCGGCGTCGACAGCGAGGCAGTCACGAGGCGGGAAGCCACGTACGAGCCAGAGCTGGCGTCGTCGTATGCGCGCACCTACGAGCGAACGCCAGCTGCGGCATCAAGCGACGTAACACGATCCGGTACCCCCTCTTTCCTCCACTTTCGCTCACTCCACAATACATCACTTTCCCCTCTCTCAACGCAGCCTGTTGCACGTACACAGAACAGCGCTCTACCTACCTGCCGGGAGCCGTTGTTTGTCACGGCTGGCTGACAACACACAACTGTTTATATTACAGACTCGGGCAGTTTGTCTTCCTTGCACGAGTCGGTTACGTTATTTGCGGTGTTGTCTGCAGGCTCAGTAAAATTTTGTTGCCTTAATTTTGCGCTTACGTAAAGGGCCACATTTTTCGCCACGAAATGCTATGCGTGGGGGATGCCAGGTGGACTGAAGTGCTTTGTCTGGTGCCGTGCTCGACCGCAACGCATGCCTACCTCGTTGGAAAAGGAGAAACACCGTCCCTTGTAGTTGAAACACGACGCGTTTCTTCACCGGTAGATGAGCTCCTTAATTACTGCCAACAAGTCGTTAAACTGGTGTGAAGGGACAGCCAGCAATACTCTCTTTTCGCTCCATTCTCGCAACCTTCTCTAATTCTTATGCAGTCCTCGACTCATGTTAACTGGGACACTCTCTATACCCTCGCAAGCGTCCTAGACGCTCAATATAAGAATAAATTGAAGCGCTTCCTCCTCTCGCCTCCTTGCGACGCGTAGCCACTATTAAGCGCGCTGTTAAGTTCTTCCTCCGAGTCCCCGTAGCAGTTACTCAGCACACGATGGCTAATACAGGGTGTTTCACATAAGACTTTACGCAATTTTTAAAAATAGGCTGTTTGGGTTAGAAGAGCTCTTTTTCCGGCACCGCATTGTCAGTGGTGTAGACATCACAATTGAGCTAAGACGTGCTGACTAGCAGGCTAGGTAACTAATATTGAATAGTCAACTTTTTAACTTTTTTAACTATTACTGTTACGCTCCTTAATTATTGAGAGCATGTAGCCTACAGTAAGCAATATCCATATCAGTTTTTAGAATTTCGAAAACACGGCTACCCTCCGCGCTGTGGTCCAGCAAGTTCTGTCTACATCGCGCCAAGAGACATGCGCTTTCGAGAAGCTTGCAGGCAAAGCAACCTCTCCAGTGCACGCAACTCGTGGAAATAGCCGAAATTTGTTGAGCCACAGCGCTGAGGGGAACCACATTTCCGAAATTCTAAAAACTGGTATGAATATTATTTACGGTGGGCTACACGCCTCTCACTATTGAAGGAGCCTAACTGTAATAGTTAAAAAATTAACTATTCAGTATTAGTTAACCTGCCTGCTAGTTAGCACATCTTAGCTGTATTCTGATGAACTACACCGCTGACAATAATATGCCAAAAAAGCACTTTTCTAACTCAGAAAGTGTATTTTTAAAAACTGTGTAAAGTCTTAAGTAAAGCACCCTGTATAGCGGCAAAAAATCGAACAGAAGAAATATATGCATGCAACTGCGACCACAACTCGTCATCAGCGGCAGATGCTGCGCCTCGACCGTGTTTCCGCAAGCTCTACCTCATATTCGGCTCTGATGACCAATTCATTTTCCCACAGCCGTTCAAAAAGAAATAATAATCGTTCACGTGTAAAAAAGAACTGGCCACACGATAAAAAAAAAACTTATGAGCAACAATACTTCAGTAAGATTAGCTTTTCAGCGAGTTAGTAGCAATTCTGACACATAACCGCAGCGTAAGAACCACATTCACATTAGGAGAGCACACACATAAAAGGACGAAAGCTGCGTCCATGTATGCGTTCGTATGTTCATCTATGTATGAGTGTGTCTACCTAACGTGAATGTGGTCCTTACGCTGCAGTTATGTCCAAAGCAATAGCACCGTGGCCGTCTTTGGCGGCCATGAATTGTGTAAGCCTCAGAGCAGCGAATGAGTGTACGGGACAGTGTGAAGAAGTAATGGCGACGGCTGCACTGAAATATATTGAAGTATAATTCTGCTTTGTAAAAAGCGGTGGTGACATCTGTAGGTAGGTAGGTGAAACAGTCGCCGGCATCGCAGCCCCCCCCCCCCCCCCCTCTTCTTTACTTCCCTGATTCCGCGCTACAATGCTCAGGTAACATGATCAGGGTAATAGGAGCGAAAAATCGCCTCTCATCATAAAACACTTGCATTATTTTTTTACAAATCTGAGAAGAGTAAAGCTTAGGTTATGCTATTATTAATCTGCTTTCTTATCGTTGTTCGGCTGTGTAATTTCTTCTATACGTACTTAAATTCTTCATTTTCAAGCCTTATTTTTTTTTTAGAAAGTGTAGGGTAATGGCGATGAGTGCACTAAAATATATATTGAAGTACAATTCCTCTTCGTAAAAAGCGGTGATGCCATCTGTAGGCAGGTAAAAAAAAAACACATATTTGGTGAGCTTTTTATTTCCTGTGAGAAACAGGTACAAATCTTGTTTAGCTAGAAATCTGACCATAATTCTAAATTTTTCTGCCTATTTCTATCAGTGGAAAGAATCCTATTCTTTTTTCTCCAGTAGAGCAAATTGGAATGCACAGCAGCATTCGAGAGGGACGCTGTTATCGTGGGGAAGTGCTTCATGCAAAGGTGCGTACTTCTGACAGTAACAACGTATAAAGCCTTTGTCAGCCTAAGTCAAGCTTCGGGAGGGTTGGGACGAGCCTGACTGTATGGCCCAAATGCAAACGTTGTGCACTGTATATTTATCATAACGGCTGTACTTTTGGAGCTTATGCTGCATTGAAGCCAGGCCTGGTATGTTGGGGTTTTTTGTACAACCGCCAACAATTTTTTAAAAAGTCTCTTTGAAATGGGGTCAGTACGCTGCCGGTTTCAAATTCACTTAAAACTGAACGGAAGTTTCCGCCGAAGCAGTAATACTGCCAGAATTTCTGTTCACCACGCTCTAGCCACTCAAGATTTGCGCGAACAGCGACTGCACTAATGTAGCAGGTTAATAAAGAACCGGAGATATCTTCTAGAGAAGTAGAAAATCATCGCTTTCTATCTAGTGCACCGAAAGCAGTACAGATATGACCGCAATGTTAGCGCTTGATTTTACAGTTGCGTCAACTTCTTAATGCAACAACTTTTTTCTCTGGATATTATTAGTGCTCAACGAATAAATTCTAATTGGTGGGCAGAGAACCATCATGCTGACAAAACTCGAAAGGAACCACTGAACCAATGCATGATTTCTACGACTGCAAGCTCCTAAGCACCTCTTTAGTATCAGTCGTTACGGTGAGAGCGGGAAGATTGGTTTTGGTTTTGTGGGGTTTAACGTCCCAAAGCGACTAAGGCTATGAGAGACGCCGTAGTGGAGGGCTCCGGATAATTTCGACCACCTGGGGTTCTTTGACGTGCACTGACATCGCACAGTACACGGGCCTCCAGAATTTCTCCTCCAAAGAAATTCTAGCCGCCGCGGCCGGGATCGAACCCGCGTCTTTTGGGTCAGCAGCCGAGCACCATAGCCACTGAGCCACCGCGGCGGCGAGAGCGGGAAGAAGTTTACTAGTCCTGCTGTCACATTGGATCACTACATTCATTACAAACGCAACACTGCCAAACGAACACCGAGCTCCATCTTCTCCCTCTCCTTCGAGTACCGTTTCCCTTGTGTTCACCGTAGCCAGACTCCTGTTCGCTCTCACTACAAGATGCGGGGCAACACAGTTCACAACGGGCCTGACTGAATATCATCAGGATGCCACGCTGTAACTTAGGTGACCTTGTGGGTTGGGTACGATTCTTTGCTCCTTTAATTCTGAGTGCCTCGCGAAAACGATGCACTAACGAATAAATCTGCAAACCCAGTAGCTGGCCAGGCCATCCGCCAACCCCGCCACCTGCTACGCACGCGCAGGGTTTGAACTAAAATTCAGTACTCCCACAATTTATTTCCAAAAAGACACACTTCGTCTTTAAGCGCAGGCAAAATAGCAGTCCAATCATTAGCTTTGAGTCAGCAGCTGCCAGAAATAATCACTCATTGCTGTATTACCTCCGCTTCAAATGAGCAAGATATCAAGGTTGAAGATATCAAGATAGAGCTGGTAGACTTGGGCTTGCGCCTGTCGGTAGCGCCGCACCGGCTGTTAACGAGCTGCACGCACTGTAGTTGCCGTCGGGAAGCAGAGCATGGTGCGAAAACACCGGCGAACGCCTTCTCCAGCTGACCCAATGTTACGAGCTGACATGCCTCTTCGATGAAACTCGCGTTGAGCTGCAGTATGAGCAGGGACTGTTGCTCATGAGACAGCTGGCGTTGGAAAGCCTATGCAGTCTGGCCTGGCAACCTGTAACACTTTCAGACAAAGCCAACTTCAACGTTTTGTGGCTGGAAGAGCTGCGCTACATCTTTTCATCTTTTCTTTTCATGAGCTGGGAGGGTGACAGTGCACTGGAAGAACTCCAGCGCCGTAGAATCCGCTTCCAGTGCGTGTGCCTGTATCGCTACTCCGAGCATTGGTGTGCCCTGAAACCACTCCTTGGAAGCAGAGCCGATGCAGTGTACATCTCCCCCATTTCCCCCCGTGTAGGGTAGCAAACTGCTTATTCTTCCGGTTAACCTCCCTGCCTTTCCTCTTATTCCTCCTCCTCCTCCTCCTCCTCCCAGCCGACAACATTGATGATGCCGTGAATGTGCCCTGCTATATACACTCTCAAGTTGGGATCGAAGTCAAGAACGAACTTGCAAAGCTTTAAGACAGCTGATGAGAAGTGAGGTGTGGTGCCATATTTCTGAAGGAACATGATCTTATTCAGGGACCAGTCATTCATGTCATAAAGTCCAACTTAATGTTACGGGTCGCACATCGAAGCAGCATTCATGGCATCCAGTTCACCATTTGTAAAGGAAAAGAACATTATGCATTCTTGCAATGTGCCTTGTTTCTCAGTTCTAATTTCTACCCCTTTTATTGTCAACCCTTTTCTTCTAGGCTCTTTGCGTAATGCTCCCAGTTCATACAAAGTAGCCTGTGGGTGCTTTCAGCGAGACAAACGAGCATGGCTAGTGACACGATGGAGTATGTTGCCATGAGCATATCACCGAAGTTTCATGGTTTCATGGTATGTAGTGCTTATAGTGCGAAGTTAAAGCTACTTCGTTTTTTGCCGTGGGCTGTTGCATTTGTAACGCTGCCATCACTGCCATCATAGATCCACCGGCGCGACTATTCCTGCACCACTGCTCGAGCAACAGCAGTCTTATGACTGGCAACGGGTGACCAGACGTTGCTCTGGTAGACAAGGCATCACTCCTGGAACCGCAATCGTAGGAATAAAGGATGTCAGCTTTCAAGTTGAGTGAGACGGCAAAAGCCAATTACTGTCACTTTCATTTGCCTGCTTTTACTGCCCGTACTGTACATGAATAATTTTTAAGACCAAAGGCTAATAATTTACGAGAAAAGCCGGCGGCGTCTGTATGTATACGGCAGTCTCTATCGTGTACGGAGATGGTTCAGAAAAAGAGGGTGTTATCCACGCCAGACGGTACGAGTGGATTACGTAGGTTGAAGTTGGATTAGTTTAGGGTGGTTTTTTTGCGGGATAATTCTGGCGTATTGCGGCGGATTAAGCGGAGATTACGTAGGATTAATATGGATTATAATGGAGTGTGGTGGATTTCGAGGATTCGTAGTGGATTACATTGTATTAAGTTGAATCAGGGTGGATTGTTGTAGATTAAGACTGGATTATATTGAACTAAGTTGTATTAGTGTGTTTCAGCCTGGATTATGGTGGGTTAAGAGTGGTTAAAAGTGGATTACATTGGATTAAATTTGCATAGATGTTTAAGTTGGATTGCGGTGGATTGTGGTAAATCACGGGTGAATTCTGGCAGATTGCGGCGTAGTAAGAGGGAATTATATAGGATGAAGTTGGATTACGTTATATTAAGAGTATATTACATTGTATTAGGTTGCAGTACGGTGAATTAAGTTGGATTACGGTGCATTGTGATGATGTACGGGTGGATCCTCGTGGACTAAGGTAGATTAAGAGTATATTACATTAGTATAAGTTGGATTCTAGTGGATTCTGGCGTATTAAGAGTGCAGTACGTGAGATTAAGTTGGGCTAGGGGATTAGAGTAGATTACAGTGGATTTGAGGGTGGCTTAAAAAGAAATCAATGCTTTCGCCTTCACAGCAAGTGAGTATTCTTAATCGCCCTCCGCAATTTTTTCGCATTGCTCATAAGGCACCCCACCTATTCGAAGGCTGTTTCTCATGACTGGCAGAGGTGCTTGCCGTCCCTTTGGGCACTCTTGCACAGGTTGCAAAAAATCTCTGCACTTTATTCGCTTTTCTCACTCTCCTTAACACTGCTAGCTGTGTGAAAAAGTGTCTGTGGGGTTAAACAGCATTGACAGTGTGGTATGTTGGTGCTGAAAACTATAATTTTCACCAATTGGCAAATTAATACTAAATGCTGGAAGCCAGTCAAAGATAGGAAATGAGCAAAGAAACGGACTGGACTCACTAGCACTGTCAGCTGAAGTTTTATTGCGGAACAGAATTACACACCATTTAGTCATGCACACAGCCATCTCGCGAATGTGGCGCCATCTAGTGCTGAGTTTGTAACCTCCTTAACCTCAGTCGTATTGTAGAGGGGAGTGGGTTGCAAAAACAGAACATGAAAGCGGCAGGTATATAGTACAAAATACAAAATAAATCATATAGCATGAAAAGGTCAGAAAGCGAGAAAACCAATATAATCGCACTAGAAAAGTAGATCGAAAAGGCAACGACCTCTATGCTGGTATGCGCAATCCCATTCGCGGTGCATACATCAAGCAGGACGCAGGTGGCATAAATCGCATTTCAGAGCTTCCGCATTCATTTTTTTTTTTCGTATTCTAACATTTCACGCTGATAGAAAAAAACCTTTCAAGCAGCAGTGAGGCAGTTCAGTCTAGAAATGGCTGGAACACCGGTGGATTGTAGCGTTCCAGGTACTGCGACAGTCGTGATGACTGCCGTAGGTTAAAAAAATCTAATGAGTTTGTTGTAACCTACGTGGTGAAAAACAGCGTAGCGCGCGTTGCAACGGCGGTGGAGTGAATGATTCCGGGCAGCTGTCAAGCAACTTTCCACAATTTCTGAGTTTTGGAGATAGACTGGCGGGTTGCCAGCTAGGAATATTTTTGGAAGCTAGCAAAGTTAACTTATTGACGGGTGTTTTAAGTGCCATCTTAGTCACACTTCATTTGCCGAGCAGGAACAGTGCGTATACACTCAGTTTATTGTCCGAATAGCTACGGCGATGAGTTAGCTTTGTGAATGCTGACGCAGAAGTGTGTGATCGCGGCGTTTCGCCCTTGCCATCACTCTACGAATGGAAAAACTTGCGGGCAAGAATGCACTGTCGAACCGAACAACGGAAATCTAGATATAAGCTACAAGCAGGGGATGCAAATGTGTTCTCTAATTGTACCATGCGATAAACAATGTGGGGAAGTGAGCTCTAGTCGCGTGCTTTTGTGCACTGAATGCTGTGGCACAATTCTTAGCTGAAGAAAAAGCGTACCGAAATCTTTCATAGAAAGATTCATTAAGGACAAGACGCTTTCACAGCCGAAAAACAAAACAATGTCCCAGCACTGTGCATAAAGCTTAAAGGGCAACTGCAGCACTTTTTTGAGAATTTCGCGACATTCAAGGATACAGATCTTTATAGGCTGCAGGTAAAGCATGCCAAGTGTTTTTTCACTAGCATTTAAAATAGTGACGTAATCGACGATTGAATTTTGCGCTTCTCCTCAATGCACCGGAGAAGTGCAGGGAAACTCAGCGTGACGTCATGGAAGGTATGATTTCAAATTACCGCTGTCGTCAGCCACACCCTGCCCTGACGCGTTAGACGCTGCCAAACAACTCTCGGCAGGGTTCGCCTTCGGTGGCGTTGGTTTTTTTCCTTCAAAGCACGCGTTTGTGCGTTGGAGATGTACCCATACCTTCGATGACGTCATCATGCGCCCCCCACTTGGCGTTGTGCGCTGCGGAGAAGCTGGAATGGCGTCCGGATTTTAATCGGCGATTACTTCACTATTTCAAGTGCTAGCCCAAAAAGACTTCGCATGCTTTACCTGCAGGTTTCACACATTCGACCCTCTTAAGCTCGTTGATTTCTAAAACCTATGCAGTTTCCCTTTAACGCCCCCTTTTTTTTTTTGTCCACATGTAGTCGGTTCGTCTACGTACGCCTCCTTCAAATTTTGATCTGTGGGAAAATTACCTTCATGCACGGTTATTTTCTAGCATATCCGGTGTAAATAAATTCCTGTGTACGAACGAATCACTTTCTTTTTTCACATGAACACGTGTACACGTTCTATCGGCTGCAAAAATGAACGGGGTGCATATTTTCGCCAAAACAAAACAATAATTGTCGTATCGCTGTCTTTCGGCCAAGTCGCCTTGTATTATTAAAGGCAGGGGGGCATGCATGTCCTCTCATACCTTCGTCAATTCCAGGTGATCGGCTTACGTTTGTGCGCACAAATAACTTTTTTCCTACTCAACCGCGTACCGTAAACATTTACTGTCATTAGTACCTTCCGCACAATATTTGGACCATCCGTTCTCCACCAACAAAGCCTCCAGAGCACGCATGAGACGCGGCCGACAGAATAGAGCGTTTTTGGTTGATGCTCGCAATCCAAAGACGCCCCTCGCCTGTGAAGCGGTGCAATTGAAACAGTTTATGCCCACACACACGCCGCGGCTGCGGCGCACTTCGCACCTTTGTGGAGATATTTTTTTTCTTTCGATAGTTGTTACTCCGTCCGTCCGTCCGTCTGTCCGTCAGTCCGTCTGTCCGTCAGTCCGTCAGTCTGTCTGTCTGTCTGTCTGTCTGTCTGTCTGTCTGTCTGTCTGTCTGTCTGTCTGTCTGTCTGTCTGTCTGTCCGTCCGTCCGTCCGTCCGTCCGTCCGTCCGTCCGTCCGTCCGTCCGTCCGTCCGTCCGTCCGTCTGTCTGTCTGTCTGTCTGTCTGTCTGTCTGTCTGTCTGTCTGTCTGTCTGTCTGTCTGTCTGTCTGTCCGTCCGTCCGTCCGTCCGTCCGTCCGTCCGTCCGTCCGTCCGTCCGTCCGTCCGTCCGTCCGTCTGTCTGTCTGTCCGTCCGTCCGTCCGTCCGTCCGTCCGTCCGTCCGTCCGTCCGGGGTGCAAAAACCGCCAAAACTTTTCATCCAATTTTTCACGTGGGACGCCACACTCGCTGAGAGGAAAGGCAGGCGTAACGTTTGTCGAACTTTCGTCCCGGAAGTCCTGCAAAGGTGTGATGCTGGAAAAGCGGCGGAAGCCGTGCCAAGGTCTCACCCCGGAAGCCGCGTTTCCAGGAGGACCAAGTGCCCAAACAGCCCTTTATTGATATTGCGGAGAGTGTTTAAGAACCGCAGGTTCTCTATATTGATCCGGAACCTTCCAATGCGGACGGCGTTGCCAATAACATAAGTTAATCTTTCCACTAGAAGGTGGCAGAACTTTCTGGTTTCCCCCTTTTCTTCTTTAGTCCTAAGGCCGAATTACTCTCATGAAGGTGCGCGAACTGCATCACGGCCGCACCGGCCTACAGCAAATTAACCTAATTAGAAGCACTACAAACTAGACTGCTGTATACCTAGGTTTTTAGTGAAGTGGAATAGTTTGACTTCTCTCAATTACCTCTTCGTTGGTTCTGCATGGAAAGCTTGTTCTTCCTTTTTACCTTTCATTGAACTGGAGGTTCAATTTGCGACTTTGTATTTAGCGACTCGGTGGTTGAATGAGCCGGCGAAGCATGGAAACACCACCACGGCCTTCTTTTTTGTTATTTTCACCATTTTTGCGCTTTGCACTTTATTACAGATTTTTCACTTTAATCCTTCCAACCAGCATTCCAACTTCTGAGCGTTGTTAGGTCGTACCGTTTACCAGGCGCAGTCACTTAGTTTACTCGTAGCAAAATTGTGATTGTTACGCGAAGAAGCGTTTGGTGAATCATCTGCACCAGTGATTGACGTTTGTGTTCCATTGAAGAAGCTCCTTTCTTGATGAAATATGCAAGATTGGCCTCCGTGAAAGGTAATATTTGCCTAGGTTCACTCATATTTGAGTATGTTTAGCTTGCTATAGTCGTTCAACACAGTATTAGAGAGTGAGAGTCATTGAATATACAGCCCTTTCCCGGCCTGACCACTCTTTTTCTCTTCAGAAGAAAAAGCCACAAAGACTTCGTGGACAGGTCATCATTCACGCACTTAAAGGACAAAGTTTACTTGCATGCTTTCTTGTTTCAAATGATGTGTCAGCCATTAAAATGCGTGGTTCACAACGTGGTATTCGCCTACGACCACTAAATGATATATATCTGAAGTTCCTCGTGGTACTTTTTCCGGTTTCGGTTTCATCAACCGAACGATGACTGTCACGTGAATGATGCTTAGGTCACGTGAACAGCGAAAAAACTAAAATATAATCGATGATACGTAGTTTTAATTCACCACAACGCTTAAACCAGCCTGCTTCATGAGCTGGAATGGCAATAAACGACGTATCAGTAGTTATATCGCCATTTTTTTTATGCCTCGCGTGACCTAACCACCAACTACACATCGCAGCCATCGTTCAGCTCATGAAAATGAAATCGAAACAGCATCAAGAAGAAATTCATTTATAAGTTGTTGAGCGGTCGCAGGTGAATACCATGAGGTGATCCATGTATACCAACATCTAACGCATCATTTTAAAGAAAGAAAACAGGCAAGCAAGAAATTGATACCTGTTCTCCTTTAATTGACTGTGTGCGCCTTGTTCTGTTTTCACTTTCACCCACGGGCTCCAGATGTCGATCCGCGAGGAAGGCAAAGGCGCTGTGACTTCTCTGCCGAATGCAAATGCCTGTAAGTCATGAATTACTTGCTTTCGCCCGTTGCTTTTAACGAATTAATATCATAAGCAAGACGGGCTCAACTTATCTTCCCTCACGCCTTTCGCTTTCATCGTTTTCTTCACGTGTACGGAACGTTTCCGGGCGTTACGAGTGGTTAACCGTCCTCCCTTTTCTTTCTTCCCTGCTGCTCTGAATTCAACCCTCGTCCTGTCGATGTTATGGCCGCAGGTTGCGAAAAGTACAACCGAAGAGGACGATGTTGCCCCCATTATCGAGCACAATGGAGGCTGAGCCACGCACAGGCACTCCCGAGTTCGTTCCTCTCAGAGGATAAATTATCGAATTTCTCGGCGCGGGTTTGAACATAGCGCGCTCGCAAAATATAGGAGTCTTTCATGGGCGAAGATGCGGAAGAAGGAATATTTGCCAGTCTGAAACTACAGAACGAAAAAAAAAAAGAAAACAACGAAATCGGAATAGCCGCCTAATGATCTGTTGCGCATAGCTCAAACCAAGGAAGATGGGCGCGCAATAGCATTTCAAAAACTCCCGAAGGTCTTGCTGAGTTCTTGCTGCGCTATGGAACATAACGCATACCCACTAGTCCGAACCATCGCCTTGTTAAACAGTAAAACTCGCGTGGTTTTTTAACTTGGCTTTTTTTTTTATCTACGAGCACTGAACCACTTAAAAGCCTGTTTGCACGCACGCATCTACCGAAATCATACCTTTTCGCACTGACGTAGAAGAAAACGTAGGCTACTCTTTAAAAAAAAAAAAAAAAGAATAGAGCGGGAAAAAGCTAAATTGGCACTGCCGTGCTCTTTACTGCATTATAAATGTTTTTATGCAGTATATTTTTATGTACAATCTAACAGCTCAGCATCCCTGCACCGGGAGTAATTAATAACCATTCTAATGCGATTATCTCAAAATTAGTCAGTCATGGCTGTGACTTAATTCCGTGATTTTTATCATACGTGGGGTATTTACCGCAACAAATGCGACATGTATGCATATGAAGAAAAAAAACACTCGTTCACAATTAACTATTCACAAAATTAAAGTTGTAACCAGCCTTTCTGCTAGCGAATGCATCTGTGCAGAGTATTAACGGCCACAGTGTTTTCCTTGCTCTAAAGACACATGGAAATAAGTCTTGAATAGGTATGGCATAGTGTGCAAAGTTCAAAGGGCACACTCTCAGCTCATCCAACGACATCCCCTTCGACGCTCACTTTCCTGCCTATACTGGCTTGATCGAAAATATTAGTAATCTAATGGGCACTGTGGACTGTTAGTGCTGGGAACGTCTATCCTGGTCAGAAATTCAAAAGTGGTAAGACTATAACAAAATGTGTTAATGAAACACAACACTATGCAGAAAAAATTCTCTGAGCGCTTTTTCAGGGCGCTCCATGTGATTCTGGTATTCTTGTTTGTATAGTGTTCGAGCTGAGCGTCTCTGCTCACCGAAGCTGCTCGAGAGGTATGGCCTTTTTTTTTTCTTCACATCGGCGAGCATCACTACTCTGAAGCGCGGAAGGTTGCTATCCGGTGGCGTTCCCTACATGTTGTAACGATAATTCGCGCTATTTCTTGTTATTAAAGGGCAACTGAAGGGGTTTTAGAATTCTACAAGATTAAAGGGGTTGAATATGTGAAACTTTTAGTTAAAGCTTAGGAAGTCTTTTTGTGCTAGCATTTGAAATGGTGCCGTAACCTACGAAAAATGCCGCGTCGGAGTTCAAGCATCTCTGCAGTGCACAGCGACGGGCAGAGGGCGAAATGATGACGTCACGTACGGTGGCACTGCGTTTCCAGCGAAGAAACAGCTTCTTCAAGGAAGAAAACCAACGCCACCAAAGGTGAAGCCCACAGCGCGTTGTTTGGCGGCGTCATGCGACGCACGGCAGCATATTAGGTAAAGGCAGCGGAAATCTGGATTTCCGGCAACAATGACGCCATCACGAATTTTGCCACAGCTCTCCAACGTAGTGGGGAGAAGCCTGAACATCAATGTGGTTTTAATTGACGATTATGCCACCATTTTAAATGCTAGCGCGAAACTACTTGGCATGCTTTAGCATGCGAATTCTCAAAAATATCATTTCAGCTTCCCTATAAGCGGTATTAAAGTGGACTCATTTCTTCATTTCTTAACCGTTTAGGTTTGATGTTGCTTATACGAGCGCTTTCTGTACAGAGTTCTTTCTGTTGACAGCCCAGTTTCGCGAATCGGCGCGTGCGACATATAGGTGTGCGCTTGCCACACGTGTTGCCGACGCGCTCAGACACTGCCGCGAAGCACCTAGAACCAGAGTCGGTTGTGTTTCCTCTCCAGGAGCTCTGAAGCGCTCGCTGGTGCTAGCGCTAAGAATTTTTTTCTTTTTTTTTTATCTGACTGCTAAAGTTCCTCACCGCTGCTGACCTGGCCGACTCTATAGGATGAGCGAGCTTGTGGGACTACATTGACTCGTTTGCGTTTCACGGAGTTTGCGTTGACACGATCGCGCCATCCTTGCATACGTCTATGTGTTGTTGCAAATATTGTGCGTCCCAGGCGCGTGCACAGTGATGTACCGTCTGTTGCAAAAGTTTACAGCCCACCGCGCCATTGAAATAAACGGCGCGGTGGGCTGTAAACTTTTGCAACAGACGGTACATGGGTGCTGGCATGCGTATAAATCTATCCAGGTCGCTCAATGAGACGGTGTACGCTAATGTATATGTTACTTTGCCGGCTTCTTTTTCCCTGCCCACGCGCAAGTGCCATCAAAACTAAACGGAGCATGGTTATGACGTCAAATTCCGCACCACTTTGCGCTACTTGGCTAGAACGCTGTGCCTGAACTGGAGTACATATCATGCCCCTGCGTTTCCATTACTGCATGCGAACGCCGCGCAGTACGCCGCGCAGTGAGACCACATACGGAACAGTGTTCTGCTTGCTTTTGACAAAACACGCATGCGTCAGAGCACCATTGCCGTATCCCAAGCCTCAACAATGCCCCTGTTTCCACCATCTCCACTGATCTCCTACATCTTCTGTCTTCAACATGTGCGCTCTCTCTCCGTTGGCATGCATCATGGAACCAGTGGCGTCCCTCCATCTCCTTGTATTTTTGAAAAACAGAATTTGTTTCAGCAGTATTGTAGCCGCGAGCAAATAAACCAAAAATGTTCCCACCGCTAACAGAGAACAACAGTACACGTGCAAAGGCACAGCCATTTCATCCGAACGTTACATTGCATGGTTTAAAAAGCGCGTAAAAAGACAAACGGACGGAGTAAGAACACAAGGCCTAAACGCTATCGCAAGGAGTTCAAACTTGTCCTTGTGTTCTTCTTTCTTCCGTTTGTCGTTTTACGTGCTTTTTCAATCATTCAGTCTAACCAGCTAGCCCAACTTTCTGACCTAAGTTACACTGACATCAGGCCAGATCGCTTGCATGATATACATGCGGTCAACGTGGGCCTCACCTTGCCAATCTGTGCAGGAAAAAACGATGTATCACTGTCTCCAGAGTAGCCGCGTGTTCTGCAGGGCTCGCTGAGGCTCATAAAAGAGTCGGTGACGCGGTGAGCACCCGAAAAGTTGCGGCGGCCGCGTTTTTCCCGGCGCGGTCCGCGTACACTCTCCCCCGTTGTCTCCAACCGTTCACTTGAACGAACATGACCTCTCACGGGCAGACGCAATGCACGTGCAATTGCAAAAAGGCACAAATGGGGGGGGGGGGGGGGGGGGGGACGCCATACAATTCGAAATATCTAAAGATCTGGGACACGCCAAACATTCAGCTGGCCTGCGGTACATTCCCAACGCGACTTTCTCCTCTCACAGTGCAAGTGGTTGGCCGAGCCAGATGTTTTGGCTGATCGAAATCTCTGCATTTAACAAGGAAGAAAGCTGGGAGCGATAAGACTTTAGTAACATAAAAGAGAACGAGAAAGATACATATAGAAAGCTACAGCACTCTTTATTTATTTTTTTTTACACGATGTACGACAGCCGATAGGCAAGCACGAGGTCACGGACAATTCGATTTGAGCACCCCGTCAGTTTAGCAAGGTTTAATTACGAAAACCACTCTTCCATGGAAGGTCAGCGACGCATCCTACCAAGAGAATCCTTATGACGCATCCAAGCCGAGTTATTGAGTCGGTGCCCCAAATGCTCGGCTCGTGACGATGCACTTTAGTTTGCTCGTTCCTGTCCTCGCGATCATTAACTACCCGCCTCTTGAACGCCAGTATCACTGCGATTGGCTGAACGTTTGTCAAGTTGGACTCATTGCCAAGCGTCCCAAATTCTCGCCTTGCAGTCCTACATGGCGGACTAAGTTTCATAAATTTCATTTCCTCCTGGGACGAACAGCCCCTGCAGGCTTTTCTAAGGCGTTGGCACGCGCGGGAAACGCTGTCGAAATGGCCATATCGTACACGACACGACAGCTTGGTCCTCAGCGTTTAGCTATCGCGACTATCCTCCAGTCCTGCCTGCACTGTGCTCATCGCTCCACTGATCTAGTGAGGTCTTAAAATCAGTGTAGCGATGAACACAGAGCGGATCACGTCCTCACCTAAACACTCAATCACACCTGTCTACAGCACGCGAGCGATGCACCGCAGAGCAAGTAGAATGTAACCGCTCCTGGTATATTCTAGGTTAGACGTCCGTGCCTGCATGGTTTGCACGTCTGTGTGCTTGAACTCGCCCGCAATCATCGCCTCAGGAACTGCGCAGTTATGTGGTCTGGTGTCGCTGCGCTGTGTTCACGCGCATGAGTCTGAACTCCTCGGCTAGGGACAACGAAACGATGCAAGCAGCCCGACACACCTCTGCTCGCGGCGACTTTCTGCGACTATCCGGCAGAAGCCATGAGCGCGAGGCGACGGCTTTCTGACTGGTGCACTGGTTGGCCGGTGAGCCGACACATCTGTAGAAGCTGTCGCCTCGCGCCGGTATTTTCTGTTGCGCAGCCATATTAAGTTGTGTCGCCTGTAGTCCGCCTCGCTTGCAGCTCCCACTCAGTGCAAGTCTGCGCACCCCTTCCGCACTTGTCCTCAGACGCTCGTCAAAATCTCGAGCTTCGCACTGCACGACGGGCACTGAGAGGCTTATAACTTCTCATAATTCACGCTGGGCGTTCGAAACACGAATAAACGCACCGACCTAAATACGTGTCAAGTATACACAAGACTTGAACAACTTAAATTGCCGCATCGCTGTGGCCTAGTTGTTTGAGCATTTGCCTCATATGCGGTAGGTGCAACGTTGGATCCCCAGTGCCGCCGAGTACCCACCTGTGACACAGTGGTGCAAGGTATCTCCTGGCCTGGTGTTCGGCTCATCGGGGGTGATTTGCTCGGAAAAATGAGTCGTTGACGACACTTTGTGCAGTGCGAATTACCCTCTATCATGGCTTTCTTTGGCCAAGCTGCCCTTGCGCCATTAAAACCTATCATCATCATCAGTAACTCGAATCGACGCAATCCCCTCCTGCAGAAACTCCGTTGGCAGGTAGAGGTTTTACTTTCATGCACCAATTCTTCAAAGTTCTGCGTCGAATTAAAGCGCGCGGTGGAGCAAGCAGCGACTGCGCTCCACGAGTATGGGGCAATTCAGCCGTGTGTCAGCTGTGCGGGAGGGAGAGGAGTGGGACCTGCCGAGGCCTTCCGTGCTGTCTCAGTAGCCCCCCGATAGAAAAAAAACTGGCGACCCCGAAAGCTCCGTTTGAGTGAAGTAATTTCATCCGCCACACACGATTTCAGCGCAGTTCAGTGCGGAGCAACCATTCTGGCACCAAAGCAGCAAACGCTGGCAAGACATTATTAGCCCTCGACACTAATATATTTCGATTACTGAGGTGCACTATATACCTCGAGCCCAGAGATAAAAACACACGTAAAAGTTCTCACCAAACTTTCTTTTATGTGCTTGTCTTTCCATATGCTCTCGGCACCGGAGCCTGGAATAGCCAATGCAAAAACGTTGAGACGAGTTTCTGACGACGAAGAGAAAGACACAGAGACTGACGAACACGTACCTTATAGTGCGTTAAAACGAAGAGACCCAGAATCGCGTCGTCAGGAACTTTTTCCAAGGGCCGCAGCAGCCTACGCGTTACTGAAGAGGAGGCGACGCTGCGAGACAACCGCGGTCTCTTTCAGCGAAAAGCAAGATGGTGCGCTGTGACCGCTGATCTACTGATTAGGGGAGCACCCCAGAACACCTCGAGGAAGCACAACACACACCAGCGCTTGTCGATAGACGGGGCTCAGGCAGACTGCGGATCGAGTGTCTTCGAGCCGTGATCCCCTTTCCGACGCGTCACACCGCCGCCAAACAAAGAGGTGCGCAGTACACCTCGTGAGTCGGTGGGGCAACTTGATAGTGTTGCGGGCTCTGGGCTGCAGCGGGCTGACACGGATGCGTTCCCGCGGAGACGACCCTGGCGTGCACCCTAGCGTGCACAGATAGACTCACCAGGGCCACGCTCCACTGATCCTTGGCGCGGTGCGCGCGCGAGCGCTCTGTCGCACGGCCGAGGACAAAAGGCAGGTCCCATGCGCATATATGCATGACTGTGTGCCGCTGCAGTATACCTATACGACCCGGCATCAGTGTGACGTCGATAACCGCCAGGCATGCGCATGTACTATGTACAACGCATCGGAGGTTTATTGTGGCGGCGCAGTCATCTGCAGCACGTGTTCGCCTCTGTTCCCTTTCCCCTTCGTGCCGGCTTAGGCTAAACATTAGTTCGGTGGACATATATGCGTGCACACGCGCACGGTCACTCCGTCAATCCGCGGGTATAAGCAGTGCGTTGCTGGTACAGACGCGAGTCCCAAGGCAGTGGACAATGAACGGCTGCACGGATGCAATGGTGTGTACCATTGCAAACGCAAAGACAAAATGGCGCCACGTCGTGAGAGTTATCTGTTTTGGTGAAGTGACAGGCGTACATATTCTGAGCGCAGGCGGACAACGACCACGGGGAGAAAGACAACACAGGCGCTACTCGTATTTCTGCTTTCTCTTTCTTCCCGCAGTTCTTGTCCTTTTGCACTCCGGACATGCACGACCGGTACCAAGTAGCCCAAATGTCCGTTTTACTGAACTGACACTAGCCGGCATTTATCGGAGCGAGGCGGATCGCATCTAAAGGCGCTGCCCAATCCTGTTGTGTTGCATCGTACGCTGTGGTGACGATACATCCCACGCGGTGCAGTTCGTCTCGGAGACTACACTCTGCTCCACGGATGATCCCTTTCGACGCTCTCGCTAGACCACACTGTAGCGACAAGTAAATTTACGACTCGCAATGCAGGCGACAGCACGTGTTAATCCGGTGCGCCGGTCAATTGCATACAATGCAGGCGATATTTTTTTTTTTTTCAGTTATTGTTGGTTGGTTGTCTTTTTGCTGAAAATCTCCCCCCCCCCCCCCCCCCCAACCCCTTCCCTGATTTTATAACTTCCTTCAGGGGCATTTATAGCAGTAATCTGAATACCGTATTTTCCGGTCTATTTTACAGCACAGCTATTTATAGCCCACTGCCCGGTTGAAATTCGGTTGTGGGGAGGGGGGGGGGGGGGGTAGTAGATCACGTGACCACCCCGTGCACGTGTCTTGTGCTAATATTGTCAGCTTCCGGTAGGACGCACGCTCACCCGTGACTGCGTGACAACGCGTAGCTCTTCCCCGCGATCGAGTGACCACGCTACGCACACAGGCAATGCCTCGCGCATCGCACAAGCTTCGTTGTCATAGGGTGAAGCATGTGCTCGTAAGACGCCGCCAACTGCTCCAAAACGCCTGTCGGAAGCCTTTATTACTGAGAAACGTCCTTCCGCATCTCTGAAAAAAAAAAAAAAAACGGTTTTACTTTGTATTGTAATCGCACTCCAGAATTTCCTATGCGCACTTTGAGCGATCACATCGCGAGAAGTCGCTAACAGGTGATATCAAGGTCTGCGAAGTGACTCCACCTTCCTGGCTGATTAATCTAAGTTGATTATCAGGTCAGTTTCAGCGAAACTTGCGAAGCACTGGTCATATGCCACCTTGCAATTTTCTTTTAACCCTTTCTGACGCCATTCCTCATTCCGATTCAAAACGAACATATTTCAGCCTGAATAGCATATTCAGGCCTCCAGAACTTGCCCGTCCGTCAGTTTTTCCGCGCAAAACACCAGTGGTTAATTTTTTTACACGCACATACAAATTTGCTTGCGCGCTGTCAAGGTAGTTGGAAACTAATATTAAAGCACCAGGATATATGAAATCAGCAGTAGGGATCATGGACTCAATTCGTGTTTCAAAGATGAGCATGATTTAGCGCCCGGAAGTCGTTGTCCCCTATTACTTACCGACGGTGCGCTACAAGCCGAACAATAAGTAAAGAACATAACAGGTAGTAGTTTAATGGGCGTAAATGAACCAGAAAAGGAGCCTCTCCAGCAACACTACTGTATCGCGGGGTTAATCTCAATTGTAATATAATAGATGAGGCCCGAAGGGGATTGGGATATTGCCACCCGAAGCTAGAAATAATTATGGAAGTGCTACTACAGCGACCCACAGCCGGGGAAGCGGCCCGGTAAGAATCAACTTATTTCCCCTCAGAATTAGCGGGTGGGGTGAGCTATGCGGAATGAGAAGCTGGTTGTCAGTTTGAAGGTTGTGGGAGTTTGGGCGGAACTGGGGACAGCGAATTTTTGCCTTGATCTTTCTGGTTAATCTCGACCCCTTTTCAGGCCTCTCTGGCCAAGGCAGGGAGAGCGTCAAAATCCTTGCAATGTTGCGGGCCCTGCTCACGGGGTGCCACACCACCCACCGGGTGCACCCGGGCTCCGACCTCGTTAACAGGAGAACCTACCACGGAGGCGGCGACCTGGGGCTCCTCCCCGAGGCGCGGTTCCATAGCCCGTACCAACTACAGGGCCGGGTCGTCGGTTCTTCCGACTCACAGCGAGGTTTCCGATCCTACTGCTCACCATCCGAGTGATTTTCACGGGTTTCAGACGCCGGAAGTATGTTTGATGGGATCCGTTATCAGGCACTCCCCGACTCCGGCCTGGAGCGCATCACAGGCCCGCGGCCGAAGATTTCCCACGGACGCCCAACCATGCAGCCACCAACCAGCCATGCATGTATTATTTCCGCATTTTGCTTGCTCCGCATCTTCATAGGAAGGCGTGTTCAAAGCCGGGCTGACCGGGCCCGCACCAAAAACCTGGCTTAAGGTGAGATGGCGCGGTTTTCTCGTTCGGACCTACTAAGCCCGTTTCTTCGGTATACCGCGAAAGCTCTTCAACCATGCAATCTGCATAAGGCCAGTTCCCCAAAGCATCGTCTGAGAGCTCGGCTACCAGAAATCCGCCGCGTCGCCAGCTGGACGACACGCCCTCGCGTGCAGGGGGGAGATCACGGTATATTTAAAGCTTTTTCATTTTTTCCACCGCCTTCCGTACCGAGTCCAACCTGAGTATAAACACAGGTATGCCTGCGCCCGGGCATCGGATGGCATGGGCGTGACTGATCCTGACAGCTGCATGGGAGCCGCGGCAGCCTCTCGTGGAGTGTGCGGCCATACCCATACCCACCACTGTCGTTGCTGCTGGACAAAAAAGGGCAGCCGAAACCGCCCCAAATGCCTAAAGCAGGCCGAAGGGACCACGGGCAGGCGCCGGTCGGCCTCCTCCCCGTCCCCAAGGAGCCTAACAGTAACAGTTAAAAGTGAGCTGTTCAGTATTAGTTAATCAGCCTGCTAGTTAGCGCATCTTAGCTGCATTCTCATGCACTACACCAATGAAAATGCTATGCTGAAAAAAAAGCGCTGTTCCAACCCAAAAGCCTATCTTTAAATATTTGGAGGCGACACTTAAACTCCACCTTAAGGGTATGACGCGGTATATTTAATGCATTAATGACCACATATGCGAAATTGGTCATTAACATTCGTAGATCCCTGGTAGTCCTCATACCGCTCCTGGCGCAGTGGTGCAGCAGTTAAGCGATACGCCCCTGCCCTGGGATGGCAGGTGGGATGGCAGGTGGCACCGGTGGCACTTGAGGGACCTATGTTGCTCTTCCCGAGCAACCTCTCGCGACCAATCATTAATTTAACTGCCACCTGCCACGGTGGGCAGTCTTCTCACAATCCAGCAGACAGGTTGGGGTGACGCCACAAGCTCACGTGACATAGGTGGCCCACCTGCCTCCCATGGGTTGCTTTTCTGGTGATTTTTCGTGGATTTTTCGCTCAGGGTCAACGACGCCGATGTCGGCGCCAGCATTTCTGCTACACGAGCTCCTTAACGCTATCGCATTAAAATTGCTGACAGTTTCAAGGGAAACACCAAATATACGCACACAAGCTATTTCTTTCAGCGTTTACTGATGTTTAATTTAAAAATCTTGAGAGATACGTGGGTGCCATCTGTGCAAGTGAACAGCACTTCAAGGAGGACATTATGTAGAGGGTCGTCCACCCCTAGTACGAACACGCAGGCATGTGGCCGCACTCTTTAAAGGGCCACGGCGTGCGACACATCGCCCATCGCAGCAAAGTGGCGCAGGAGATGGTGGACGTGGTTCTACGCGTCGTCTGCCACTTCGCTTCGATGCGCAGCCGTTTCGGACTCAGTGGCCCTCCTAAGAGCACAGCCATGCGCTAGCGTGTTCTTACTAAGAGCGGACGACCCTTTACATACTAGATTTCAGTTATTACGCAGTGAATTTTAACAAAAATTAACTAACCATTTTTTTTAAGTTTGGATTTTAGGGAGCAAGTTTATAATTGCGAAAATTATGACATCAACTTCGAAGGTGAGCCCAGTTTTTTTTTTATTAATCTACGATGCGGTTCGAAATATGAAAAGTTTAAAATAAGCATTTGAAAGCTCGCTGAACTGGCTTTTCTGCATTGCATAGTTTTATAATTGCGTCGCTGTGTGCGATATCGTCGCTGAAATCAAGTTTTCTTCCGCTACATCATCAAAAACACAAATGTTGTCTGTATTTGATGCGTAACAAATGCGAGCGACGCCATTTTATAAATATGCAATGCTGGAAAGCCACCTCAACGAGCTTTGAAATGCGTATTTTTGACGTTCGACATTTCGAAGCACATTAACGTCAAGAAAATTTTAAAACTCGGCTTCAAAGAAAGTTCAAAATTACTTTTGCAGAATTTTTTTATCAATATAGGAAGAGCAGTACACCCAAGTAATTTTTATGGGTGCGTGATCCGGCCAGGCGGACACAAACTGTGAGGATAAATTGATCGTAAACCCAGTAATTAACCTAAATTTATTGATTAACTTTTTTAATGCAATTAGTGCGCACTTTTCTATTGAAAACGTATATCGCATTCGAATACTATTCTATTTGGTACAGTTTTAGCAACGCGGCTTAGTTCTGAGATATGCACGTGTAAAATTTCAGCCGAATCCGCCTAATTGTGCATAGACCTCTGTAGTCGGCATGGAGCTCCCTCTCGTAACGCAGTTTCGTGGGTATGGCACTGCCCCTGACAAGAATGTGGAGCGACAAGTGACTTTGATAACTGCCTCTTTTTCGATCCCGGCCAGTGGCACCGAAGTGCAGGGCTCTCTGCGACGATCGCCGCATTCGCTGCTTGAAGCGCCGCAGCGGTTTCCTGATCTCCAGCCTTAGCTACGCGCCGCATGGGATTTGGAAGCTCAGAACAAAGGGTGAAAGATGAAAGCGAAGGTTATGCAGCTAACAAGGGCTATATACCAATTAGAACACGCCGCACGTGGCGCGGGAGCTGTGGCCGAGTGGTTGATACGGGAAAGTTTTTTCTGGTGGATAACATTGGGATGAAATGTTTTGGAACGCTTCGAAAATGTTCGGGCTCCGGAATGCTCCCCAAATATGCGCACCACTGGAAGAATCCGATGGGTAACCACAAGCAGTGTGTCGCTTTTAAAATCGCCATCGAGTAGAATGGAGATGCTGGGGTTATTAACGAATCCTTTCAAGGTTTGGAGATTCGGTTGGGCGATGCGTTTAGACGCAAGTTAATAACTTGAGCATGCGGTTTAATAAGCGCCGGCCGTTGCCAGAAGCGGCAGAGGTAGCTAGAAGGGGGGAACATGACACAGTGCGGTAGATGCCAAGATCAGGAAACACGTGTTCGGGAAGCACTGTGCAGGCTGGGGTAGATTGTGTACATAAAGAGGCGCCTTTTCGTGATGTCTGGAGCATTGTATTTTATGACATTTGGTTGAGAGGAAGTGGAAGGCTAACTGGAATGTAAGGAACTGAGGCGGCTTTACAGTATGTTGTCATTTATATCACAAGCTAAGAGTGTTAGCAGCTCCCCGCCACTGTCCCCATGAGTGGTAATCAGGAAGCAGCAGGCATGTAGAAGTACCTGAGGTTGCGGGGCTAGCCTGCAGTGAAGAAAACCATCGGTAACCGCACAAACGGGAACCATCAGGTAACTAATGGGACCTAAGGAAAGTAGAGCCAATTTTTTACCATTTTTGGCAAATATATTGTGAAGCTTAACAAACACAAATATGTAAATCGAGAGGATAAAGAGGTGGAAAAGTACTGTTTGTTGAGGTTAAGAAAGAAAGGAATGCTAAAAACTTGAAGCAATTTTCTGAGTCTAGAAATCGCAATTAAGAATATGAGAGAGTACAAAAGGACAGGAATAAAGCAAAGATCAAGAGAAACTGTGGTAATTAAAAAAATTGGTATCTCGCAAACTTTCAAGCGAGCACATTAGGGCTGCAACATTTCAACACCTTCCATGAGTGCCTCTTCAACACATCTTGTGGATGCGCAACAGAGAGTGCAAGCAACATTGGACTGGCTCAGTACTTCAGAGGGGTAGCTACATGGAGAAGCTACTCCATTTTACTGTATTGGTTTGGCGCAATATACCAAACGAAAATTTTGGCCGCACTCAGTAATACGCACTTAGTGAAAATCTGTGCATGTGAAAAAGTCTCTGTCACGAAGAGTGAGAACAAGCAACTGCAGTTGTCTTGCAAAACTAAATTGAAGTTGCATAGATAGATAAGTTTATTGATAGGAACCGCAGAGAGGTCTGCCGGAAAGATGAATATCTGGCCTGCCACTCCGCACTGGGAAAGGGGAAGAGGAGAACAACGAGGGTCGTGGTGGGCGACCATCTGGTGAGAAGAAAGATTGTGTCACCATAATGGCTACTTAGCTGCAAGCGTTATATGCGAGGTTGTACCGAAAGTAAAGAAAAAGTTCGCATAACTTCTTTAATACTTGACATACATCGTGCAAAATGTACACGTGTTTGTCGAGTAACTCTTCCTCTAATAACCATTTGTTTTTTGCAGGTAACTAATGGATTT
Source organism: Amblyomma mixtum (assembly GCF_055824585.1). NCBI lineage: Eukaryota > Metazoa > Arthropoda > Arachnida > Ixodida > Ixodidae > Amblyomma > Amblyomma mixtum. The sequence continues at coordinate 126,241,731 of NC_143014.1, read as the reverse complement.
TTTAAAGGTAACTAATGCATCTTTTTCACCGCATGTAGCTAATGAATTCCAAATCTGTAATTCTGTGTTGTTGAGTGCACTTTAGCGAAGAGAATTGCACTTGTATTTGTATGTTTCCCTCCCTGTAATGACCCTCATACAGAGGGTTAACAGTATAAATAAATAAAATTATATATATATATATATATATATATATATATATATATATATATATATATATATATATATATATATATATATATATATATATATATATATATATATGGGATGAAGAAAAATAGAAGTAATCACCAAGTTCATGACAGCTTATTATTAAAATAGAATATCATGCAGCACATCACAGGAAATATGATCTTATTTTAATAAATGAATGGTTCGCCCGTTATAATTCTGTGCTATATATAAGCCAGCTTTCTTTTGCTTTTTTTAAGTATTTTGGTGATAAAATAGCATCATTCAGCTCAGACAGCCAGTGCGTGCCTGAGCAAAAACAATAGATACGAGGTAGCGAAAACCTTACCTGTTTTGTTCACATTAACCATCGCTATCTCTTTTTATATAATTGCTGCGCATTCTGCCACATATGACATTTCTGAGCGTAGAGACATAGTGTGGTTGGTACTGCACACTTTTTGTCAAGGTTTATGCCAGGTACCGACGAATCTCCGTATCGTCCGAATATCGTCTCAAAAACAAAACTCTTCCACTTCCAACAAACATTGTTCCAGCCAAATTAAAACAAAATAAATGCACGCGCGGAGCACCCAGAAGCAGGGCGGACTTTAGCTCGTTCGGTCGAAAAGCCGTCTGCGTCGTAGTAGTATTTGGTGTAATCGTCGGCACCGCGCGCCGGAAAAAATCGTATCATGCCAGCCGTTTGCCGCAGAATGTTCCGGATGGTATCATACAATTCAGCGCTTCGTGCAGCATAAACTTACTGGTCAAATTAGAGCCTAGCTTGCGGCGGGGATTCGAACCGGCGACCTATAATCGGGGGCTGCGGGTGACCACCAAGAAATGTGAGACGGTTACTGCGTCATTTCCTTTCCTTAAATCCGATTTTCATTTCCTGCATTACGGCACCTCTTTCTTTTTTAAGTCCCACCTTCCTCCTTTCCCTTACTGTGCGGCTCGGGAGTCCACCGTGATGTGAGACAATTACTGCGCCATTTCATTTCCTCAAAAATGCGTAGCGGTCAAAGCTGTTTCCAACGGGTAAGGCGTCGCGCCGAAAGGGCGATGGCATTCCGTGGACTCCCTGACAGCGCTGCAACACGCTGTCGCGTGTTGCAGCGTGGGGAACCCCGCGTCTGTCAGCCGTCCGACTTGCGCCTGGAAGCATGTCGCTCTTCGCTAGCTTGGCAGAAAAAATTACTGCGTTAGCTTCGCCACTCCCGTCGTGCCAACAGCAGTCCGGATAGGTCGTGAACAGCGGTAATTCCCTACGTACACGAGGCAAGCCACAGACTCAAGAAAATAGCCGGGAAGAACGAAATACGCATAGCTTTTTCGGCGCCCAACAAATTAGGAGGGCTCTGTAAAAGAGTCAATCAAGAAGGACAGCCGAAAAGCTTCTGCAAGGTTAAGCACTAGGTCTAAAACCCTGTGTGACCTCGGCTGTATACGAGATACCGCTATCGTGTGGTGCGTCCTACATTGGACAAACAGGAAGGTGCATCAACGAGCGTCTGCCCAGTCAAAAAAAACCATTGGAACCAATTGGATTTCCAATTGGTTCCAATTGGACGAGTTCAGTTTCGAATTGGTTCCAATTGGAATGGTGTTCCAATTGGATGGTCCAAATGGACTCCAATTGGACCATTTGGGTTTCCAATTGGTGAGCCCAATTGGTCTTACCCATTGCATCCAATTGGTCCGCCGAACTGCACCCAATTTATCCAATGAATGTTTGCAAGTTTGATGAAAAAGGTATAACTAATATGGCTTTTACAATAAGAGCTATCAGCAGCTAAACCTACTAAATTGTACTCATCACCTACACCACCACTGGAGCTGAAATTTAATTAAATATCTGCGCTCAGTGGGGAAGCGCCACCGGCCCCAGCATGAGAGCCTAATAAATTGGGTATATAAGTTGGAGCAGAAGTGTGTCTCTGGATGTACATATTGAGCTAATGTATGCTACTAGTGCCTGAATGTGCAGTGTTGCTTGTGTGTGATGCATGTGTGTCTGTTGGCTTTGATTTCTATAAAAGCATGTTAATTTCAATTCCGTAGAAAAATGTTCGTTGGCACTAGGCAGAGTGTCTCCCCGCAATCCTCATAAATCAGTTTTCCTTTTGCACATTACAATGTGTTAAGTTGTAGAAATATTCATCCAAGATCCCACAGCATATTATTCAAACATTTAGCTACCTCTCTCAATGAGCGTAACATATCTTGTGAATATTTTCTGGGTCAAATAACTGCCTGGCCTAATGGGTCCAATTGGCTGGTCCAGTTGGATCCAATTGGTCGGGGGCTAAAAACACAACTGGAACCAATTGGTTCCAATTGGGATATCCAATTAGAAGCAATGGGAATGTCCATTTAGTTCCAACTGAGATGTCCAATTGGTTCCAATGGTTTTTTTTTTTTGACTGGGTGATGGAACACTCGAACTCACTCAAGACCGGCACAGGCAGCAACCTGGCCATTCAGTGTAAGAAATGCTCTTGACCAAAATGTTTAGGGGAATCCCCCAAGGTGGAGTAGATTTGTAATAAGGGAGTAATTACTCATTGACGTCCACCCGAGCGCAGCCATACGGCTACAAAGGAAAGCTATACAGCTTTCTCAGAGACTTCGTAGTTAAAGAAAAATTCGTCCTGGTCCGGGGATCGAACCCGGGACCACCGCTTCACCGGAGCAGTCGCTCTACCAATTGAGCTAACCGGGACGGCAAGCTTATGGTAGGGCGAGAGCGAATTGATCAATAAATCGAAGTGGGAACAGTGTTGACCAAATGTTTAGGGGAATCCCCAAGGTGGAGTAGATTTGTAATAAGGGAGTAATTACTCATTGGCGTCCACCCGAGCGCAGCCATACGGCTACAAAGGAAAGCTATACAGCTTTCTCAGAAACTTCATTATGGCTGCGCTCGGGTGGACGTCAATGAGTAATTACTCCCTGTTAATGGCTGTGTTAGTGCGGGGCGTGGGAGCCCCGCATGGGATGAACCTCTCAACACGGTTGCTGCGTGGAGACTGGGGGTTTATTTCTTTAGAGGGAGAGAGAGAGAGAGTGTGTACAAGAACGCACTTTCGCTGCTGTGGGAATGCAGACGGTCACGGCAAGGAAATCGGGAATGCGTCAGTCGACGGGGCTGTGGGGATCAGACGTCGTCGGGGGAGGCAGACGCCTGCCTGCTTTTGTGGGGAATGGCCGGCCCGCGCTTGTTTCTTGGAAGCGGGCGGCAGGTATGCGCGGAGGAGGCAAGGGCTGCTGGAGCGGCCTTGAGTCGCAAAGGTCGACGAACACGACACTCCCTTATTAAGAAATGCTCTTGCATGCCAGCCCTCGACAAGACAAAGGTTTGGAAAGGGTATTACGGAAATCGCACGTGCACGTGAGATACATGAAGCTTACCTAATTCAAGATCGTGGCGACTCGTATGGCAGCAGCCCGTCCATCAACCTATTATCGAAAGAGACTGCCTATCTGAAAAAGTGATCCTATCTCTATTAGAACACTTAACTTTTTGACCCTTTTACATAAAGGGCCAGTCACGTTTCTTCTTTTTTTTTACCCAACTGCATGCCCATTGTCCATCCTTCACCTGCGTCTTGTTGTCTGCATTTTCTCATGTCACTCTCCCCACAGGCATCGTTCCCTGTTAAAACTTTTATAGCTTTTAAGAATTTATCGCTTTTATCCGGCCCTCTACACCACCAGTGACGTTGACTCAGCTGACAGCTTGCTTCGAGACCATTCGAATAAAATTCAGTTGTAAGACAGCGCCTGTGTTGCACGTTACTCTGTCCTGTGTGTGCGCCGTTCCCTTTGAAACATGTTTAACCAACTAGCCACCAACAGCACCCTCGTGAACTCCAATTTTTTACCTTTCCTTTCTTGCTTCCGTTTTTGTTTTTCGCTCTCCATTAGCAAGGGCATTGTGGTTGCGTTGTCGAGACAGTTTCTAAAGCACACGCTGAAATAAGGATACGGCGTGCACCGCGAACGGCTTTGAAGGTATCAAAGACTGTGAAGCAAGGATACTAGTACCACATGAAAAGAAATGCCAACACAGAGCACGAGCTTGCGGCCCAATCGCGCAGCCTCCAACCGCTAGTCCGAAATTACTAGCGCCGCCTTGCCTATTAGTTTCGACAGCCAAAGCACATCGAAATTTAACACGAATCATCAGCCAGTACATAAAGCGCTAACCGCATGAGGCGATAATTCGCGGCGACACGCCGCGCGATGAGCTGAGGGCCGCCGAACCACTGTCGCTCATCGCGTCGCCCGGTTTCTGGGTTTCGGAAGTGCAGCGCTAGACTAGCCAATGACGGCAGGTTTGTCGGGTGCGCAACTTCCGAGCCGTTTTGCGCGCGAAAGTCGTTTCTTTTTTTTTTTTTTCACCGGAGCAGCAGCCGCCGTACCCACCACTAAACCCGTCACCACGGCCAGTCTCGACTCTCTAGAGGGCGTTGTCCCGACGCGCTCGCTGCTGAGCGCGCGCGTCGAGACCGGCCGTGCCCTCACCATGGCAGGTTGTTGTGTAGTGGTATTTTTTTTATTTTGCATTGAATATGGAAGGTAAAAGAGTTTTTCTACCCCGGCATCTGCTGTCGCTGCTGGAACCACCTGAGCTGGGGCAGCGGCAGTGTGTAGGAGTGAAAAGAAAGAGGGGAGGGGATAGTAGAAAGACAGACATTGCGAGTTTCCGTCGGCGTTCCATGGCGGACAAAGACGCTGGGGAGGCGGCAGCAGACGGAAAGAGCGCGCGCTCATGAAGGAAGGAAAAAATGCATGCGCGTTTCTATGTCACGTGACTGCGTATTAGACAAAAATAAAATTATTGCCGACATATATTTTTGTCAATGTTTTTATTGTGTTTTATCTTGTGTGGAGCCTTAGGAACGTTGTTCTACGCGTTAATTAACGCAAAATGACTGAACGCTGAAGTGGCAGCAGTCGAGCAACAGTGAAAACGCGCCTCTCCGACGCTGAGTCCCGTCGCTTCGTGCGGTTTGCGTTAGTTTGCGCCAGCGACAGCGGTGGGCGACGGCGTCGTCATCGCGCGACGCATCGCGAAGGAATATCGCCTCATGCGGTTACCGCTTAAGTCCATTTTGCGTTTCGCCTCCAATGCGTGCGACAGGTGTTCGAATAGGGGATATTCAAAATTCCGCAAGTGCGCTTTTCCGCATAACAAAGTTGTCCCAAACAAGATGGCTGACCATGCATTTCCAGCTGAAACAAAGCAAGAAAGACTGGTTTTTTGTTAGATTCTTCCAAAATACGGTTCTTACATTCTATCCACACCTTTAGCGCCTGTCCTGTAGCCCACGTAGTTCCTTTATAGCGACGTCGGCCATCTTGTTTGGGGCAACATTGTTATGTGGGAAAGCGCACTTGCGGAATTTTGAATATCCTCTATTGCTACAACAGCTCTTACGAGGTACACAAAGGGTAGAGATTATTTATTTTCCAAAGTTCCTGCTTTGTAGCGTGCAGTGCTGGAGGGCAGCAGCAGCGGAATGCCTGCTCTTCGCAAAAAAAAAAAATGCAAATGGAAACAAAATAAGTGCTAGCGCAGAGGTTCCGAGAAGCGGGGAGGACTCTGCGTAGACCTTCGTCAGTGTTGTGTTCACAAAGCCATCCCTGCGATCCGGCAGCACTCGCCACCTACGTGCACATTCGTTAACGCTGCCGTGGAAGCTGATCCCCTGGCGCTGCTCAAGCAGAAGCGCACGCTAGCACCGCGAACGGCCTTGGAGTCACGGCGCCATGGAAAGCAGACGACGCGTCGAGACACGTCACCGTCGCTATAGCAACGCTATGAGGGTGAGAACAACTGACGGATTCATAAATTGGTGACTATATATTAACTTTTTTTTTCTTCAGGAAAAAAATTAATGTGAGGAAACGCAAAAAATAATTCAAACTCCCGAGCATGGTGCTGCCGACCTGCCGGAACACGGAAGGAGAGCTCGTATTGGCGGGAAGTTTGTGGGTGACCGTTGTTTTGGTGGTTGTGGCGGTTTTGGTGTTCTGCGACCGTTTCGACAGCATGGATGAGAGTGGGCAAGGCTCGTCGCCCACGAAGCCCGCAAACCCTTTCAAAAAGATAGTTTGGTTGGAAACGTCAGTGGACAAGGACCAACAAGTATCTGTTGAAGTGAAACAAGAATGTCGAACCTTGCTGCTCCGGGCGATTGGGTAAGCGAGGCGAAATGCGTCGAGCCTGAATAATGCGAAGCATTTGCTCCGAGCCGTCAAATGCAAAACGACGAGTTCTGTTGGAGATGCGTTGTGCTCATTTCCGTCTCTTGTTTTTCTTGTCTTGAAACTAGGAAAGTGCTGCAGTCATACCCGGACACCAGCGCAGAGACCAAGGTCATGCTTCTCGAAACCTACGAATCGTAAGCATTTGTTCAAAGGCGTATCGCAGCCGACTTGCGGGGGAGAGTTTATGCAGGGAAAACACGAGTATTTTTGGCAGACTGGTTCTTCCAACGGTGTTATAAGCTGGCGAGAATTTGGAGACTATGACTTCTGAATTTTTTCATGTCTAATTTGTCTAGTTTGAACTGCCGAGCAGTAGCGTACTTCCTAATAGAGTGCTTTAAAATGACGTGCAGTATATTTACAGTGAGAAGGTTGAATGCAGACTTTTCAGAAGCTAGCTTGTACACTGTTTACTGCCCAAATTTTAAATCATTTCTGCAGTGCTATATTTTCTGTATTTCTGTTTGTGCGCGCACTGCCTCTTCTCTACTTCCCTCCGAGCAACGTTCTTGTTGACGTTGTAGCGCGAGCGGAATCTGTGACATCCTAAACCTACTGTTTGTGTAGCTAGCTTCTTACTGCATATTTGTCATGTTCCTGTGAGAAATTACTGCTAATCAGTTACGGACCGTCATTGTGAACAGCTGTCTCGCACTGAAACTTTAGTTACTGCTGTAAAGTATTTTATTTACTCTAACCCGCGCCGCCCGGCTGCTGAGCCCAAGTACGCGGAATCGAATCCCGGCTGCGGCAGACACATTTCGCTGGAGGCGAACTGCGAAAACGCCCGTGTTCAATGCGTGATATGCGATATCAATGCACGTTAAAGAACCCCTCGTGGTCTAAACTGATCCGGGAGCCCACCACAACAGCATTTCGAATAGCCAATATGCAGCTTGAGGACGTTTAACTCCACGTACGTACCAATGCCGACCATTTATTTATTTTGCATACTACAGGCAGCCAAATGTTGGCTGTAGCAGGAGTGTGATGGTATGGTCAGTCGGTGTGCTTCTTCCAATGGTCGCATTTTTTGCACTACTCCACACATCTAGCTGGGACGTTCGGTGTCTTGTTTATTTAGTAAACGCCATCTTTGTTTCTTACTGCTCATCTTGTCTTTGCAAGTTGCCAAAAAGTGCTATTATATTAGCACAGTGTGATAATAAAGGCATGAACAGTAAAGTTTTGCTTTTCCACTTCCCATGCGACATTCTTGACTATCCATTCAGCCTGCTCACATCAGTATAGAAAACCTTGCTTTCAAACAATGTCTAATTTTACTGAAGTTTTCTGTTTTGATTGCAGCAATTGCAAGGGCAGTGTGGACTTCCAAGAGTTGCCAGTTTAATTTTTTTTCGTGGGAACTGTTTCTTATTTATTCTGCATGGAATTCCTCTTCTGGGCAGGTCCTCATAGATGTGAACACAGTTGAGAAGAAAGCTTTGATTCATTTATCCCTCAGCACAGACTGTAAAAAAAGTCAGCATATTACTTAATGTTGTGCTATCTGCAAAAGTGGATGTCACAGCTGTGGGAGTCATGTTTGCTGCCATCACCTTTCAAGCCACAATTCACTACCATAATCTTAAAAATCCAGGGGACTGTTGAAGCACCTGTTGCTCTTATCAAGTTGAAGCCATGTCGTCATGAATGATTCACGATCTTCCTTTTAATATGGGAACAACCAGGGACCGTGTCATGGGATGAAAGAAGTATGTAGGTTGTCATAATATTTGCCGTTTCATTTCAGAAGTCGTGGCATGTTTCAAAAAGCATGCTTATTGAAAGTTTTCAGATTACCCATTAGTGTTGAATGACTCTTGGTGTATTTAAAGCTGTTGGCTTTCTGGTTGCTGACATTGTGTTTATTGTTGTATTGGTTGAGAAAGGGCCAACACTGGTTTAGTTACGGAACATGGGGCTGCTGCTTGTAGCATGAAATTGCCGTGCAAGCACACAGGACCCGAGAGCCCGAGCACACCTTTCATCGCTGTCGCCAGGTACCAAGGGTGCCTGCTGGCATGATATAACGCTTCTTCCCTCTGCAGTGTGTCAACTCGGGATCAGCTTCAGTGTGCATGCAAATAATTGGGCATTTATGCTGCTGCGACAGCTGTGGAAAGCTTTGTATTGGTGCTATTTCATTGCATGCCCACTTAGTATGCAAAATAGCACAAAGCAACAATTGTTTCACTGTGGAGACTTTTATGCTTGCAGTCCTTGGACTGTCCAAGTCCAAGCTGGTTGCTGTTTTACCCATGCAACGGCTGAAATTAAGAACTGAAGATGGTTATTTTAACGTCTGTAGTCGGCACTACCCTGACAGTGAATCATTTATGTTTTCTTTTTCAGTTGGTGTGACTTTGCAACAGTTCTCATTTTCATCCAAGACATATGGCTTTGTGCTTAAACATAGACACTTATTGGTGTTGCTTTTCATCTTCATTCAGTTCCTTCAGTTTTTGCAAGTTGTAATCAACAAAACATGCCTCACCAAAATGAAGGCATGGAATATAAATAACTGCAGCCCCGTAATTTAACTTGCATTAAAATTGCTGCTTCATTTTCTCGTTTATAACACGTCATATCACCATTGTAAGTAGGCAGCTGTGTCATCGTAACAAATACAACCAAACATGTTGAGTTATCAATGTTTTCTCACACATAGAAATAAGTCTCTTGTTAGACTTCACTCTGCTTGTTTGTCTTCTTTATAGTTTACCTGCTTGAAAAGTTTAGCCTTCTTATTGAGTTGTCATTTCTTTTCTCTTAGCATCATGCAGATGCTAAACAGGGCCTTTCAGCTCCGGGTGCTTGACCCTTGGAAACTGGAAGAATGTGAGGTGAGCAGGCCTTCTGTTGGTGTTTATAATATAACTTGCCATGTTTTGCATTTCAGAGCATTTAAAGGATCGGGGTCATTCTGATAGAAAAAGCATGCCTCATGTATAGTTGGGCTAAAATTTAGCTCACAGAGGCTTGGAGATGTTGTAGCTGCCTTGAGTAATGAAATTTAGTGCATTCAAGTTTTCTGCCGTGTACTGCATTCAAGCTTTCGCCACTGCAGACATGTGGAAAAGTGATCTTCCTTCCTCTTTCCCCTTTCTATCTCTCACTTCGTCCCCCTTCCCACATGTATTGTAGCGTACTGGGCATCACCTAGTTAACCTCCCTGCCTTTCCGTTCACCATTCGCGCACTCTCTTTTACTGCAAAATTAACCAGTGGGAGTCAAGAAGATGTGCATGTGATATGGCCAAAGTGTTGATGCCAGTGCATGTATAGAGTTTGCCAGGTTGTCTTGACAAGTTGAGCAGTGTGCTGTAATACAAAAAAACAACCAACAATGGGTGCTGGGTTCCAGAGGCAGCAACTGCACATAAGTGCAGCCAGTGTGAGTTTTTTTTTTCTCAACCCTTGAATGTACCACTAACATGCTGGAAGCAGACTTGGCATGCACTGTACTGCCATCACCATGTTGCCATGCCTGTCTCTTGCAGCTATGGCTGTTTGTTCTTCTGATGGCACCTTATCTGGGCCGAGAGGATACTATTGAAATGTTTGTGTATGTGTACTGTCTTTTGGGCTAATCCAAAGGGATGACACTCAGATCACGTTCATTTGGTTTATTCTCGCGCACCTGCATCATTTCAGACTGTATTCGCAAAACATCCATTTCTTGTTTTCATCTGACTTTCTGGCCGCCTGGCTTCATTATTCCAATTCCCTGGTTTAGGGTTTCATGTACCACGGTTGGTGAGGTCGATCTCTGCTTGGTGTGTAGTGTCCTTTCTGAATGGCACAATACGCTACATTTCCTTTCTGCATTTTAAAAGGGGCTTGCATCCATCCTTGATCAATGCCTCTCTACTATGTAGTCCTGGAGACATGCCTATATTTCAGTTCTCGTTTTTCTGGCCGGCATTCGTATACAGGTGCCTGCGAGGGAGTGTTGCCCACTTTGGGTGCAGCTACATGGCTTTCCAGTGATATATGCCTCGCTGTATAGGAGTCATTTTTTGCTTGCTAGGGTTCACTTCGCTTTTTGATCTTCTTAAAAAAAAAAAAAAACAGTTTCTTGTGTGGGCCCACCGTGGTGGCTCAGTGGTTATGACGCACGGCTGCTGACCCAAAAGATGCAGGTTTGATCCCGGCTGCGGCGGTCGAATTTCAGTGGAGGCGAAATTCTGGAGGCCCGTATACTGTGCGACATCAGTGCACATTAAAAAACCCCAGGTGGTCAAAATTTCCAGAGCCCTTCACTACAACGTCCCTCATAGCCTGAGTCGCTTTGGGTCATAAAACCCCCATTAACATAAACCTAAACCTAAAGAGTTTCTTGTGACTTTTTTGCCACATCTCGATGCCGTTATCGCTGATCATTGCACACGTGTTACCACGTAAGGGTCTGGATCATACGGCTGCTCGCGAGTCTGCATTGCTTGACATTGTCTGAGGACGAAGTCGCCTTTCTGAAGTGATTGTAGGGTAGTGAGACATCTTTTGTCCACGTATGTCTTCATGTCTTCTTTTGTGAGCTTGTCTCTCCATCTCAGGAAGTCGTCATTACCTTCATGAATAGCCTGATTGGCTTGGATTTTGGTTTGCTTGGCAAAGCTTTGCTTTGATTTTGTGTTCAAAGAGAAGCTCTGCTGGGGACAACCCATTTGTTCCCTGTGGTGTTGCTTGGTAATTAAGTACTCTTGTACCCTTGTTTTTCATTGTTCCCTCTCTACTGTGGCCTTTCTCGCTACTTTCTTTATGTTCTGGATGAACCTCTCTGCTTCTGCATTGGCTTTAGGGCACACTAGAGTTAGTCTGTGATGCTTGATTCCAGTTGCTGTCATGTTCGTAAACTCTAAACTGAGAAGTGGTGGGCCATTGCCAGTTTTGATCTTCATTGGCACACCAAGAGTGGCAGATACGGCGAGCATTTTGGATGTTACTCTTTGTTAGTGCAGCAACCATAGGAAGTCTGGAATATTCATCTACGTTTTCCAGGAGGTAGCACATTACACCCAGAAAGAAACCTGCAAAGTCTGCCAAGACCCTAACGCCTGCCAAGGTCCTGTTTTTGGGAGATCGGTCATGTTCAGCAGTGGTGGTCTTTCAGCTGAGTCAGTGCTCTGGCATGCACAGCAGTTCTTTATAGCAGCTTCTACTTTTTTTCCAGTCCGGAAAACCAGTCATTTTCTCTGATAAGTTGTTTTGTTCCGACTATACCCACGTGTCCTCTATGCACACCTGTGCTCATTGCTTAGGCGTGAGGTTTCTTTGGAAGGATTAGTCTGGTTCCGCTTAAGATGATGCAGTCGCTGACAGTAATTTCCTGATGAACCTGGGCAAAAGGCTTCATAGCAGGTGTTTACCGCATTTTGTCCAGTGCTTTCCTGTTTTTTTGTGGATGGCCCTCTTCAGTCGCTGCATCATTGGTCATCCTCAAAGATCTTTCCACTTTAGTCATTGTCGTGTCTTTTGGTATGGCTGACATACTAAAGACGAGTAGATATTCTCAGGTGGTTTCACATCTTATGGTTTCTGTGTTTGCATCCTTAGCATATCTTGACAGTATGCCGAATTCGCTTTTCCTGACATGTGTTCTACTTTGTAGTTATACTCTTGGAGTCATAGGTTTAGACTCTCTGATCTGGTCGATAACTTTTCACTGGGGTTCTGGAGGATGGAGAAGAGTGGTTTGGGATTCATCTCAATTACAAAGCTTCCTCCAGCCAAGTGCACTCTGCAATGTTCTACCACCGACACTACTGCCAGCATTTCCTTGTCTATTTCAAGATAACGCCTCTCTGTAGGAGTCAATGCTTGCCTATAGTATGCGAGGATGCTAGGCTTTTCTCTCTTGCATTAGCATTGCGCCTATCCCTTGCTGGTCCTCCATCTGTGATGAGGCGGGATTCTTTGCTATCATCATAATAGTCAAGCAATTGATGGCACCCACTTCTTAACATTGTCCAGCACCTGGTTTTCTTTCCTGGTTACTTAAGTTTGTTTTTTCTCATGCCAATGCGCAACGTGGTTCTATACCTTAGCCAAGTGTTGGATGAATCAGCTGTTGTAGTTTAACATCCCCAACAAGCTTCGAACTTCTGAAGGATTCTTTGGGCAAGTGATGCCCTTGACTGGCTCCGCCTTATCAGGGTCTGCTGTAATGCCTGACTCTGATCATATGTGTCCAAAAAACTTTAATCTTGTTATTCCGATCACGCACTTCTGTTCGAAGTAAGTCTGGCCTCCCTCAGTGGTTTTAGCACGAGGCAAAGCCGGTGGCCATGCTCTTCAAGAGAGCATCCAGACACTAAAATATCATCACTTAGCATATTTACTTACATAATTTATGCATTTTTTTCTTTAAATTAAGGCTTCAAAAAAGGGGCGTGCAAATTACGCAGAGATTTCACGAACACATCCTAAAAAACTGCAAAGGTCATAATGAGCAATATGTACTGTAAATCACCGCTTGTGCATCGACCCCCCCAATTCACACCCCACGCTGAGCAAAAAAAAAAAAATTGACTCCAAATGTACTGCACTGCGCTTCCTTATCGTGAACGCCTCAACTGCTGCCCCATTTGGAGTGAAACTGCACACAGAGCTTGGGTATTACAGTAACTTTTGTCTCGGTGGTAAATTTGACAACGGTACTTACCTGGTACGGCCGCACACGAAACAAACCTGTAATTGTCTGCGCCGAGATTCAGGAACCAAAAAGCACCAACGTTGAGTTTTTGTAGAGGGGCGATGGTTGCGCCATCTATTGTCTGCAAGGGAAAGCGCCACAACGCGAAAGGTGCCGTGGCGAGCGTTGCAAAGTGCGTGGGTCCTTTGATGATGCCAAAGGGCGATGCCACTACCGCCCTTTGGCAGCAACCCGGCGCTGATGGCTTTCAGTTCATTGATCTCGGCGCAGACGATTACTGGTTTGTGTCATGAGCAGCTGAAGCAGGTAAGGACAGTTGTCAAAACTTAATAGGAATTGCACCACGGGACGAAAAAATGTGGCGGGGCTCCGTCATGCTATAACCACATTTTTTTTCAACCCGGCTAGTGGTAGCTCTTAGACAAATTCAGAGAAGCCGCCTTTTAGGACGCAGTCTGTGTACTTTTTCCCAGTGAGGTTTCCGTCGATGAAGTAAGGACTGATAATACGGCTATCGTAAATGCCACACCAAATATTTGCTGACCATCTTACTTGGTGCTTGTGTTGGTGTAGCCAGTATGGGTTCTTGTTGCACCAATAATGCGCATTGTGCAAGTTGGCATTGGAGTCCCTGCAAAATTGGGCCTCGTCTGTCCAAAGCACTTTGTGCAGGAATTCCGGGTCTTCATTGTAACATCTTGCCAGCATTTATTCCTTTCGATTAATACAGATTACATCACTGCTATCACGGTCACACCACCGGCTTCCTTCGCCGGACGCACACACCCAGCATTCCTTGCACGGGGTGATGTCCATGTAGGTTGGAGTACAGATGCTAGTTGAAACCGTAACACACAACACTACATTCATCACATTTAATTAGGCACCAGCTACAAAAATCGAGCCATTTCTGAAGGTCATTCGGTGTCAGTTCCTGGTGAAGACACATGTGATAGGTGTGGTAGCTGTGTCTTGATAGTGACCTCCAAACTGATGCCAGGCTGGCTCCATACGCGTTGGCGATTCCCCTGACACTTGCTTCTGACCTGACAGAAACGTATGCAAGGACATCAATGTCAGAATCGTCGGTTGCGCTCCGTGGTCTCTTCCTTTTCTGAACATGAACTGATCCAGTAGACTTAAATCGATTAAATATTGATACGAACGTCGGACGAGTCTGCACATGACGACCAGGATGTTTGGCAGCATACAGTCTGGATGCCAACTCCATGTCCATTTGCGCGCTCACATAAGCGATCAAAATGTCCACCTTCTCGGCAGTGGAGTATTTGGGTTGCGCTGTCGTGGCCATTCCCACAATTCGCATAATGCAGCATGATGTTTTCATCCTAGGCGGCACTTCCACACATTCAAGCGATTTGAAACACTGGCACTGCAATGGCCTTGTCCCACGCGCAGCTCCAAGTTAAGCACCTGAAATGCAAATGACTGTGCTATATTGGGAAACTGAAGCTAACACATGCTACGACACCCGCAAGAACAACTGCCCGATAGCATACAGTGACTGCCGCACAAGCTCTCCTTTCCACGCTGTCAAGGCTTTTCTTTTTCGGACGGGGTTCCTGATGCACAGCGATTATAAGAAAACAGATGATCAACCTAGTGAGTAAATGAATTCATGATGACACACAAAAACGAGCCCGTCGGGCAGCCATACCAGAAGTGGCGCACACACACAAAAAAAAAATTGCCAACGATTACGTTACTTCCTAATGCGAAATTTGAGCGCAGCTCATCAGCTGTTTCAGCTTTTCGATAGACTGAGGCAAAGAATTCGAGCAAGGCATGTGTGTACAGTTACAGACAACTTGTTATTTTTCACACATATTCCTTCTTCAAAAAACACTCCACTCACAGTTCTTGATTGTCATGAAGGAAGCTTTGTGGTCACAGCCATGGGAGGCGTTACGAGCGAGAGGAATGGGATGTTCTCCCACGTAAGTGGTAAGAAATTCTTTTTTTGTCTTTATACGTACATTAAAGTCCCCACCCATCCTTCCACCCTGGCAGGTGGCAGGTAATGGTTGATCGCGAGAGTTCACTCACCGTTGTCAGCGCTAATGCATGCAGCCCGCATCTCTCTCTCATCACCCCATGTACCTATAAGCGCGATTCAGGCATCCACTGACCCAGGAAGCCAGTTATGCGCACTTGCTTTCCTTAAAATGATTGGAGTGTAAAACGTTGTCAATGCCAACGCCAATGGACACAATGAACGGCGACAGCCTATGGCTTCAGCGCTGCGGTGTCCACTGCTGGTTACAATGGACAACGGCGACACTGCAAAACGCAGAAACGGGCCCCAAAGAGCTGTGCTCTAATAAACGCCTGCAGATGCACCCATCAGGGCTCTCAAAATCGACGTTCCCATAACTGACGATGACTATAATTTTCCTTATTCCGAGCAATGAAGCAGACAATGACGCCGGCCGCGGTCTAAGCTTAGCGCCGAGGTTCTCTACCGAGGAAGGTTAGCACACACGTTTTGAATTGGATGCTGCATTGATTACGATACGTCACCAACGGACGCTTCACTTACGCCATACTTCCAGTGCTCCTTGTGCGCTCAGTTTCGGTCACGTGCGGGAAAAAGCATCGATTTCTTCACGGTGCAGGGCTCTAGTAATTGAGTTTTTCTTCGTTTCAAAAACTGATAGGACATCGTCTTGTTCATGGCATCAAACTCCCATTTGGGACTAACTACCCAGCTACGATAATTAAAAAGTTAATTAGTGGGTTTTTTGTTAATTACCTGGATAATTAAAGGGGTTTCGCAGCATATTGTGTCCGCCGGGGCAGAGAGTGTGATCCTACACCTATTTTTTTGCTATATTGAACCCAATATTTTCATTAATTTTTGAAAGTGTTCGCTGAAACACCCTGTATATTTGACGGTGAGTATGTGCAGCACTGCCCTTATGTGCAGCACTGACTCCATGAAAAAAAAGCAGCGGTTCGCAAATCGCGAAGTTTGGTGCAGTCACTCGGTGTCCAGTTGTTGCGTGGGCTTTTACATATACAAATGCACCTTCTTTTCTTTTCTCTATGGAGTTTAAACAAGCGAAATCTTTCCGAACTGCAGTTAGTGCATCTCATAGCACAGCAGCAACCCATTCCTCGCCAGCCAGCCATGCAGAAGAAATCGAAAATCAGCGCTGAAAGAAAATGCAGCAGCAGGTCTATGAAGACTGCTTCCGCGGGAAGTAAATATGGCGGCCACGTCGTTCCCCGCTCTCAGAGTTGCTGTGGCGCTCCTTCTGAGGCTATTCGTTGCTTTTCCGCATGGCGCACATGAATTGAAGTAGAAGGCGTGTCGCCGTCGGCGACAGAGCTGCGATATCGAAGAAAGGCCAAACTCTTCCACTATGGAACAGCTCTGTGCTGTGCTACATATCGGCAGCAGTGCTTCCGTTCAAACCATTGGAGCAGCATACGGCGTATATTGTGACTTGCACAAGTTAGCCTTCAGTGCAAATCCATAGTGATCACTAGTTTGGTTTATGGGGGTTAAACATCCCAAAGCGACTCAGGCTATGAGGGACGCCGTAGTGAAAGGCTCCGGAAATTTCGACCACCTGGGGTCCTTTAACGTGCACTGACATCGCACAGTACACAGGCCCCTAGCATTTCGCCTCCATCGAAATGTGACCGCCGCAGCCGGGATCGAACCCGCGTTTTTCAGGTCAGCAGCCGAGAACCTTAACCACTGAGCCACCGCGGCGACATACTAATAGTCATCACTAGTATATAGTATTTGTCTCTTGCCGAGTGTCCTACTGGCACTACTCTAACTCCAGAGCTGTGTTCCTCTCAAGTGCAGAAGGCAGGGGTATGGTGAGAGGGTGGTAACATCGGATTAAGCAACACAGTTATGTATTTTCAAGCATTGCCCTGCTGCCTTGTACGCCTGTGCAGAAAGGTAGGCTCCAACTCCTCGCCAAACATTGTCTGCTAGCTTGATGCTGTGCATTCACTGTCATAACCCCCTCAGAGCCTTTACTTGGCCAGGTAGATTTCTTCAGGGCATGAAAAAAAAAAAATCAGTGCCAAACCATGGATAAGTTTAACGAAAAAGTGTCGTGTTCTGGCTACCATGACAGTTCAAGAGCATTTCCATTGCTGCTGTCAACATGGAGACCGTGTGATGCCTCGCGTTCTTGGTCATCCCAGCACAACAATCCAACAATATCATTACAGTTCGGTTTTAAAAGTAAACTTGCACTTGTAGTTTTGTCCGAGTTCCATCACTTCCGTTACTTTTTAAAGGAGGTAGCATTTTGTTCTACGAGCACACTTCTGCATGCAACAATTTTTTATGTTAATAACTGATAAACTGACTGCTTGTAGTGGAAAATTGGCCAAGATAAACTCCAAGTGACTTTTAACCGCACAGGGTTTGCCACATTATATCAACGGGAAAAAAACAAAACATTTATTTGTTCATAGAAAATAATATTGGCAAAAAGAAAACAAAAATAATGTTGTGAATTAAGCACCGAGAAAGTCTGGCAAATTTTTTTAAATATAAACCGAAAACTCCGACCCCTAACTTTAAGTGAAATTACTTCGAAAAAAAAGGCCAGGTGTGAGTCAGTGCTTGCACTGTGTGCTCTTTGGTTCATCCTTTGTCTATCATTGTTTAAGCTATGACTCTGTCTTGCAGCTTGCTCAGAAATGTCAGTTATGCTCAAAAACTGCAAACTCAATTTCTGCAGAAAAGCGCTCGCATATCATGTCTTATCAGATCAATATGAAATGCATGCTAATCAATTACTCTCAGTGCATACTTTTCACTCTTGTATGCTTTTCAAGATTTTGTCTTTATATATATTAGGTATCTTGGAAAGACGAGTTATTTTATACTTTACAGGCACTTGGCAAACAAGCTAGGCCGAAGCTGAAGCTTGACTTCCACTTGTCATTAGGGTATAACGGTGAAGATAATCCAAAATAATTATTTAAATTTAAGTCTAAATGAAACGAAAGAATGCTCTCTTCTGCTATGACAAGAACTATTCAACTAGACTACATTACTAACAATGTTGACAAAGTTAATTGCCTCAATAGCTGTTTGCAGTCTATATTTTCAGCACCCACCAATAGCTACTGTAGACACAGCTCCATGGAACTATAACTTACCTGCTGTGTCTGCCATTTTGGTGACATACGAAGGGGTGTTTAAACTACTGCCTGAATTGAAGCCACATATTGCCACTGGCCCAGGCGTTCTTTATGCTTAGCTTTAAGGAAATGTGCTGTGAGCATAGGCACATTCCTTGTGATATTCAGCAAGTCTCATTAGAACCAAGTGGATTGCTCTTGGTTTGGGAAACAGTGGATGTTGTGCCTCTGTACAAAGTTGGTTATTGCTGTTTTGTCTCCAATTGTAGAACTATTTTGAATGTGAGCTGCATATTGTTAGAGCATACTATTTCCTGCAATATATTTCTTCTGTTACAGATTAACAACTTCATTCTTAATGTGGTTCCTCAGTGTGACTTTTGAGCAGGGTTGACTTGTGTGATTCAACTTTTGGAATTCGTTTATGACATATTTTCTTCATCCGACTCCAGCATGCAAGCTGACAAGGTTCTGTTATATTTCACGAAAAGCTCGATGTTGTACCAGTGCTGCCCATAGAAATCACCTGAATGGAGGTCTCAATGTGGCCTACTTTTAAAATTAATTTGTGCGGGAACAGAACATCACGTGGATGTGTAATTTGATGGAAATCAGAATGAAGGGGAAGTGTTGCAAGAATAGTTTTACTAAATTATGCAAACCTCATAAAACTCCCAGAATAGCCATTTAATCATTGATAAATTGGCTTCTAGAACTCAGTGCCTGCAGTCTGCATGCAAGTTGACTGACATGTCTCAAGTCAGTTTGCAGCTTGGCTCCTATTGTCTTTTATGGGTGTAATGTTCGCTTGTTGTTTTTATAGCTTGCTATTTTTATGCACCTTTTCAGAAATATTATCGAGCCTTGCTGCTGCAGACGAAGAGAAAGAGAGAGGAGATGGAGCAGTGCAATGAGAGGGGAAGGGCGTAAGTGCATTTTTGACTGGACTTGTGTGCCATGTGCACATTCACGCTCTGCATGACCAGTTTTTCAAACCAAAGAAAGGTCCTCGGCCTTCTAATTTCTTTCCACTGTCTAAGTTGAAGAAACGCGGAACGCACTTCATGTTTTGAGGCAGCAGAGCACACCACAGATTCCTCTTTCAGTGGCGGTATATTCTCTGCTCCTACATGTCAGGGACTGTGCCATCTCGAACATGCATTGCACCAGAGTCTGCACTCTCCTTTTTAGTTGCTTTCTGCTTGTCTTTGAATGCAACTGCTGCTGTTTGTTTTTCATTATTATTGATAGACAGCTTCTTTTTGTGTGTGCATGCTTGCACGTGTGTGTGTGCGTGTGTGCACGCACGTGTGTGCGTGCATGTGTGTGTGTGTGTGTGTGTGTGTGTGTGTGTGTGTGTGTGTGTGTGTGTGTTTTTACTATCTCTTGACTTGCCACCTCGGATGAAGTTCAGGAAGCAGGAATGTGGGCGTATGCTACATGAGACATAAAGAAAGGGGTCAAGCTCTCCAAATTAGGTCCAAACATACAGCTTTAAAAGTCTACTTAAATTAAATTTTACTGAGGCTAAATTGGCTCTAGTTGCACAGTATCTGTAAATAAAGTAATTGCAGCAAAGTCAAATGGTTGTCCAACACAGGTTGGTTTTTTTTTTTTTTTTTCATTTGAAAGCTTTTGAGACGGACGGTACCAGGAAACGCGTGCACCTTGCTGTGGGCCGAGGAGTTTTCGTGTGAGGCAGGTGTTCTATAGGTTTGAGAATCTGCTTTGCTCACTTAAAGCCCCTCCTGCTGCCTTTCACTGTGTGGCTGTTTCTTTGGAATTCATGTTTGAATGTGTCAGGCATGTCTTTCATGAATGCAGTGGTCGTTTTTGAATGAAGCATTATGTACAGTTATGAGCAGGCACATGTTCTGTATGGAAGCTGAAACAGCTAGCAGAAACATGTCACTTTGTTGCACCTACGAAGCGTATTTGCTCATCATATTTGCGATGTTTAGCAATGTTGGCATGGAGTGGTCTATACTGCTATCGTTGCCTTGCCTTTGCCTTTGAGGAGGGCAAACAATACAAGCATTCCTGAAGCAGTAAGTCTGATTGTCCAAGCACAGCTGTAATAGGTACTTTTCCATTTTGTCTGCAAGCTGGCTTTAAGCCTGTAACAGTTCTACCTAATTTTGGGGCTTTTGCATTTTCTGTTTTGCTTTCTTTCCGTCTGCTTTTGGTTGCTCTCTGTCTCTCCTTAGTCACATTGTACACTGATGTGCAGTTGAAATGCAAGACACTCATTTTTTCTTTTAAGTTATGATCATAATCAACTTCTATTGAACATTTTTCTTGGCTTTTTTTCATCCTAGCGGTTACTGTGTATATATGACATAGTGTGAACTAAATCAAGACTCCAGGTGGAATAACTAGAATGAAGTAGAGGGTAGTCATGATATTAAGGACTTACGACCAAAAGCACAAATGAATAGTCACTAGTACTAAGGAAGGCATAAGCACTGAGATAAAAATGGATGCTTAGATTTAAGGAATGAAAAAGCGAAGCAAAAAAGCACAGTGCATAACAACCAAGAATTACAGCTATAATTCCAGCATTAAACACGAGTGATGAAGGAAACAAAGCTGACAAAGCAAAAGCAACAAAGCAGATATATTGACAGATCCAAGGCCGTCGCAGTGGCTCAGTGGTTACAGCACTCTGCTGCTAACCTGAAAGATGCGGGTTCGATCCCAGCCATGGCGGTCGCATTTCGTTGGAGGTGAAATGCTAAGAGGCCCGTGTGCTGTGCGATGTCAGTGCACGTTAAAGAACCCCAGGTGGCCGAAATTATCTGGAGCCTTCCCCTACGGTATCCCTCATAGCTTTGGTTGCTTTGGGACATTAAACCCCATAAAACGTAAAAATTACAGATTCGAATGTACCAAAGCAGCACTAACAGTTCTAACCCTCCTGGCTGTTAGACCAAGAGGGATTGAATTCTTAACGTCCTATCTTGCTCATTCTGTACAGGCTACTCTTATGCAGCGGATGTGCTTGAGTTGTGGTAGCATTTGAGTGAGCCAGACTTCACTTGCATGCATATTTATTTATTTTTATTGTTACATGCAGGTTGTATGAAAAACTTCTGCTCCAATATGGACCGGAAAAGGGACAGGAATCTCCAGGGAGATCTTCTTGCATTGTTGTAGACCTAGGTGATGACATGCATGATGAGTGATGACATGAGGTGATGACGTGTTTTTAACAGGTAACTTAGGGTTCCTGGCAGTATTTGTAGTGCCCAAAAAGGCCACAACTTTTCCTCTCCTGTATGCCTCTAACTGACCTTTCCGGAGTTGCCATGTTTGGCATTGCCTTCAGACGAGATGTGGCCATTCCACAGACATAAGTCTTGCATGCAAGAAGTGCCTCAGTAAGCTCCTGGCAGTTGTAATCATTTTTCACTGTCGCAGCGCAGTATTTGTTCAACAGTGGACCGTTGAGAGACACAACCCCATAGGTTACGAGACGTTCATCTTGGCTAACATTTTAAGTACTTTTTTCCATGTACAGAGTAATATTCCAAACATATCTACTGGACGCTCACACTGGTGAGAAACTTTAGTCTAAAACCAACGCATTTCAAGGGTGTATGTTTATGTTGTTTCCGAGAAAGTCCGCCCTTGAAACAAAGCAGGCTCTCATGAACTGGCACGTCTTGCTCCGACACATATGAAGTGCCTGAAAGCTGTTAACAGATCTCATCAAGTGATAGGCCATCTCAGGACAGGACCTCTCGTTTTGACTGGTAGTACTTATCATAAGGCTTCTTGATCACTCCTTTCAAGGTGACCAGTGTATAAACCGTTATTATTAAGCCACCAAGCTTTTGTGAGACCAGTTGTGCTGGTGCACCCATAGAAACTGTATTGCATAGCAGCTGGCCTCAGTAACTATATGGGATCAATCAGCTCTTTGTTAAAAAACTGAAGAAAATATTTTTTCACTCTGGCACCCTCATCTGGGTGGAATCTGACACCAGGAGAGCCAGCAAAGGGAATTGAATGGTGGTAGGGGGGCAGTTTTTACTAAGGATATGCACTCTTTCTCTTTAAAGACGCTGTGCTCTTATCTTTTTTTTTTTTTTTTTTGAGACTCGTGGTTTCTATTCACGACTGTTCAAAGTGAGAGGGCAGTTTCATGTCATTTTCATTTGAAAAATGATGCAGAGGTTTCTGAATCACTTTTTTTTTTTTTTCATGCAACGTAAAAAAATTATTCGCTCATCCCATGTGGGCTATCTGTAGCTAAGGCAATGACCGGATGAAGAAACAAGAGCTAATGTTCGAAGAATTTTCTTTCTTCAAACTCCATTCGTTATCCAATTTTTCCACACGTTGCAGAAAATGTACAAGCTTCAGCTTTTGGCAGCATTGCATTCCCTGTGCAGAGTGTTAAGTGCAATGGCAAAACAAGTCTGTATGCATGCAGTTTTTTCTCTGCAAGCTCTGTGCACCACCTGGTGATGTTTGTGGCAAGTGCAGTGTAACAGTCAAGCTCAAGCCAGCTTCAGGACTGCATTGTTAAGTCAGGCTATTTTGGATGAGTGGTGCTTGTCTTCTGTACACTCTACATGTGAATTTTTGGAGAGCTAAACTCCTCTTCTGTGAAAAAAAAAAGGGGGTTAAAAGAGTACCAACATGAAATTCTTCATTTTTATTTCTATCTAGTTCTTCCGATAAGCCCATGGTATGGAGCCTCAATTTCAGCTGTGCACATATGTCATATTGTCACATCATAGCCACTTTCAACTGTGCACACTGTGATTTCACTGGGTACTGAGGTGAACGCAGCTAGTGATCACATTGACTCACAAACCTCTGATGCACCACAGACATGCCAGAATTTGATACCGCCTCATCTACTCTACCAGGAACTAGATAGCAAATCTTCTGATTTAGGCTTAGATGAAAACTCTGAGACTTGATGAGTCTTCATGAGCCAGAGTGAACACAAGTCAATGTAAATAAGCCCTGCAAAGCCACTTTGAGGTCATCTTTGCAAAAAAGCTTCCTGTTCAATAATTTCCAATGTTAAAGTAAATTTACTGTTAGATAATTCAGTGTAATTAAAGTGCAGAAATTATCTCAATCAGTATACAGCAAGTGCCTTGCAGGCTTTTTCAATCTGCATGAAGACATTAAGCTACTGCAGCTAGGTGTACCAATGTGATAAGTTTCACATTGTCAGCCGAGCATTCGCGGGATGACTCCACCTGTTGGTGTTTGCTTTGCCAGTTTCTTGCCGCAGTGTTCTGTGCTGTGTTATTTGTGTGTGTGTGTAGTCGGTTGCGTTCACACTTAGCCAGCCTGTTGCTTGCTCAGTTAGTGTGTAGTAAATGCAACTTTCAGTTCCTCTTGCTCTTAGGTGCTGACGTAAGTGAGAGGCATTTTTGTTTGAAGTTGTTTTCTGACATCACGTGTGCCTGGAAGCCAGTAGAGCAGCATGGCCCTGGATGGGCAGAGTATGGTTCATTTCCTTATTGCATTTTAGTTGGGTATGTCTCAAGGTGCTGCCACTTGCCTTTATGTTTTGGCGTTATTAAAGACATCTCCAAGTAAATTGCTACTGTTACAGTTTTCTTCCTGAACATAGTTCAAAGAAATGTGAGCTATCTGTTTAACTACTTAAAACACGAGCCCTTAAAGGTGCACTGAAGAGAAATCCGAACTCGTCTTTTTGCCGCGGGAACTCAATCTACACATTCCGAGCATTCTTAGAAACCTTGACTTATTGCCCTGTGTGGCCGATTTCACTAATTAAATCGAATTAACGTCCGGCTCCCGCCTTTTTTTTTTTAATTCTGCCTCGTACGGTGCGCAGAGTCGACCGACGCGGGGAGTGCCTTTCAGCCAGCTGCGCGGAGGCTTTGCTTTCGCTTCATTTTGTTTTTTAGGTTTCCGTGAATAAATAGTTTCATTTGCAGATAATATAACCGCAAAATAAGCCCGCAGAAATAAAAATACGCGCGGACTATTTGCTTCTACGGACTACTACGTATTACTCCGCCGATGGCAGGGCGGCAAGCCGCCACGGGACTGGCTGAAAGGCACTCCCCGCGTCGGTCGACTCCGCCCATCGTACGAGGCAGAATTAAAAAAATAAAGGCGGGAGCCGGACGTTAATTCGATTTAATTAGGAAAATCGGCCACACCGGCAATAAGTCGCAGTTTCTAAGAATGCTAGGAACGTGTAGATCGAGTTCCCGCGGCAAAAAGACGAGTTCAGATTCCTCTTCAGTGCACCTTTAAGAAAATAAATATGCCTTTATTCTGTCTGGTCCCCATTTGCAGCTACCGAAGCTAATTGGGCTTTATTTGTTATCAGGCGTTTATATGAGACGCTGCAGCCCATTTTCAGACCACAACAAGCAGCGTTTAGCCTGTCTAGTTATTGTGGCCTATTAAAGTTGAAATTTCAAGTTTTGCGTGGAGTATGTTGGCCACTCATGATTTGAGTGGAATTAGCTACTGGCATTATTTCATGTGTTTGTCTGGCAAATATATGCAAGTCATGCATGGACACATGCCCATTATCCAAGAATGCCTGTGAGCCTGAGGCTTGAATCAGAGTAATAGTGTTGAGACTTTGTAGATGGACATAATAGATGCTAATGGATATGCCCTGTCGCTGCAGATGTTAGGTTTCCCAAGCGATCCGACGTGAAATGTCTCCTTGGTACAATTTCAACACCTGTTTTGGGAGGATGCCTGTCAACTTTTCCAAAACATCAGAAAAATGTTGTTGTCTAGGGAGGGTCTAGACACGTTTTTATTCAGAGTTCATACAAAAGGAGAGGATTTCAACAGACGTTCATGGTGGAAAAGGTTTACATCAACACTGCATGAATGAGCACTGGGTTACTGTTGCAAAACAAATACAAAAAATATATTCACACCTGCTGACACCACCATGGGTTCCAGGTAGTGCAACTTTAAATGCATGTCAAACAGTAGAGGTCCAAGACTGATGGCAACAAAAGTGGCTGCCAGCAATGTAGGGCTTCAATTTCTCCCTGTAACTTAACTTTTCTGCCAATCAATATTTTTGGTTTTTGCTGTTTTAGAATCTGTTTCACTTCATTGTAAGTGCAATTCTCAGCACACAAAGCATTGCCATTTGAATGAATCTGCGGCATTCCCTTCTTTACTATGCACAAAACCATGTCTCTTGGTTTTGTACTCTTCATGCTTGCAAAGCGTCAGTAAGCTTCATGAGTAAAGCAGAAAAAAAGATGTCATCTGAAATAAGCAGTTAAGAGCTCTGGCTGGCATTAGGATCAGACAACCTACTGTTAAAGTGTGTGATGTCAAAATGCCTTGAAGGAGCATGGTGTCTGAAAGATAAAAGATAAGGGTAAAGGCTATGCTAAGCTACTCACCAAAATGTGCTTTATGGCTGGTACGAATTGAGAATCATTCCAGTTCTCGTGTTCTTGAGGCCATGTTTGCTTGGCAGTGGCATGCAAAGTATCGCTTTGAAATACGTCCAGCATTGGCAGGTTCACAGCTGCACATTAAACATGGTATATTTTCTAATTACTTCTGGGAAATGGGGATTGTCATTATTTTATGTTCTTAAAGTCTGCTGCTCATATTGTCTGACCTCTTGTTCATGCAAGTTGGCAAGTTTAACCAGTGAGCTGTGCTAGTTTATACTTCAAATTTTGAACCTTCTGGCGCAGTTCTTAAAATGGACATGCTTCATAAGGAAGTCCTTTGTGTTAAAGTTGGCATATGTCATGTGTAACTGTATATCCTGCTACAAAGATGTTTATTTCAGTCTCTATTGATAGAAGTTTCATTTTTAACCCTTTCACTGTCACGGACGTACCGGTACGTTTTCGCGCTTCCCCCCCACAGTGTCACTGACGTACCGGTACGTTCTCTATCGTGCGTTCAAAATTTCGCGCTTGAGCACAAGGCTGACGCTCTTGGACTAGCTGCGCCATCTGTTGAATCTTCCTACAAGTTCGTATTTTCGCCCCTTACTGTTTTGGTACGTGTATTGAAGAGTACGGAGCGACTGGCATCCCACCCCTCTCTCTTTGCTGAATGGCACGGTCGCTCCGCGTTCGCCGGATCATGACGCGCGCGCGTGGTTATGGTTCCAAGGGTTGTTCTGCCATCTGCCGCTGTTTTGCAGGTTTTTATTTTTCTTCTGTCGGCGTGTGAGCTACGGCGCTTCAAGTTCAAGGGCGCGCGCCGTTGCCACTCCGAGAGTCAAAGAGACTGACACATGACTTGATCGCTGCTTTCGCTCTCTCGCCGCACCCTCGCTTGCGGCTGGCAGCAGCAAAAGCAAAGCCCCTCAACTTTGTTTTAGCCTTTTTCCATCTCCCTCTCTCATCTCTATTACACAGCGTCCCATTTCTCTCCGTTTTGCGGGCCACTGAAAGCACACCCCCGCTGCACGCGGTTACTTTCGGATATGGCTGACCGCGCCTGCGCATTGGAGCGGTGGCTCTTCAGATTCTAAATACGAGCCGAGCTCGGATTCGGACTCTGACAGCGTCTCATCCAAGGAAGAGGCGAGTTCCGCATCGTCAGATTCTGACGTTGAAACAGCGGGACCATCATCCCGGAAGTGTGCGACACTGGGGGTGCGTCACGGGCAGAAACACCCGACAGCGAAAGGGTTAATATGCAGAAGTCAACATCAATATTCTACTGGATTCTCTACTATGAAAATGCTCACCTCCATACTGCAAGCAATGCTACCTGAAAACCTGGCACTGAGCCCTTCTAAGTCTTTCTTGAGTATTTTTTCTTGGTGCCTGTTGATTTCTTACACTCTGTTTATGCCTTCACTGATCAGTGCAAAACTTCATTTGCCTCAGTGCTATGTACAGGGTGATCCCCTCTTAAGGTGAACATGCAAGTGTGTGGCTGTGCTGTTAGGAGTGCCTGTGAGTTCAACAACGCGACCAGGCATCAAAGCAAAACTGTACAGACACAACAGGACCTGAATGCGGTGCTTCACGTTGCCTGCCACTTTCCTTTGAAGTGCAGCCGGGACGAATGCACTGGCGCTTTGAAGAGTGTGGCCAGATACTCGCATGTTCACCTTAAGAGTGGATGATCCTTACATCTGCTGTGGAAGCTAATTTCTGAAAATTCGTTATAAACTTGAAACCTAGTTCTTTTTCCATGTTCATCTTCCTAATATATCATGAAATGCTAGGCACAGCAACACGCTTCGCAAGTTGCCAGTCTCTGCTATTGTGATAAAGCAAATAATGTATTGGAAGCTTTCAAGACACTTTTTCTTCATCTTTATGGCCTTTATTCTAATTAAATTTTTTATGCAGCTTTCTTGTGTAGCAGAAAGGCTCGCACTAATGAGCTCGTCATTACATTACAAGAGACCGAGCACAATGTCTAAATTTTTGCGAGCATGCCTCTCTTGTCATGAATTCTTAGTGGAGGTGTATAGCTATCCTAAGGGTTGTCATTTGGAAAGACGGAAATGCTAGCCCATTGTTGTTCACAAGGTTTCTAAATGGGGCCAGTTCTCATCTGAGCTTGAGGCTCTATTCGTTAAAGGGCAGTGAGGACAACTGCATCCAATTTTTGTTCTCAGCAAAAATTTATTCTATGACTCTTTCTGGCTGTGTTAATGTTTTTCCAGTAACAAAAGACGCATTTATCGCTGAGAAAATTGCATTTAAAAATTATTCCCTCTCCTTGTCGACGCATTACAGTGTACTTGGGAAACCAGCTGGTGACGGCAACACCTGCATTTAGTTTTTTGGCCTTTTCTGGCTTGTAAAAGCTCTTTTTTCAGGGAAAGTAGCATCTTTGTTGTTACAGTGAAATAATCTATCTATACAGCCAGCTTCAAATTTTCCTCACTGTTCCTTTAACACACTAAAATTTTTTAATTGTTTTGAGATGATAATGGTCCAGCGGGAACAAGGAAAAATGCTACTCATCTTGTCTTTCTGGCCATTGACCATCACAAACCAGTCTCATGACCCCCTCAGGCGCGAATTATTATCCAAAGGGAGAGGAGGGGTTGTTAAGATTTTCATATTTTATTGAGAAGCATTACCAAGATTGGAGGGAAAAAATTTCCATCCTCGCAGATGCTTAATTATGCTGTTCCTTTTCTCCACACTGTGGCTGCGCACTGGTGTCAGGGTCTCAGTTATACTTCTTTTTTTTTTTCCTTGTTCCTGTCATAAGTAGTCATGCACACAAATCGGCACATTTTAAGTGAGTTATTACCGGAGCCACACCAAATGTACTGTAAAACGCGCAGGTGTCAACCTTGAAACAATTTTTTAAATTTAATTTGCACATGCCTGGCTCGAAATGGTTCTGCAGATGATTTTACACTTTCCAGCACTTTATTACAATGTCCACATTTCTGCACCATGCACTTTCTATATGAGGATTTTATGGTATTTAGGGCATGTGTAAAAATGTGCACTCAGCACCTGAAGGGGATAACCTCAAAACACAGAACATAGCTTGATGCTTCCACTCTAATTTTGGTATAGAGTTGTGGGTCAGTGAAAATGGAAAACTAGTGTGGCTAATTGACTTGGCATCTTTCTGTGCATAACTAATTAACATATAATTTTCTCTATACTTTTGCCACACACTTTCTGGGTGAATCAATGTGCGTAAAAGAAGAGGAACCTATAAACGAGCAGAGGACACTGTCCGCTGTAAGCTTACCAAGTTACAACTCATAACCCTTGAATTATGGCAACATAATTCCTATCTTTTATATTTCTAAAGTTTGAATTTTGTTGTTTACTTCTTGGTAGTGGTTTCACTGATTTTATTGAAACATGAAAGTGGAAGTCTGCGACAGAAGCCACTAAAATGCCATCCAGTGTGTCACTGCAAGACAGATCACAATTTTTTTTTTTAGAAGTCCTGACTAGAAACTCTCAGGTAGTTTGAACAAGAGCAAAAATCAGTCATTTAGTGTCACTGATGAACACTAAAGGAAAAAACAGCCGAGTTCAGCGTGCAACAAAATTCCTGTGAGTGATCAACATACAACATCACTGCATCTATAAGAAATACTTTACCTTTAGATCACATGACATGCATTAAGTTGGTGCCTGTAAAACACATCATTCCGGACCCAACAAACATGAGCGCTGTCTTTCAGTGCCCTGTAACAGCTACATCTTGAACAAACTACTCCGGTAATCTTTGAGTGAGGCAGGTTAGCTTAAAGGGACACTGAGGGCAACTCCATTCAATTTTTGTTGTCAGAAAAAAAATCGATTGCATTGGTTTTTGTGGCTATATAAGTGTTCAGCAGCAAAAGATGCATTTGTTGCTGCTACTCGGTTCAAACACGTTACACCAGTAACCATGACCACTGCTTGTAGGTGAATGGTAATGCAGCTTAGCCTAGCCTACAACAACATAGAAGTATAGATGTTATTGCAGTTTGCTTGAGAAAACGGCCGGTGGTGGCAATACCTCAGCTTCATTTCCTGGCATTTTCTAGCCGACACAAGCTCCATTTAAGTGAAAAGCCTCTTTGTCATTTGAACACTAATCTTGTGCTCGGCTGCCGACCCCAAAAGACTGGTTCAATCTCAGCCGCGGCAGTCGCCCCATGTACTGTGCACGTTAAAGAACCCAGGTTGTCAAAATTATCTGGAGCCTTCCACTACGGCTTCCCTCATAGCCCGAGTTGCTTTGGTACATTAAACCCCATGAACCATGAATGCTAATCTTATCAGTACTGGCCAACTTCAGTTTTGCCCTCCTTGTCATCATCAGCCTGAATGCAGGACAAAGGCCACTCCCATATCCCTCCAATTAACGCTGCCCTATGCCAGCTGCAGCCGCCTTATCCCCACAAGCTTCTTCATCTCATTTATTGTATCCCTGCTATGCTTGCCTTCTCTTGGGATCCAGTCCATTACACCCTTAACAATCATCGGTTATCTTGCCTTTGCATTACATGCCCTGCCAAAGCCCATTTCTTCTTCCTGATTTCAACTAGGATGTCATAGCCCAGATTTGTTCCCTGACCCACTCTGCCATCTTCCAGTCTATGTTACACCTGTCATTTTCCTTTCCATGGTTCGCTGTGTTGTCCTCAATCTAAGTTGAACCCTTTTCATTAGCCTCCACGTTTCTGCCCCATAGGTGAGCACCAGTAAGATACAGATGTTACATACTTTCCTCTTGAAGGATATTAGTAAACTGCCATTCATGATCTGAGAAAACCTGCCGAATGTGCTCCACCCCCCGTTTTTTTCTTCATTATTTCACTCTCTTGATCCGGATCTTTGGTCACTACCTGCCCTAAGTAAATGCATTCTCTTGCCACTTCCAGCGCTTCGTTACCAATTGTAAACTGCTGTTCCCTTCCGAGACTGCTGAACATTACTTTGGTTTTCTGCATATTAACTTTTAGACCCACCATCTGCTCTGCCTGTCCAAGTCATTATTGATCACGCTTTGCAGTTCATCCCCGAGTGACTTAGCAAGGCAATGTCATCAGTGAATCACAGATTACTAAGGTGTTCTCCATTAACTCTTACCCCCAACTGCTCCCAACCCAGGCCTCTGAATATCTCCTGTAAACAGGCGGTGAATAGCATTGGTGAGTACACGTCTCTCTGCATGGCACCCTTCCTTATCGGAATTTTATTGCTGACTTTATGGAATACTACAGTGGCTTTGCAACCATTATAGATATATTCCAGTATTTTTACATAAGGATCATCTACACCCCGATTCCATAATGCCAGCATGACTACTGAGGTTTCGACTGAGTCAAATATTTTCTCGTAATCTATGAAGGCTATATATAGAGGTTGGTTACATTCTGCGCATTTCGCTATCACCTGATTGATAGTG
Source organism: Amblyomma mixtum (assembly GCF_055824585.1). Classification (NCBI taxonomy): domain Eukaryota; kingdom Metazoa; phylum Arthropoda; class Arachnida; order Ixodida; family Ixodidae; genus Amblyomma; species Amblyomma mixtum. The sequence goes on along the minus strand of NC_143014.1, from coordinate 126,210,627 downwards.
TGAGTATGGGCTGTTGTCAAGTAGCCTGATATATAGTAGCCTTTATGAAAGCCTGCCTGATCGTTTTGTTGATTGAAGTATAAGGTTGTCCTAACTCTATTAGCAATTATCTTAGTAAATAAACTGTAGGCAACAGACAAGCTGATCGGTGTGTAATTTTTCGACTCCTTGACGTCTCCTTTCTTATGGATTAAGGTGATAGAAGCACCCTTCCAAGCTTCCGATACACATGCGATCGTAAGGCATTGCGCATACGGGGTGACCAGTTTTTCTAGCACAATCTCCCCACCGTCCTTTAACAGAGCTGCTGTTACCTGATCTCGCCAGCTGGTTTCTTCCTTTATATTGCTCCTAATGCCTGTTTCACATGCAAGCAAAAACGCTACAAAACGGTAGCGAATCCTGCCGCCGTGGCGCAAAAACCTGTTTTGAGTCGTCGTGGTGATGAGCAGCGAGGTTCCAACAAGTTGGAAATTTTCGCTGCAACGCACCACGGCAGGATGTCCCACTGCTGTGCGATACTGCTTCTCTCATTAACGTCCCGATTACAAAGGCTACTGTTCTGATCTGTGTAGAAGCCCTCGCCCTCGGTTGCATTAACTATCTCATCCATATTGCTACTGACATTGCCCTGCTTGTCCCTAAGCTCATACACCTCATTTTTGCTTATACCTAGTTTCCTGTTCACCGCTTTCAGGCTACTTCCATTCTTTAGAGCATGCTCGATTCCCTCCATATTAAACTTTCTCATGTCAATTAGCTTGTGCTTATTGATTAGCTTTGACAGCTGTGCCAGCTCTATTCTCTCCGTGGGGTTAGGGGCTTTCATGCTTTGGCATTTCTTAATCAGATTTTTTATGTCCTGAGAAAGCTGGCCAGTATCCTGTCTAACCATCCTACTTCTTCTTCACAGTCCGTAATGATAGCTGCGAGATTATCGTTTGTTGCTTGAACATTAAGGTCATCATCCTCGGTTAAAGCTGAATATCTGTTCTGCAGAGAGATTCTGAATTCCTCAATTTTCCCTCTTACAGCTAACGCATTGATGGTCTTACACCTCACTGGTTTTTTTGTTCCGTCTTCAAGTCTAAGCTAATTCGAGACCTTACCATCCTGTGGTCACTACAGCGCACCTTTTTGAAAACCTCCACATCTTGCACGATGGCACGGTGAGCACACAGCATGAAGTCTATTTCATTTTTAGTCTCACTGTTGGGGCTCTTCAACGTCCGCTTCCTGTTCTCTCGTTTGCGGAAGAAGGTACTCATTATTCATAAATTATTTCCCTCTGCGAACTCTACTAATAACTCCTCCCTGCTATTGCTAGAGCTTATTCCATAATCTCTCACTGCCTGGTCTCTAGCCTGCCTCTCTCCTACCTTGGCATTGAAGTCACCCATCAGTACAGTGTGCTATGGTTTTACTTTGCTTATTGCCAATTCCATGCCTTCGTAGAAGCTTTCGATGATCTGGTCATCATGGCTGGATGTAGGCACGTAAGCCTCAGTGTCCCTTTAACATGTGGAATACAGTTGTGCATCAAAAAAAATGTTAACTGCTTCGAAACAACATGGTAAGGTGAAACACTTTTGCACATACCCTATCTGCTACTGAAAAATGCTTCAAAAAATTCCTTGAGAGCAAAGAATTAAGTTAATGCCCACAACAACATGGTCAGTGTCATAAGTAACGCTGCCAAAAGAAGATGCAGCTCTGCACAGTTGATGTGGAGCATTCTGGCGAGTGATCCAAGATGTTTGCTTGTAAGTTCCATGCATCAAATTATTATGGAACCTTGCTCGTCAAAAGCATGCTGGAAGCTTGACACTTAAATACAAACAGACAGCAAGGGTACACAGGAGTTGACAAGTGCACAAGAAAGAAGTTCATAAGTGCACAAAAAAGCAATACACACATATGACATAGTTTGGAAAGCTAATTGTTTTTTGCACAAGGTAGAAGACACGCAGTTATGTCACAGAAGACTTTGATCCCACACTGAAATACAGTAGTTGAGATCAGTGTCATGCTCAGTAAATGCAACCTGTCAACGCCCCGCCTGTGCACTGCACTGCAAACTACAATCTTGCCAGTTTGGTCACAACACTTACTGGGAGAGTTGCCTTTTTTGACAAGAGACCACTAAGTTCGACAAGACACACATCACATGTTTTCATCAAAAACACCACCATTTTTGGCACTGAGATATAGAACAATTTTTCCCCACAGCAAAAGTCCTTGAGAATTTCATTCAGCACTGAAGGCTGACCGCAACACCATTTACTGCAGCCACCAGGCTTCTCTGCTGATGCTGCGCTCTCATCAACATCTGCCACTAAATGGCTGCACTATACACTGCAAAATACCGGCATTAACTGTACAGTAACTGTAACTCACAGATAGTCGATTCTACTTTCTCATAGGTGCCTGACGCGCAACACGGAGGAAGCTGTTTGCCAGTAAGTGTACAGCTGTTTTCTTCACCGAGTCTATGCAACGCTTTTCGTCATAGAGAGCAGAACTTGAAGGCTATGCTCAAAGATCTTTCCGCGACAAAGTCCTATGTCATTGAAGGTGGGGTGATAAAACATGGCCCAGGAAACCTGCTTTCATTTACACATCTTATTGTTAAAATAGAGCTAAGAATAAACAGCTTCTGTACTCGAGTATCACTTCTGTTGGGGTTTTTTGGTTTTGTCACTATTTTGTCTCTTCTTGCTAGAGGAATCAGCTTCATTTGGCACAAGTGCACTGAATGGTCTGTAGAGAGCAGCATACTGACTTTGCTGTTACATTATTAGTGACAGTTAAGTTCATTTCTATGAATCTGCCCCTGTCACAAACTCCTCAGAAGTAGCTGAGAGCTCTCCCATTTCGTGAAGCAGTGGGAAGGGCATTTAATATCTAAGCCTCCTTGCTGGGGTGCACTGCTGCCCCCTCACCAGAAGCTGAGCTTTCTGCAAAAATGTGACAGCAGAACAGAGTTTAAATCTCTAGGCACTGATTGCAATGAATAAGCACCTATATACAGTACATATTCTAATAAAAGTTTAATTTTTCTGCTGAAGAATGGAGACGGTTGCTATTTTCTCCAATTCTGCAAACCTCGGTATGGGAGTGGCACTGTTAAGCAATACATTTTGGACATCACAGCTGAACCTTGTCGCTCACCATTTGCCCAGCCAGTGTAACACTGTGTACCTTGAAGCAGAGTTCTTTAATATTACCAGTTCCAAAGCTTCCCTTGGCTGGATGAGTCATATCCAGGCAGCTGATACAGCCACAGTTTAGAAATCAGCAAACTGTTTCACCACATGCTACAGTCTAAATGCTGAAAACAAGATGAGTTGCACGGTGCCACAGATAGCCGACGCTGTAGCTCACAAGCAGCACCGCCCTCTTGCAACTTCAGGCTGCTGGAGTTTCACCACCTACATCATTCAGTAGCTATGCCCGAACGAAGATCCTGCCAATTTGTGCAATCTTAAGCGGATACCACCATTTTATGATACTTATTAAAAAGATTATCTTTAGCTCCACTATTTCTGCCCTCTCCCCTACTGCAGTCTTCCTACCACCTCCTCTCCATTTTTTTCCAGCATTGCCAACTGTAATGATAGCACAGTGGGCAAAGCCAGATCATTCAGCAGATCAGGCAACAGATCATTCTCCCCATATGTGAGATATAACAACTTTGAATCCCTGGCACCACTGGGAGCCTGAGGGTTTTTATTTTTTTTTTCGAATGCACATAAGAGCCCTTAGGTTGATGCTATATTTTGTATGATTTCAACGTTTGGAAAAGATGCTACCTGGTCCTTGTGACCAAACGACAACAGTGGTGGTGCCTTGCATGGCATCAATACCACTGCAGAGGGGTTGGTTGGTTCTACAAGTAACATTGTGCTCTTCTGACCACCAGTGATGGTGCTCCTGTCTGTGAATTCATTTGTATTACACAAAGTCCACTACTTCATACCTCACCCTGGCAGGCTGGCGGCTAGGTGGAATGGCGGTCCAATAGTGGCTAATAATAATAATGGGCAAAAGCCATATTCACTCAGTGACCAATAAAGCTGGAAAAGGTGCACATAAGAGGACGCGTTTCCAGACACTGATGTGTTTGAACTGTTGTTTGTATAGCTGGCTGTTTCACTGGCAGCCTGGCCACACTTGGTCACAACGTCCATACTGCTACACTGAGAAAAATTATCTGAAATTTCATTTACTGGAGCATATCGGCATTTGACCTTTACTGTAAAGCACACTAGATAAGGAGGGCACATGCTCCCTAGCTATGCCTGAGACATAAGTAACATGTTTTCACCGGTCATCACACACCATTTGTTCCACAGCTCCTTTCTGGAACTTGTGCTGGTGTCCGTTAAAACATCCAGCGCTTCTTGGCCTTGACAGCTGCCGCACTCCGAGTGCCAGCCATCCTGTCGAGCAGCTCTTGGTCGGCCAGTGGCAGCACCACACACATGAATACCTGGCCCGAGCGGGCGTCTGTGGGGAACATGCACACTGGAGAGAACATCTCTCCCGTGTCCACGAACGCGCGTATCTTGGCATACAGCTCCGGATACGAGGCGCTCAGGTCGACGCCCCTGATCTCCAGCTGCCTGGCGACATGGTGCAGCCCTTGCAGGCGCTGCTTCTGGGGCGGCAGCAGACCATTGGATCCCGCAGTCACCGGCGATGCCACGGGGAGAATGAGCGTTTGGACGTCGTCTTCGGGCAGAGGCCCGCTCAACCTTAGCTTGACCGCCTTGACGACCATCTCTCGCGAGATGGCTCCGGTGCCCGCGGGCGTGACTGCCTCGTACGTCACACACACGGCGACCAGGAGGACAAACTTGCGTTCGGGGTCGTACTCATCGCACAGGGAGCGAACGCGCGCATACACGCGGGCTCCCATGTCGTGCGGCTGGAGGTCATCGCGGGCCACGTAGAACATTTGTCCGCGCACGCCGGCATCGCTCCAGCCACGCTCGAGAAACTGTGCGGCCCTCTGCGCCCCCTGGAAGACCAGCCGGATGACGCCACGTCCCCGTGAGATGAGGCCGCGCTGCGCGCACACCGAGAGGTGCTGCCGTGAGACCTGGTCGAGGCGAATCTTCTGGAGCACCTCCTGGCAGAGGTTCGAGATTCGGGTCAGGGCGCAGCGCTTGGCGTCGCGGTGCCGGTTGCGGCAGGCACGGCTGCAGAAGTAGCCGTAGCAGGTGGGGCAGGTGTGCACCCTAATCTTGCCTACGCCCGTCTTCGGCAGAGGCTTCTGGCAGTCGTTCCACTGGCAGCGCAGTGACGCCGGCGAAGCGGCGGCGCCGCCAGCGGCCGCGCGCGGGCCGCAGGTGGCGAACGATATGGACTCCTGGTCCGACGTCTCGGTGCCCTCGGTTGCCGCAGCGCTCACGTAGAAGCCGGGCGGCGGGGGGGCCTCGGAGTCCGAGTCCCCGTCACCGGTCGCGTCCGATGCTGCGCGTGCGTCGACTGCGTGCCGGTCATCTCGGGTGTCGGAGGAAGCAGGCGCTGTGGAAGGTGTTTCGGTAGGGAATGAGGAACAAGCAGAATGGCCGTGTGAGTGTTGATGACCACTGACACTTTAATTGGATCATGTGACTGCGGACACCATATTGCAAATTAAAATCGAGGAAAACGTACATTATATACGGGCCTTACTGTCTTCTATCTAAGCTTTACTCTCTCCGCTGCATGAGTGCTGACAGTTATCCAGAAGAGCATGAAAGCTGCTTCTCTTATACACATGATCAGCTTCATTCATGCTTACCACAAACATTGAGCATTATTTGATAATTCCATCTAAATGTGGCTTACAAACTTCTCATTAGGATGCGTAAAAGTGCTACTGACAATACTGCTTGCCTGTTTCATTAGCAAAACAACAAAGATGCTGTCATGAAGAAAATGAGTTCAACCTATCTATCTATCTATCTATCTATCTATATATATATATATATATATACCCGATAGGAATCACAATCATAGTGCGTTAACAACTATACATGTATCTCACCGCCACTGAAACTTTAAATGATGACTGTCTTCTGGAAACCAAGTAGGCGAACATTAGCTCCAAGGTTGTAATCGAATAAAATCGAGCTGCGTGTGGCGCCTTATGCTTCTCACTTTCTGAATAGATTTGCAGTGTATGTTTCTGGCACAAAACGGAACACAAACAAAACAGCTTGGCTACTTTACTCATTGCACACCGAGTGGTTGCGGTACAAGAGGAGCGCTAGCGCCTCACTTGACTGTACTGCAGCAGTACCAAGTGGACCAAATAATACTGAAGGGAAGCCGTACCGTTACTTGAATATGTCGCATCTGCCAAGCTCGTGCACTTTGGCCGCTGTTTATGTGGCATGTAAGCAGCCACACTGTGAATCAACTGGACACATCAGACAATGCTTTGTATGAGATGTCCAGCTAACGCTCAATTCTGTCATATTTTTTGGCTGCTGTTACAAACCCACCTCCAAACTACACATGTCGCATTAGAGGCCGTACGCTGTTTTGTTTCCGTTACCTTTGTGTCAGAAGTGCATGCCTTAATTTAAAAGCGAGAAGGAAAATCTTTCTAAAGTAAGACTACACTTAAAATTTGCGAATTCATTTATTCAACAAGGAGCTGAGGCACTCATGAAATGCCATCCATCATGCCCTGCAGGGTAGTGGCAGCTGTATAAGCCATCAAACAAGTTCAGCCAAGCTAAGCAAAGCATCTGAGTGAACTGTTATTGATGCTGTGATCATGTGAGTGGTTGCATTTGTTCAGCCCTGCTAAATGCAGGCAGCAGTAAGCAGACAGACAGACAGGACAGACAGTGGTGATAACGCTTGCACATGTTTCAACAGGCACGCCAACGGAACGTTCCTCACGACATGAAAATGAATTGCATCGCTGTTTTCCAATATCCATTGGACAAAACAAGTGCTGTTTAAAAAAAATAATAAACAATAAACACCGAAAACGAAATTTCACTGCCTAGGTGTCATATAATGACACCACTGCTGCCAAGACTGCAGTCGCCTGTACAATGAAGTGTGCATGCTTACGTCGCGTGTGCAATACAGACGTTTGAGCACAGTGTATCCCATGCAGACAACTCGCAGAACATGACTACAGACCTCCTGACATCATTTACTGGTTTTCCAGCAAGCTCCTTTTCCTACAAACAACTTCCTGCAGTTTTCTTCCATGGTTGCCGCATAATTGCACCCTAGCTGTATATATTTTTCTGTAGTCAACATAGAAGAACTAGGAGTTTCCATTACAAGGCGCATTGTGCTCGTATGGGTAGTCTTCATCGAAAGTATGTGGGCCACTGTACGCATCATCACAGCCATATGTTCTGCCTTCAGTAAGGTTCCTGTAGCACTCCCTTGTCTGCAGAGCATGAGAAGTAGAAAAAAAACAGTCCTCGTCAGTTTTTAGGGCTTTGAGCCACTACAAATGCCACAGGAGCCTCATAGATACGGTCCTACAACAGCTGCATGCTGCTAAGTCTGCGTAATAAAAGTTTGCTATACAACATGCGAGCTGCATCGGCACTGTGCAGATTGCCATTACTTTATTTGAATTTGCAAGTACATTGTTGCAATATCGAATGGCCCTTCAGTAACTGCCCTTCACTTTCTATATCGCACCTAAGTTGCATGCTATTCTGCGTAAGCCATATCGAAATGCCATAGCATGTCGCATTGCGTTTCTGAAAGGACGGTCTGCTTATAGCTTCCAATTATGTACAGGACCTCCAACACGTGCGAGCACAGAGGGGGTGCTAGTAGGCGGGAAGTTGGACATGAGCCAGAGGGGAGGGGGACGCAAATTTTGCCCCATATTGTCCTCTGCTACCCAGAAGACATGAATAAGTACTATCATTCTTAGAACCTTGCATTAGAAACTTGCACACGCCTTTGCCCTCCAACATAAAAGGAAACAACCAGTTTGTACAAAAAGAAACTATTTTGTTATTTCTGTTCTAAAGTTGAGAATCACTTTTGAATATTATACACCAAGAGGAAAACTAGCTACCAAAACAGAAAAAACTGTGCTTGTGACACATGATTATGAATAACCATTAAATGAATGCTCACCCTTCCATCTTACATTAAATGCAACACTTTGCCATCAAATGGATCGCAGTTGTAGAAGCGTTCCTCATCGTGATTCACTGCAACTGTTCTGAGGTGAGCCAGTGAATATCTTGACGTTTCTGCTGCCTCATCAGAATATGCTTTGATCGTTGTTGCAACAGCGGCCAATGTCTGCCACATCTGCACGTGAAAGTGGGCTGGGTAGATCTGTGCGCGATAATTTCTTCGCTCTGTGTACAGTGAAAAAGAAGCAACTTTGCTGGAAAGTTTGCTACAGAGTTATAAGAGGTCGTGTGTAATGCATAGCGTGGGCAACAGAAGCCGACACGCGTTGCAGGCAGAGGGTACACCAGGAATGCAGAGGGCGCATCTTTACAAGCGGTGCTGTCTACGCCATGGAATTCGACTTGCACATTGGTGACAGCATGGGGTCGCACGTGGTGGTGATGGTGGTGGTTGCGGTGCGACGGAAACGCAAGCGGCGTGTCTCAACACAGAGAGGGGGGAGAACATAAAAACAAAGGGGAAAAAAATAAAGAACGAGCAACACTTACTCTCCGGAACAAATCATCGGAACGGAGACTTGAGCATGTGCAAAGCGAAGTCACTGAGTCTGGTCAGTTTCGCTGACAACCAGAAAGAAAGGAGACTGCACGTTAGAAACAACTGGGAGCAGTCAGATGCCCTGCGACAGCTTGCTGAGTGCGAATGATCATGAACAGAATTAGCACACACACAAACTCCAGCGCGCCCTTGTGAACATATTATAACTAAGCTGCATGGCATTATGAAAAGGTTGTAATATAAAAGCCTAGCTTTCAGGCTCATTACACTGCAGGGGAAAAATGCGCAGTACGCACACTAAAGACTTGATGAGAGTGCCCACTTGTGCAACTTCATTCAAGTTAGTTTGCGGTTCCTTTAAAGTGAAAGGCTCATGTAAATTCTGTCGTGAAGACATGCCGAAGAGAACACGTGCGCACTTGCGACTAACACGTCAGTTAAAGGTGCACTGAAGAGGAATCTGAACTCATCTTTTTGGCGCGGGAACTCGATCTACACGTTCCGAGCATTCTTAGAAACTGCGATTTATGGTCCTGTGTGGCCTATTTCCCTAATTAAATCGAATTAACGTCCGGCTCCCGCCTTTTTTTTTTTGGAATTCTCCCCCGTACGGTGGGCGGAGTCGACCAACGTGTGGAGTGCCTTTCAGCCAGCTCCGTGGAGGCTTTGCTTTCGCTTGATTTTGTTTTTTAGGTTTCCGTGAATAAATAGTTTCATTCGCAGATAATATAGCCGCAAAATAAGCCCGCAGAAATAAAAATACGTGCGGACTATTTGCTTCTACGGATTGCTACGTATTACTCCGCCGATGGCAAAGCGGCAAGCCGCCACGGGACTGGGTGAAAGGCACTCCACGCGTTGGTCGATTCCGCCCACCGTACGGGGAGAATTAAAAAAAAAAAGACGGGAGCCGGACATTAATTCAATTTAATTAGGGAAATCGGCCACACAAGGCAATAAATCGAAGTTTCTAAGAATGCTCGGAACGTGCAGATTGAGTTCCCACGGCAAAAAGACGAGTTCAGATTCCTCTTCACTGCACCTTTAAGCGCTCACAGCCCACAGTTCATTAAAAGGAGACGCAGCAAATAAAATGGCCAATTTAGAGGAAATTTGATTCCTAAATTTATTTTTTCCGTGGTGCTCGAATCTTATCTGTCTCATGACAAAAAATATAGCAGAATATGCTGTAGAAATTTAGAAAATTACTTTTCATTTTATTTGTGGCCGTCGGAAATTGTGAGCATTGCAGATTACATGGATATGCGATGATGGAACAGCGCATCTTAGTGTCATCGTGAACAGGAGAAATAAGCATTTCCACTGGTTGCAATGCTGCATTTCTCTGACTAAAAGCAAAAGCAAACGATGCAATAAACAAGAAAATTAAGGTTGATTTCCTCAGCTTTCACTTTTAATTTCTGCAATTGCTGTCACTCACCCCTCTGGCAATTCGTTATAAATGGCAGTAAAATGATTCTCTATATTGCAAATGGGTCCTGAGACATTGAGAAGTGCAATAAAGCTCTCACTTTTTCTATGTATTCGTGCAAAGTTATTTTTGTAAGAAGCATTCTTATGTGTCATACCTCAGCACCATGAAAGGTGGCTCACTCACACTCACATCCACTCACACTCACAACCACTCACTCACACTCATGTGCACTCACACTCATGCCTACTTGCTGACATTCACGTTCACTGACTGTGAAGTTTGTGTGCGGATGGTGTCCTTTTAGGATTTTCTTTTTTTTTCTTTGTTTGCTGGCAATGGAGGGGATGAGAGATTCACAGTTGCGGCCAACGATGCTCTTAGCTCTCCTAGCGTAGCCTGGCCTGCACAGATGCAGTGATGAGCCGCTGGGGCTTTATCATTCTGTCTGGCCAATTTTCACAGTTTCGCTGCTGGAATGAAGTGGTTGCTTGTCACTCTTGCATGGCCAGAGCCATGCCATGCATGTGTGCTGAGCCATGTGCGCCGAGCTATTTGTGCTCCCACACTTGCTTCCGAAGACAATGGTGCCTGTTTAGCATTAGCTAGGATGCTTAGAAACATTTTTCAAAGGTGCCTAAGTAGCACTAATGAATTTGCCTTGACAATGGTCTTCGATGACATCCAAGTGTCAGTAATGACTGACAGTAATGACATGTCACTGCCTTGACAGTGACGTGTCCGCGAGTCTGCTGAACAGATTGGACGCACATGGAATCAAGAGTGTTTTTGAAAAGATCGAGTGCATTCCTCCATGGAAAGGGAAATGGCTAGGATGGGCCTCAAGTATAGATTTGCCCCATGGAAAAGGGTCCAAGGGAAGCGATCATTATCAATCCCTTTACAACAGCCTCCCGGGCTTGTTTTAGAGCATAATTAAGAGCAGGTCTGGCTTCGTGCATCCAGAGCAGGTATGCGTAACCGATCTGTTGACACTCCTTCCACCCAGCACATTGTCTGCGCTGCACATAATCTCTGTCTGAAGGAGGCTTGAAAAACCAGCACCGTGTTCTCGCTTGAGGCTGGTGCGTGCGGAGACCACGTGTGCATCTGTAGGTGTTGGCACAGTACCTATTTATTGTCCTGTAGTCTGCCGCATCATTGGTCGAGGAAACATCGCTCGGGGAAGAACACATATGCAGATAAGTTTGCAGCCATTCGTTAATGGTGGTGAGGAGGCTATGCGCTTGCACAGGACTCTCCGGAAAAAGGTCCATTCCAGAAATTCCTAGAGGAAATCACAGTATCCAGTTCTAAGGGTTTCTCATGCTACCAAGATATAAGTGGGGAATGAATTACTGAAATCAGAGCGTGCAAATAGAAGTTATTCCACTCACAATATTCAGAATACAAAGATAAAAAAATTGACATTTCAACCACCAATTTCAATTGCCCAGTGTCAAATATTGGACACTGGGCACCAAAAACCACCACAATTAGTGCCAATAAGTGGATAATTATTGTTTCAGCTGCAAATATTGGAACTCTGCACTCAAGAGCTCAAGCAGTGTACGGCACATGGCAAGAAACATCCATCCCTCGGGTGTTGGCAATACGAAATTCGATGAAAGGGTCCGACACGACCCGTAGTGGCTCACTGCATCCATGAATGGCCTGCTCTCATGCCAATGCTGAACAGCAAGGCGAATAGGAATGAAAGGCTGCCATTTCTGTACCTGCGGAATCGTCTGCTTCGCTCGCCCTTAGACACCGCCATGCTGCCTCACTATCGAGTGCTCTAGGCAATGAATATTTGCTAGCCTCAGCTATCAACAATATGAAGAAAAAAAAACTGGATACCGTCGTTGTAGAATACATGCAGCAAGCTTCGCTGTCGCGTCTGCACACTGCTCACATCCACTCACAGCCACTCATATCCATTCACTCACACTCACACTAACATCCGCTCATTCACTCACACTCATGTCCACTCACTCACAGACACAGATGTGAGTGTGAGTGAAGCGATATGAGTGCACTCATGAGTGAGTGTGCCACCCATGGTAAGTATGCATGCTAGAGTTTATCTTTTTGTTATAAGTGCAGGGCATCTATAAGAAAAAAATGCCAATAGCTTTATTACTGAGAACTGGGCTTTGTGACCGTGCTGACAAAAAAAAAAACTTCTGCACTTTCTCCTTAATTATTTACCGCCCTGGGGATGGCTATAAGCTGTTAATTTTAATTGCTCAGCAACTATGAAAGATAGCTTAGATCAGGGGTTCTCAAACTTTTTTGCATGGAGGAACCCCAAAAGCCTTCAATAAGTTCCAGGGAACCCCCCCCCCCCCCCCCCCCCTTCACCCCGCTTTCACTTACCAGCAATTTTGTCGAGTGCAGTTAAATGTTTATTGCACCGATTAATACAAATACTAATGTGATGGGTGGTACTGCCTCCCTTTTGAGTGCAAGTCAAAGCGTGGCTCAGCAGCACTCAGAGCCAGTCTCATATCAGCTGCCGGGTCAGGGCCAGTGAGGGTTCTCGCGGAACACAAGAAGACAGCCCGCGGAACCCCTGTGTTCCGCGGAACCCAGTTTGAGAACCCCTGGCTTAGATTAAAGTGCAGTTTTGAAATCTGCACAAAAGGTACAAATATGCGCAAAATTTGGTTGCATTTGATGCATAAGAAATGAAAATGGTTTTAATTGCCGCGTCCCCACTTAAAGGTGCAAAAGACATAACAAATGACAAACTTTTTGGGGGTTTAACAACCATTTCATCTTAAAGGAAAATGGCATGCAGTTATTAAAAATTTCAGACTGCCTAACGTTTTACTGCTGAATCGGAAAGACATCACTTAGCTATTGAAGACTGTGCCACTGTTCTGACTCGGACATTTTAAAACCGAAGACTAACCCAGAATAGGGACCACTAGACAGTACTTACTAGCACCTGGTAGCACTAGCCCTTGGTAGGCAGGTTCATAGATGCGACAGCATTACTGTTTGCAGCGAAGAGGCTTAAGTGAAGACTAACTCACAAAGGAAAGACTAGTTTTGAAAGAGGCATACTTGTATATAGGTGTCTCCAAATCAGGTATAGGCAATGAAGGGTTTACTTCAAATTCCTCATGAAACGGATAGCATACAAGTCTGACAGCAGCTGCCACAAGCTAGCATTGCATGACCAGATTGTTCTTTTTTTTTCTCATTGTTTTATCATCATTTTTCACTGACCACTTGGACTGCATCATTGACTCATTGTGGATTGAAACCTGAGCGTAATGCCAGCATTTAGACCAGAAAGCTTATCTTCTCCTTGCAATGACTGGTGAAAGGTCTCCATTCCCTCTTACCTCCTTGTTTTGCCAACTGGCCCTATTTTTCTAACCCCCATCTTGTTCTTTTCTGCTAGGAAGATTGAACTCATTCCGAAGGAGCGCCGAAAAGGGAATGAAGAGACCGAGCGACCCCCCTCGCCCTCCCCATGCGCTTCTCTAGACTAAATTTGCCTTCTGCTAAATAAACGCACCACAAAAAAATAAAAAGAGGTCACAGGTTGTCCAAAGAGAGCAACTTCCTTACTTAATATATATGGGTTGCCGACATGTTTTCTCAGTTTTTTTTTTTAATTCAGTAAGTTTTGCTCAACAACTTCTCAGTATGTTGACCCTGCCGTGGTGGCTCAGTGGTTATGGCGTTCGACTACTGACCCAAAATACGCGGGTTCGATCCCGGCCGCAGCAGTCAAATTTCAATGGAGGCGAAATTGTAGAGGCCCGTGTTCTGTGCGATGTCAGTGCACGTTGAAGACCCCAGGTGGTCAAAATTTCCAGAGCCCTTCACTACGGCATCATTCATAGCCTGAGTCACTTTGGGACATTAAACCCCCATAAATCATAAACCATCAGTATGTTGGCCAACACAGACATCATATCAAAAACTGACACACACACACAGGCACCAGAGTGATTTAATACTGGAGAATATCAGTGCCCAAAATGTTACTTATGCTCCCAGTGTCATGTTTCTATGCAACAACCACTTTGTTGATGTAATCCTGACCAAGAGAAGATGGGACATTGCATGCCACACCAACATAGTCGGAAACAATTTTCTGTATGTTTTGTGAGAAAATCTGGAGCCGACATGCGTGCTTCTCTTCGGACTTCTTTAACACATCGCTTTGCAACATTTTTAATCCATAGGACATCCTACTCAAGCAGATGACAGCTATTTGTAGTCTTTTCTTGGGCACATCACTCAGGCGCTTCAATGGGCTAGTCTTGATAGTCCTTATCAGTCTTTCATAGACACATGGAATCGTGCTGTAGGGAAAGCCAGAGGCCCTGAGCCTGTCAACCTGCAGCTGAAAGCTTGCAGAAACAGTATATGTGAGACACTTCACAAGGACAAGCCGAAGGCAGGAAAAGACAGTACCCGCCGCGATGGCTCAGTGGTTATGGCGCTCGGCTGCTGACCCTAGAGATGCGGGTTCGATCACGGCCACGGCAGTCGAATTTTCATGGAGGCGAAATTCTATAGGCTCATGTACTGTGAGGTCAGTGCATGTTAAAGAACCCAGCGGGTTAAAATTTCCAGAGCCCTTCACTACAGCGTCCCTCATAGCCTGAGTTGCTTTGAGACATTAAACCCCCATAAATCATAAACTATCCTTCGCAGTTTTAAAATGTGCCGAACAATAGTTTAGTTACAGCCTAACAGTTCATGAATGAAATCCATGCAAGCATGCCAGCCAGAAAAAGACGATCACAAGTTCAAAATTTGAAGAACATGTACTCTCGACAATTCGACCTTGAATGGAAGCCCAGCACCGCATTCTTTGAGACATTTCAAAATGTCAGTGTGAGATTTATAGAGGCTACACATGTCACAGAATACCAGAAAGTCATCAACGTAGCAAAAGACACAGACTCGTCCCATTATAAGGAAACAAGCCAACCTAGGAAATTTCTCACAGGGTGAGAGCAACACACGTGAGCTCTGTGTAAAAGGTTGTCATTCAAACCAACGAAGGTGAATAATAAATAGAATGACATAAGCTCAAAAAACGTGTCTAGTGAAATGCCATACCTGGTGACAAAAGCATCTCGCCTTTAGCTGTGCTGACGAACAGTTGTACGGGAGCCTCACGTCAGGAAAAAACCAAAATACATCCTCTACAGCCTACATCAATAGCAAAGCGGGTACGACATGTTTTCTCAAGAAGTTCACAATTAGCTGGGAATATAGCATGGCATGAGTCTTCACGAGCAAGGGAAGATATGTGACGCTGCAAATACCCTGACACAACACATCAGCAGCCTCCCTTACCCGACACAATCGCACGAAATGGCATGCCTGTCTTATGCCTCTTGACAGCGAAGAACAACACAGGGTGGAAGTTGCTGGGCTTTCCTAACTGCAGAGCAGAGGCGTCACAGTTTTGTATCTTCTAGCAGCGAGCACACTCACTCCCACACAGTCATCACATCAACTGAAATGTGCCGAAAATTCATGTGAACACCAGCAGAGGCTGTTTCTGAGAATAGTGCTTCCAGGACCACTGTGAAGAGTTTTTCCTAATCACTATCAGAAGTCATTTTGACAACAAATCGTTCACAAGGGGGCCTAATTAATTGCCCCGGATGACGCGCCATATGCTTGCAGTCAGGATGAGGCTGCCAACAAATTCCGAAATGCACTTGCAGTTCTAACAGCTGCAGGTACAAGGAATGGAATATTTTTGGACAAGACCAGCTTGCCAACGGGGATAGAATCAAAGGCATACTTCGGATATAGCACCTTGCATGGACATTGAAAAGTGAAGACAACTCAACTCAATTTTTGTTCTCAGTAAAAATCGATTCTATGGCTCTTTCTGGCTATGCTGGTATTGGCGCAACAGCAAAAGACTCATTTATTGCTGAGAAAGTTGGATTTAAAAATCTCCCTGCCACTCGATTCAAACTTGTGACTCCAAGACCGAAAGCAACTCCATGATCACCATATGGAAGTGAATGGCTCAGGGATCCATGAAAAAAAGCACTGTCTTGACGTCACCACAGTTTGCTAGCGAAACCTGCCGGTGGTGGCAACATCGAATGAAATACAGATGTCACCAATTTGTCCTCAGTGTCACCGGTTATGTTAACGTCGATTAACCTGCACTACTAGTAACTTATTAGGTTAGCAACACCAAGCGTGATGACTGTCCCTTCACACGCAGCCTTCCTCTTTTATTGTCAGCTGTAGAGTTCGACAAAATCTATATAAGCCCAACAGACGTCTTCCAGTACCAGCGCGGTGGCTCAGTGCTTAAGGCGCTAGGCTACTGAGCCTTAGGACCCGGGTTTGATCCCGGCTGTGGCAGCCGTGTTTCGATGGAAGCGAAACACATTCTGTGCGATGTCAGCGCATGCTGAAAAAACCACAAGTGGATCCTTACTCCGAAGTCCTCCACAATGGCATTCTTCATAGTACATGTGTCATGTCCGCTCACCGAGTGTTCTGTTACTGGAAAAAAATGGCTGGCAGTTTAGCATTGCTAACCATGAAATATTGTGCGAAAGCAGGTTTTTGCAGCTGCAGGTGGACACCAATGCCACGTACCTGAAAGCGTGACTGGAAATGTGTTTTCTTTCCTTTCGTGACTTGCACACAGATGAAAATTAATGTAGACGACAACGTGCAATGCTCAGCGCAAGAGTGTGTTGCAGTTTAACACAAGGCGTGATCGGCTGCAGTGATAGCGTAGTGCTCTAGTGCAGTGGCAAATGAAGCTGATCTGTTTGCGTCAGCACGGGTTCGAAACCCAGTCGCGGCAATATTCATTTTATTTCTAGGTTGGCCAAGGTTACTCCCATTCAAAGTCTCGTTTTTTTCTCGCCATTTCCCGCATCACATGACTAACTTCAGAGGTTTCACCACACACGGCCATTTTCCAGATCATGAGGGCAATAATGCTTTTGCACTAAAATTGTAAATTGTAGAGTTCAACGTCCCGGAAATAAATTGGGTTTAAGATAGACAACCTGAGCAATCGGAGGACACGCTGGCCGGCCCTGACCTAAAAACACAGCGACAGCTGATATCCAGGGCCACACAGGCAGCAAGATCCAACGGAGTCCTGTACAAAGGGCACCGACCAATATCAAAACCCTAGTATTTAAACATTTATTCCTCCTTAACGTCCTAAAGTGACCCATGAGGGCTCCGGACTAATTTAGACCACTTTGTGCTCTTTAACAAGCACTGAAATAGCATAGCACACGGGTTGCGCCTCTACTGCGGCATCCCCTCTAGCCCATGGATAGGTTTGGAAAGTTAAACACCATAATTTACAGCTTCTTCTCCAGCAACGAAGCAGTTAGTGAGCGACTTTGTTGCTGCTGTTCACACCACACATCGTACGGATCCGAGAACATGCAGACCAGAAACTCCAGGACTTTTTTCAAGTGGTTATTTTTTTATTTATTCCATTTTATTTATATATTCAATTTTATTTACTTTTATATTTTTATAATTCACTGTTTAAAAGTGCATTTGTTAATGCATATTAAGCTTAGACTGAAATGGGCATCTTTATAAAGATGTACACACCAGGAGTGATCAACTGTCTTAAAAAAGTATGCATACTGTATTTCAGGTCCACTACTTATGCTCATAAACAGGGGCCAGTCAAT
Organism: Amblyomma mixtum; assembly: GCF_055824585.1. Taxonomy (NCBI): domain Eukaryota; kingdom Metazoa; phylum Arthropoda; class Arachnida; order Ixodida; family Ixodidae; genus Amblyomma; species Amblyomma mixtum. The sequence continues at coordinate 126,192,825 of NC_143014.1, read as the reverse complement.
TAACAACTTCTGTTAGGGGATCATTGGTTTAGGTTACTCAAATTAACTGCTTTACGACACACAATGAGGCCAACTAGCTCAGTCCCAAAGTGATTTACATTAACAACATCCTAAAATTTAACTGTCTGTCAGAAATATGATCAGAGTACAAGCACGGATGGAGACTGAGGGCACTGCCCCCTCTGGAGAAATGTTATGGGGTGACCACCGCCTTGCTACCCCCTCCTGATCCAATGTCCCTGGCAGACAGTAAGACAGAGCCTAAGCTATAGAAAGTGCGTGTGTCGTCTCAGTCTCTCGTCTGTTATTTCTGGCACTCCTTAGTATGCATAGCTACCAACTATCAACTACCCATGTTGAACTCAGGTCAGAGTGAACACAGATGGATTAAGATATGGATGCAGCTGCTGCGTGTGCCGTCGCCTGGTACACTACGCCATTTATGCAAATTGTAGTTCACCACTGCTTGATTTCATCGCAACTAGTGCTCTAGACTGTGCTGTCTCTCCATGCAAGGGAGAACCGCACACTCAATTATTTACATTTCGCCAGTGTTTGAACACTTAAAGACTTGTTCCTTGGACATTTGTCTAATCACAATAAGCCTTTTCAGGCGTGTGTAGCCACAGGTTCTTAGCCAAGGATAGTTTCTAGGGGAGCCTTTCAGCAGTAATTCAGCAGCCAAGCAGCAAATTCGGCTTGGCGAGGTCGTTCATCACAGAGTTCAGAAAAATTTTTTTAAAAAACGCAGCGTAGAAAAGAACCAGTACCATTGCTGAACACACCTCTGCACTTAAGAGCCAGAAGATTCGAATGCGGTGAGTTATTCCACATTGACTGCTGGAACAGTGAACAGCTTCGGGACTTTCATTATAATAAGCGTAAAGTCTCTTGTTATCAGTACAGTGCTTTGGCAGCTGATTCAAATTTTCACATTTGCAAATAGCACTCCCTTCGTTTCTCACCTTCCTTGGCGGCCGGGTCCGGAGACCTGTCAAGTGACGAAGAGCCGCTCGAGAGCGGTACAGTGAGCTTGACGTCTCCGGCCGAGGCCCATGCTGTCTGGTGCGCCAAGGGTGCCTCGGCGGCGGCAGCGGAGCCCACCCAGCGGTTGTTCTCGTGCTTGAGAATGGAGATAGGAGTGGCCGGACGCGCCATGCCCTCGCTGCAGCGCCGCCCGTACGGGAGGCCTGCGTCCGGCAGCAGGGCGCCCTTGGATGGGGACAGCGCGAACGCTGCACGTGGGCGCACATCATGTTTCAAAAAACGGCACTGCACGAATATGTGATGCCTTCGGATGGCAGCCCCACGCGTGGACATGTAAATTAACTTTTCACCAGAGCAGCACCAAAAGTCAACACGATAGTCGCATTTGTTTTACTGTTTGTTGCTCATGGATGCCTTGTGCACCTGCTAGCCAACGGAAGCCAAGAGATAGTTGAACTAAAATAAAGGCGCACATCAGATTTTATCACTTGAATATCGTCGAAGTTGCATGGTCAGGGATATTGAATCAGGTTGAACATCTACTGAGGTTTGTTATGCGTGAAGGTTCCATTCTTGCTAATTTTTGAGTGCTCTTAGGGCCCAGCTGTACAATGGCCCCGGATCAAATTGTCATATCTGGCTCCAACCTAAGTTAAGCCAGTGTTTTGATTTCGGGACAGCACAACTTATCTCTGCAGTTGCTGGCTTTTCCAAATTAGGTGCGAGACCATCAATGTCCGTTACTCGCTGATTTGAATGAACTTGAGCTCCGCAGGACGTGTCAGTGCATCGCACAAATTCACAAACATGTCGATAGATGGGTAAAGAGAAACGTGCTAACTCGAGTGTTTTTCTTGCTCTTACACGCGTGATATTGGCTTGTCTGCTTTCTTTCTCTTCTGCGTTAGCCCATCCGCAAATATGCGCTCTACGCATGGAGGACCATGCTCTATGCATGCACGTGGGCAGTCGCGCCCATACCTTACATTTTGAACATAAGTCCATTCGGTTCACGAGTTCGTCTGTGCTCGATGTGACCAGCAGCAAGCAGCAGTGCACCTGCCGAAAAAAGATGCTCGGCACAGGAAATTTCTCGCTTCAAGAGGAGGAGCTCATCCCCTTTGTCTCCCCCTTCATTGCAGAGGAGTTTTATTTGTCATGGCCGACTATGCCCTATTGATTTTGTTTACTGAAAATGAACTTGAATGGTTACGACACTAAATTTTCGATATGTTTTTTCTCAGTTGTAATGATACACAAGACACTTCGAATTCGCCCAGATGCAGCAAATAATTACTAAGTGAATTTCTTCTTTCATGCTGTTTAACGCTGCCGCGGTGGCAGGTGGTCGGCTGCTGACCCGAAAGACGCTTGTTCGATCCCAACCACGGCGGTCGATTTTCGATGGAGATGAAATTCTAGAGGCCCATGTACTGTGCAATGTCAGTGCACGTTAACAAACCCCAGGTGGCCGAAATTTCCGGAGCCCTTCACTACAACGTCCCTCATAGCCCGAGTCGCTTAGGGACGTTAAACACCCGTAAACCATAAACCATATCTCATGCTGTTTCCATATTGGTTTCAACAGCCGAAGAGTGGCAGTGATGTAAACGTAGACTTCTGGCGAAGAAGTTGTCATATAATCGCTGCTTGCTCATTTGTTATCATTCCTGTTTTTGGGACAGGATGGCGGAAGAGTTGGGGTGACGATGAGGCAGCGATTATATTGCATTTTTATGTGCCTCACATGACCTAAAGTCAAATTTGCCATCGTAACCACCGTTCGGCTCTCGAAACCAAAAAATCATGAGAGAAGAAATTCAATTATATGTTACTTACCGGGCGCAGGCTAATTACATGTGGTGGTTTATATACACTATATTGTCTTACATACGTTACGTACCATTTCAAACGAGGAGAGACACAAACCAAAATCTCGTGCCTGTACTCCTTTAACCATTTATGACGTAAATCTAATAGAACCTGCTTCCTATATTTGCTTAGGAGTCATGATGTGTTAATTATCATACATGCTGAAATATGTTCAAATCATATTCTGTTGGTCCTAACAGGTTTTCTAAATGTGGCAGATCTTTAACCACGGTGTGCCGTCTGAGCGAACACGGGCTTGTTTGGCGTCGTCGAATTTCCGTTGCCTACTTGTCATATAGGCCTGTTTCACTAACCGACAGCTAGTACACGTCGGTATCAGAGTCGTGATCATTTTCCTGAAGTAAGCCTTTGATTTCCGCATCCATCAGAAACTTGGGCCGCTTTCGAGCGTACATGCTGTAACACAGGCACTTTCCACCCAGGGGAGTTGATTTTCCCACCACGTATTGCACAGCTACACTTACTGCCGCAGTGTTAATCTCCACTGACGACAGCAGTTATATGAATTGGCGTGCTCCGCTCGCCCATAAAAGGCGAGCTGCGTCTATGCGCTCCCCAGCCGCATCGCCAGAACCACGCGTGTGAAGACACGTGCCCCAGTTAAGGGATTACTGCCCCCCCCCCCCCATCCTTTTATTGTGCTTTCGCCTAGCCACTGCTATTTTCGCTGGCGACCAACCACTGAATGCCTGTCAAGTAGACTGGCAGTAATACTACCGGTACCCAACCGTCTCGAGGCTTTTCTGCTTGCTTCTCACATCCGTGCGCACTGCCGGTGTAAGTCACAAAATCAAAAATAGTAGCACTTGTTAGAAAAACAAAATTGTACTTCGTGCATCGACTTCTAGCTCCGCTGTCCGAGTCGGTCCGCGCAGCCGTGATGTACTCACAGACATGGCGTATGTCCGGTGACACAGGGCTAGCAGGAGGCTTGGAGGGTGTGCTGAGGCGCGAATGTGACGGTGATGAGTCGGCCAGCGCCAGAAGTGAGGAGAGCACATCTTCCAGGGTCACGTCCCCCTGGCAGCTGGGGCGCCTGTCTACGAAAGCGGAAGGAAAAGTTTGTCGACGTTCATTATCCTCGCCGAAGGCACAATATAGTGCATTTAACTATTGCTTGCTTATTTGTGCGGTGGTCAAGCAAGCCGCTGATACAGTAATCTAGTGTCAACGTAATGTCACTGCAATTCTTTAATTTTATTTGAACTAACCCAACCGAGCAGTGTGTAGCCAAAGTGATATTGCATAGCACCATGCGTCGACTGCGCTTTGCGTAGAAACGACAACAGCTATAATCGTAATAAAAAAGGCGATGTTCATGGTACTCTAACAGCATAACAAATGACATCCGCATCCATGCTGAGGCGCTATTTTTAGTGTTTGCGCCGCGTGTCAGAACGAGGCATATTGCTGAACTTCAAAGCTGCCGGTGCTCCTAGCTTCACAAGTAGCCTCATAGATGGCGCTGCGGCCGCGTCGATTCGGCATTATTGCATTTGTTTTCGTTCAGTTGATCCGAAACAAGCCGATCCGAGGCCAGCCGCATCCGCAAGCGTTCGCGGAGACAGCTGAGGATGGCGGCGTCAGCGACCAATGCTGGCAAGACAATTGTTCAGTACGTAGTAGTTCGCAGTGATTTGCTTACGGAACTCAACTGGCCAGTCGGTGCCGTCATCGCGCAGGCGTGCCATGCTTGCACTGCGGCGCTGCAACTGTTTGGGGACGACGTGAATACGATCGCCTACACGGAAAACCTGGACAGCATGCACAAGGTGGTACTGGCAGCTCCGACGGAGCCCAAGCTGCTCGCCCTGTGTCAGGCGCTGCGAGATGCCAACATAGACTACAAGCTCTGGATTGAGCAGCCGGAGAACATCCCCACTTGTGTTGCGACCAAGCCGTACCCCAAGGCCGACGTTCAGACTTTCTTCAGGGGCTTCAAGCTTTTCAAGTAGGCGCGGGTGTACTACTACCTGCACATGGCAACACTCCTGACAAATCACCCACCAGCAGCCGGCTGAGCGTGCACAGAACCTGTGATATGACGAGTAAAACCTGTTGTATACCTTTCAGTGAAGTGGACAGTCTTCTGTATTCAGCGGTACATGATCAATTTTAAAAGCGTTCGCTTTTACTCGTGTGTACCCCGTCCTCTGCGCGGCATTTTGCTGTATCAGTGTTGGGCGCACGGAACTTCGTCAGTGTTTGGAGTGCTTCATTGGGCACGTGGCGTACACGCTAGCAGTACCCGTAAGAACCTTAGAGACAAACTGCGGCTACGACGGTGTTTGTGATGGTGTCTCAGTAGCAACTCTCACGAGGCTCTAGATTCGGGATGGTTGCTATTGATGAAAAATAAGTCTGCTATTTTTTTTTTTTTTTAGTTTGATGCTTCGGCAGCTCCTAAACCTATGAAATGAGCTTCTTTTTCGAAATGAGCCAAACCCACCTAAACAAGAACTGAAAATAAAAACGTAATAGTTTTTTATCGGCGTAAACGTGGCGCTATCAAAGCTTTTATATGATATGTTTTACATGTAAGTTAGGGATCCTCTACACCACCATTTACTGGAAAATTATCCAAATAGTCATTGTCAGCATGTGAACTTTGGATTTGGCCCTTCTCGAAGTGAAAGTTGTATTTGAACCAGTTTTGTTCCGAAAACTTTCTTTCTACAAAAGTAATTCAAACTGGTAATGAAATAAATGCTTAAAAATGATTGTGCTGAAAACTCAGCAGAAAAACAACATTCATTGTGTGCAGTCGGGGGCACTGCTGTGCTTCAGCAACGCAGGCAAGTAAATAGCAGGCTTCTGTCACAAGCGCTGATGTGACAGCCACCTTATGTTCCCACTTTGGCAGTGGAAAAGTAAACTAGCTAGGATATATGGGATTGAGAATTTATTCTACTTCACTGTAGCATCCTAAATTCATTATTAGTAGCAAAATGGTAGACCCAGACAGGACAACCACTAGTTCTGTCTTTTCATGTCTGTGTCTGCCATTTCGCTAGTAATAATGAATTTAGGAAGCTAATACCAACTAACCCAACTAAGAACTTCAATGTCCGAAGTAGCAGAGGCGGCGCATACTTGCTTCTTTGGCGACAGGGCTAATGATCCTTTCAGTATTGCCGCCGCTGTGGCTCAATGTTTATGGTGCTCGGCCATGGCAGTCGCATTTCGATGGAGATGAAATGCTAGCGGCCTGTGCGATTTAAGGCATCTAACATAGCCTGAGTCGCTTTGGGATGTTGAACACCATTAACAAACGTTATTGTCGCCTTTTGGGTTCAGTTCTTCCTCCGATCTCTTCATATATGTACTACACAGTCAATTGTAAAGTAGCGCTGGAGAAGGAATGAATGAAGCCACCCTGTAAATGCCACTATACTTTAAAGAGTCCAAGCTAAGAAACTCAAGCAGGCAAAGACTAGGACAAAGACTCTCATGAGTGGATTTGGCTCATTTTTATCCGTTCGTTAGTAGGATCTGGCTAATTTTTTAATTTCAAATAAGATTTTCACGCATGTTTTCCAGGCATTATGGAGCAAATTTCATTATCTGGTTTTTCTGAAAAGTTGCTTGCCACTGCTTCACTGCATTTAACTAAAAGTGCTGATGTAGCATACAGCGTAAGATCCCGCAAAATTATTGTGTTTAGCATACTTAGGCATGCGTATGTTGTTCTAAAACTGTTAATACGAAGAGGGATAAATGGCTTTTGGAAGACAGCATGGTGGAGCCATCTATTGAATAATGCAACAAGGGCTCATCATCATGATGAAGAGGAGAACCAGTCAAAAAGGACCAGTCATCATGGTGTCTCTTCTCATCCTAGTCCTTTTTGAATGGTTCTCCTCTTCATCATGTACCAGCTGGCCCAGATTTCCACACTTCTGCAAAGCTCATCAGCAGTCCGTTTCCTCTGATTTGACAGTACCACACATTTCATAAAAGTGACATAACAGCTTCCATGCTTTGGGGAGTTGCAAATGAGGGAAAATTGGGGACTTCATTGCGATTTTCTCAGCAAAGCCTTCAGGTTTTCGAACGTAAAAAGCACTGTAAGAGATCCCGCATAGCATCAGTCTAGCGTAGCTGCTTGTTCGGTTGATATTTCCCTTTGCAGTTTTTTTCAGCGGACATTTTCATATTACCATAAGACACAAGGCTCCTAGATACAGGCTTGGTTTGGACGCAGTCAGAGGAGCTGCCTAATTGTTTTAGCAATGATGTGAGCAGTTCTCTGTTCACTGGGTGCTTGCTTTTAGTTTGTTTGTGCTTTCTCTCTCTCTATATATATATATATATATATATAGAGAGAGAGAGAGAGCAATGATTTATTGGTAGCTGGTTAAATATAAAGGTAAACCACCAAAACATGGAAAACAGCGTTTATTAGATGAGTTGAAAAAGGCCGGTCCTTCAGCCGAAACGTCACCTAGTAGATGCTGCCATGGTTTTCATTTTTTGGCGATTAATGTGCGTGCGTGCGCGCGCGCACAGGCCGACACACACACACTGGGCAGAAAGCAACACGCGCCACGTGAGAAAGCGTATGTGGGCGGACTAGCACAGGTACGGCAAAACAAGGTGCTGTAGTAGCGCATTGATGAAAATGAGGAGGAGCAAAGCATGCCGGTAAGCGGGTGCAGGTTCCACGAACCTACCGAAGCAGTCAGCTCGGAAAGTGGGCGGCTACTTGGGATGGGCGTGTGCCCGCCAGGCTAAAGGGCACCCGGCCACTGGCGCCGCCGCGGGGTCAGGGTGCGCCGCCGCAATCGATACACCGCCAGACACCGCCTCCGGCGACCCCGGGCGCCGCAGGCAATGCTCCCGCGCCGGTCGCTGGCATTTCGCAGTGTTTTGGTGCGCTGCCCTCTGGACAGCCAGCAGTGGCTGGCTGGTTCGCTGAGCTTGTTCGCTCGGGTTTGTACGTGTCTGTGGCGGCCGCCTCTTACAGGACGTGGTTGAATTAAGAAGCGCTCTTTTTCAGGCCTAAGTTCCGCGTTCTAAGATTTGCTAAACCGCTGATGTTCTATTCCTGGCGCGAAATAACGGCAGCGACGGGACCGGGGATTAGGCTGATTGAACAATGGAAGGCCGCTATGGAAACTCCTTCGAGGCCGTCTGATTTGAACTGTATCAGACTTACCTTAAAGTGCCTAAAAATACGTCCGACGTATACGATCGATTCTAATTAAAGGTACCGTGGACATCGCTGTAAGCTCATGGCTTTAGTCGCGTCCAATGTGTGCGCGTCAAGCTATTTGCTGCGCACTCCCCCCCCCCCCCCCCCCCCCCCCCCCCCCCCAAACCTGTAAGTTCCACGACCGAATTCGCGACTTTCAAGGAGTTACAAGCTACCATGCAAAAGTAATACGGACAGATAGTAAGCGGAGGCCTCTACCCGCACCACTACTTATTTACGGGTGAGCAGTACGGTCAAGGGAAGTTCGCCCAGTTTAACATCTGCGACTGTCGACTCATTCTTACGTCAGGCGAGGCGTTTGCGTGCTCCTGCTGTGCTGTTCTTTTTTACTTTTTTATTTATGCAAGTACCTGCAGCGCCCAGGGGCATTATAGAAGGGGGGACAATAACAGTAAACATATACCTAAAAAACCACGGGCATGCACGCAAAATCCGCGATCATAAATGCGCACGCTTATTTGCTCCCAGATGCCGTGAATCACATCCTAGCATTCCCAGTAAAGACACGGGCCAGTGCCTGCGCGCCCGGTCGCAAGCTGTGAGGACCGCCGACCATCCGTCATTCTCCCAAAAAAAGTGGCGGTGAAAGTTGCAAAGACGGACTAATCTCATGAATTTTTTGTTTCGGTCATCTTGCAAATATAAACTGCAGTAGAGCACTTTGTCCTAGAAGCTTTGCCCTAAAGTGATCACTTTAAAATTGGCACCCTCTACGCTAGCGGAGATGTGCATTTATTTGGTGCATTCGCTCTCCGGCACAAAGAACAAAAACAGGTAGCCGAAATTTGGTGTCTATACTCCTTTAATCCGGCAAACTTCGCTAATACGTCTCCGCTTTGCTAAAGCCTAAAACTTCTAAAACTCTTCAGTGACAAATCGGCAGTACCTGTCGGCAGCCTTATGGAGAAACCCTATCTGGTAATACTAATGGTCATTCATTCACTTCTACGGTGTTACCTGTGGAACAGACGTTTAGGATTCATCGCCCCCCTTTGGAAGTTATGTACTGTACTCTGCAACGGGCATTCGATTGGCTATCTGTGCGATGCACTTCCAGATGCGGAGTTGGGTAACCGAGGGGCGAGGCCGGTGGCATGGCCCAGCTCGTCGCTAGACCTTTCGCGCAAACTATAGCGCCAACGTTCGCGTACTACATGGAGTTCAAACATCCGCGGGTTCAAGCTTGGCGCGAGCCGAAAATTCCCGATCTGCCGCTGCCACACGTACACTTGCCATCAAAAGTTTGTGGAAGGCGACTTCCGCGATTAATCCAAAGACCATTGCTTGAGACTCGACGGTTTGCACTGTTAATTTGTATAATCAGAATTAAATTGCCTATATATATTGTAGGCTGTGCGCAAGGACGGCGGTGAAAAAATTCAGGGGGGGGGGGGGGGGGGGGCTTTGTTGACCTAAAGCGCGGAGAGGCGAAAGCCTTAAGCGCGGTGTTGCTGCTAGTGTCACTGATGTGTGGTTACGATGTTAAGCTTTGCCTCTTTGTGGAACGCGATAGCGTCTTGCAACGCTGCCAGGGAGGCCGCAGAACGCAATCACCCGTTGGGCTCTACGTCTGGTTGGTTTATGGTTTATGAGGTTTAACGTCCCAAAGCGACTAAGGCTATGAGAGACGCCGTAGTGGAGGGCTCCGGAAATTTCGACCACCTGGGGTTCTTTAACGTGCACTGACATCGCACAGTACACGGGCCTCTAGAATTTCTCCTCCAAAGAAATTCCAGCCGCCGCGGCCGGGATCGAACCCGCGTCTTTTGGGTCAGCAGCCGAGCGCCATAGGGGACCGCAGCTTCGCAGGGGGGCGCTGCGGACGCCACTGAAAAGCGCCCTCTCCAGCCGACTCCGCACTATTGTCCGGGCAAACCGGTCTCCCTCCCATTGAGTAGCTGTGCGAGCAGCGCGCTTTCTCCTGAAAAAAAGCCAGTTCTGCACGTACTTTGCACGTGTTGGCCAGCCTGCAAATCTCTTTGTGCAGTCGCGAGCTTTTTCCCTCGTGCTTGAACGCTGACGAGCTTCAGAGGATTAGCAAAATGTACAGGGGCGCTAGAAAAAAATGCGGACTGCACGGCGCCCACGCGCTGCGCAGTCGGAATTTATCTTCAATGCGTTTTTATCTCGGTAGTAACAAAAAGACGCTAGAGTGGTACATTATTGTATCACGGATGTCTCCAGCGTATTTGTGTTGCGAGCCAAGTATAAGCGTGACGAAAATAAATTCCAACAGCGGAGCGCCTAGGCACTGCGCTGTTGGCATTTCTTTCTGTCGCGGCAGTACGCTCTCAGATAGTTGACAGTGAATTTTTTTTTTCGCTGCGCAAACTTGAAAAATGAACTGCTAGTGGATCAGGCCCACTACGTGAAGCAGATTGTTGACGAAAAAGCAGGTACCGTAACGGCGAAATGTGTATCGCAAGTAAATGACGAGGTCATTTAAGACGTGGAATTCGAGGTAAATACCATTTTTTTTTGGCGCAGCCATCTTCGCAAGATGCTTAATTTCGTTGGGTGGCTGAGCAGTTAGATGCATGCAGGTTTGTTGGCCAAATAATAAGGATTTTGTTACGTGTTTCGCAGAAAAATAATGGAAATAATTTTTATTTTAACTTAAAATAAAGTGGCCTTAAGGCGACACGCGAGGCTGAGGAGAAAAACGAAAACACTCACGAAATGCGCCTACCAGCTTCTTGCTATATACGGCAAAGAGAAAAAATGCTCTAGTTTGGTCAATCGCTACAACGGAGATAAGCGGTTGGTATATTTATTTTAATGCCGATTACAGCACACGCGCATCCCCAATTTATTTGCAGAGCCATCGCTCATATGCAAACGCTCATTCATGTGCAAGCAAACATTTTGATTATTTTGTTTTTAGAAATTTTTTACATGTAAAGCAACTTCGAAAATTGAGCCAGGCGTCACAAGTCGGAACATTGAGGCGATCACTGACCTTGCCTCACACGCGTCTGCATAATGCCGCTAGCTGTTGTCAGTCTCCAAAATAAAAAATGGCAAAAGAAATGAGTTTCGTTAGCGCGAGCTTTACTAAACACTGCATGCTTAGTGAATTACAGCAAAAACTGCTCAGAAATAATATTACGCGTGCAACATGCCAAACGTGTTAAGCAACAGGCAAAAGCTTACTTCACCCTGCCCATAGCAGTTATCGAGGCCTGCCGTTTCTCGTTCTCATCCATTTCGTACACCGGACAAAAACACTTTTTAATAGGAAAAAGTGTATGAACGCATTTTTTTTTCATATACTGGAAGATTTCACTATAGCAATCTCCCATCGATAGGCTTGCATTTTTTTTTCGTTTTAACGTTTTTCCTATCGTCAACTGCTCAATACGAGCGATGAAAAATATTTAAGATTTTGCTGCATATAGAAAGGGTGGACCATTACCTTCAATATTTCCGTTACTGTACGTTACAATTTTCCAATATTAATTTTTTTTCCCCCAAGAATGTAGGACATCTCCAGGAAATCTGTAGAATTCCACCGGCAGTCCTTGGCCGTCGATGTTCAGAGAACTATTGTGACAGCCCCAGACACAACAAGTTTCTACACTCTTCGAACGTCGCGGAATTCACAGCGAGCGGCAACAACACTTTTGTGCGCCCGCGAGCAGGACGGCGCGTGCTTACAATGAAAGAGAGAGTGCCAGCTGCGCGAGCAGCACGCGCATACCAGTCGACAGGCTGCTGGCTCAATGCGCTCCGCTCGCGACGTGCCCGGACGGAAACGCCAAAATGACCGGCAGGGGAGAAGTGGCGCTGGTGCAGTGGAAGCAAACTTCAGGTGCGCTTCCCTATAGCCACTGAGCCACCGCGGCGGCGGGCTCTACGTCTTGCTTATCGGTAAATTAGTTTTTGAGGAAAGGAAATGTATCTGTCTCGCATATCTCGGTGGACACCTGAATCTCACCTTAAGGGAAGGGAGGAAGATGGGAGTGAACGAAGACACCGTATTCACTAGACGTGCCTTTGTTCATTCCAAACCATCGAGCTGGCATGGCGGAGTGGTTACCGTGCTCGTCTCGCACTCCGGAGACCCTGGTTCGATTCCGAACTCGATCAAATTCCTTCTCGGTTTTGTATATTTATCTGGTCGGACTAGGAAGGTTAATTAGGCTAATTGGTTAATTAAGAAATGAACTAAACTCAGTCACACTCACGTGGAGCATCACTATACGATCCCTTTAATTGGTTGCATGGTTACCAGCCAAAGTACAATTGGCCCCGTTTGAAATTCGTGCTCTGTGACGTGACGACCATTTCGACCAATTGAAAAGCGTGACATTTGGTTTGGTTTGGTTTATGGGGTTTAACGTCCCAAAGCAACTAAGGCTATGAGAGACGCCGTAGTGGAGGGCTCCGGAAATTTCGACCACCTGGGGTTCTTTAACGTGCACTGACATCGTGCATTTTCTGTCGACAACTTCTGCTTACAACGATGAGGCATTAAAGCCTTCCGCCTTAATAATTATATTCTTTTTAAGGCGGAAGCCTTTAATGCCTCATCGTTGTAAAGGGATCTTATAGTGGTGCTCCAAGTAAGAGGGACTGAGTTTAGTTAATTGCTTAATTAACCAATTAGCCTAATTAACATTTCTAGTCCGACCAGATAAATATACAAAACCAAGAAGGAAATTGGTCGAGTTTTGGAATCGAACCAGGTCTCCGGAGTGCGAGACCAGAACGCTAACCTCTCCGCCATGCCAGCTCGATGGTTTGGAATGAACAAAGGCGCGTCTAGTGAATATGGCGTCTTCGTTTACTCCCATCTTCCTCCCTTCCTTTACGGCGATGTTCAGCTGTCCACCGAAATATGTGAGACAGATACATTTCCTTTCCTCAAAAACCAATTTACCGACGAGCAAGGCGTAGAGCCGAACGGCCGATGGCGTTCTGTGGACTCCCTGGCAGCGTTGCAAGATGCTGTCGCGTTCCAGTCTTAGAGGCAGCAACATCGCATTTAAGGCTTTCGCCTCACCGCACTTTAGGTCAACAAAGTGCCCCTCTGATTTTTTTTTGCTAACACTCTGTCTCATAAACTTTTTATTGCGGGCCTACACTGGAGCATCGCTGCAACAGGGAAGGGAGCGGCTCGCCGCGAGGAAACAAGCCCTCCAAGTTCACGAAGCTGGCTTCGGCACAGGGCAGCGGTGCTCATGCATGGACCTCATATTTGCATGGAAATAATAAGGAGCAACTTTGCAATTCGCGCCCTGTAAGCCCACGACGTGCGGCAAACGGTACAACCGGAATACATATGTGCGTAGCAGAGCACACGGTCGCTGCTGGCGCATTCGAAGTACGCGCACCGAACGCTAGTCGCCTTATTTCGGGCAGTAGGTAAACATTTCTGGACCAAGTACATAACTCACTCTGCATAGGGAGGGAATTTGGGAGATAAAGACAGAAGGAGAGCAGTGTGGAAGAGGTAAAAAAAAAACGAGATAAAATGCGGCCATGAAATGGGTACTAAAGGCGCAATGGCGAGTATTGATGTAACCTATGGAATGATGGAGTGCATAGTCCGACAAATGGGCTGACGAAGTTCACTGCATGAAGAATGAATGATGGTAACGTGCAAGTGAATTTGAAGCTTATCGAGATGTCCAATGTCCTTTAAATATGTAAATAGAAAGTTCATTGCTAAGGGACCTAAAACTTCGTCCATTGTTAGGGGCACTGGGCAGAGCTTCTGCATGCAATGTTCATAGTACGCACGCTCGTTAGCATACACAGGGCACTCAAGCAAGATATGTTCCACAGTTTCTATCGAGGCACAGTTGTCACAATGCGGACTGTACATTTGTCCAAAACGGTATCGCAGGCCGTTTGTATATGCAGCATTCAGACGAGGCCAGATCGTGTTCTAAAATCAATGACATAGGCTCGTTTACTGTAGACATTATAAATGTAAATCTAAGGGCTTTTTTTTTTTTTTTGCACGTTCTCAATATAATTTATGTCGGTGTTTGTGTGGAGATTCCACACATCAGCAACATATTCGAGCAATGGCCTAGCGAGCGTCGTGTCGGCAACAGGAGCAGCCATATATCCTCCTTACTACGCCCAGATATTTAAATTTGTCAACCCGCTTAATTTCTGCATTATTGATTTTATACGCGCAGGTGCGACCATATGTAAACGGATCCGAGCACGCTTTTTCGTTCCAAGTGCAATCGCGCCTTCCCTGCCGGAAATAAAGAAACACTGTTTATCCATGATGAAACGCACCAGCGTCCATTGCCACCATGCACATACCATCCCTGGCACTTTCAGTTAGGCAACGCGTGAAAATTATTAGAAGCCAATAGCGTACCCCGTTTACTTTTGTCCGCACCTGTACAAACTAACGGTGTTTTCTTTCTTTTTATCATAATGCATTTGCGTGCATTTTGTGGCTTTTAAGCTCATACGCCAAGACTGACACCAATTATTAACTGCAGGAAGGCAATCATTTAAAACAGTCTGATCACGTAATGATTGAATGTTATGATTCACAATGCATCCATCAGCAAAAAAAAGGGGGTGCGTCGTACCGGGAAATCAGAGGTCAAGTCAAGTCATCTAAATGAACAAAAAAAAAAGGGTTCCAAGAACCTATAACCTAGCGGTCCACCTGAAAATACGGGAGCAGGTGCAGAAACCGAGTTTCCGATACAAACATACTGTGTTCGATTAGATAAACGCGAATGAAGCCAGCGGAAAATTAGTTCATTTTTTAGTAAACTTTTTAGCGCAGGTTTTAGTCTTGCGACCAACTCGACCAAACGCCGTCTGAACATTGAGCAAAAGCCTATATTTGCCCACCCCGGTCCAGCGCTGCCATGACCTCATTGGTAATGTGTAGCAGCTGTGTAACTGTGGGTAGACCACGTTGAAACCCATGCTGTTTTTCAGAAAAGAAAGTTCAGTTCCAAGTTATTTGGCTTCATCGCCTTATTGGCGGTGCACAGGCGCGAAACAGGACTGTAATTGCATGGTTTAATCGGGTTAAGGGAGTTTAATGTCCCAAAGTGACTCATGCTGAGGGACGTCGTAGTGAAGGGCTCCGGATAATTTCGACCACCTGGGGTTCTCTAACGTGCACTGATATCGGACAGCACGCTGGCCTCTAGCATTTCGCCTCCATCGAAATGCGACCGCCGCGGCTGGGATCGAACCCGCTTCTTTCGGGTCAGCAGCCGAGCACCATCACCACTGCACCACCGCGGCGGCTGTGATCCGTTATTAGTAATAATTAGTTTATCTTAGGGCTTATGCATGATAATTACATTTGCTGTTTTCAGGTCGTTAGGAAGGGTGCCTTGTTTTAGACAATCCTTAAATGTTACGAACAGATATTTCGTGCACCACTCCACGTACCCAAAAAGAAAGTTATCTGGTATGTCATCAGGACCGGCAGATTTCTTCACCTATGTTTAGTAGCGACAAGAGAATGCCTATTCGGTCACGAAGAGGTTCGGAAGCTCGTAGCCAGAGCCTGAAAATTCTGGGCTACGGTCATTAGCGCGTAAAAATACCGAAGCAAAATACTCGTTGAACGCTTCCGCAATATTCTGGCTATCACTAGACTCGGAGCTTTCAGTCTAACTTTGATGAGCGGGTGTTTTCATTTTGTTATATGCACCCGAAACTCTCTTGGATCGTTATCAAAAAAGTGGCGCAGCTTAAAAAAAAGAAAAAAAAATGACACTTGGATTGTTTGTGTTTTTTTTTTTTTTTTGTCCCGAATTGGGTACGCGACTGCAGCAGATAACGACCGAGTGATCCAAGGTTTGTGGCGAGCTAATTTCTCGCACTTTCTGGGAGTGTACCCCTGAATGAATGCTTGCACTGCATGTTTAAAATGCAGCCACAAACCATTAACGCTGAAAACGCCCTGCCTTGATTTTTGAAGGAAAGCGTGGGAACCTTGGTTTGGTTTGGCTTATGGGGTTTAACGTCCCAAAGCGACTCAGGCTATGAGAGACGCCGTAGTGAGGGGCTCTGGAATTTCCGACCACATGGGGTTCTTTAACGTGCACTGACATCGCACAGTAGACGGGCCTCTAGAATTTCGCCTCCACCGAAATTCGACCGCCGCGGCCGGGATCGAACCCGCGTCATTCGGGTCAGCAGTTGAGCACCATAACCACTGAGCCACCGCGGCGGCGCGTGAGAATCTTGTTCCAAGTAGACGAGTATACACTTTCATCTGCAGCGCGTATACTCGTCTACTTGGAACAAGATTCCCACGCGCCGCCGCGGTGGCTCAGTCGTTATGGCGCTCGGCTGCTGACCCGAAAGACGCGGGTTCGATCCCGGCCGCGGCGGTCGAATTTCTATGGAGGCGAAATTCTAGAGGCCCGTCTACTGTGCGATGTCAGTGCACGTTAAAGAACCCCAGGTCCACCGCGGCGGCGCGTGGGAATCTTGTTCCAAGTAGACGAGTATACACTTTCATCTGCCACCGACCTGAAAAGCGTCGGATTTTGAAAAAGAGGTTCGGATGCGTCCGGCGTAGCTTTAGCCGCGGCCTACATCAGATCATAATATGATGTGGTGTGTCGGTGCGATAGCGCTGCACTCTGGGTTGACATGTTCACCCTCATTTTACTTCGTGCCCTTCGTTTTTAGTGCGAAACGCACTGCGTCACCAGCAGAGCTGAAAAACTCGAGGTATGAGTGAAGCCTCAACCTTTGACGGAGCTCCAGCTGCGGATGTCTTGCGCAGCTGCTCCGTCAACACGCGCAGAACCACCCCACACTACCTGCGCGCAGCTGCCGATATCGGCTGCCGATAAGATCACGCATGCGGTTGCCTATTAGAAGGTGTTGCCTCAAGTGCTTTCGCACGTCCTACTCGCCAACAACGCCAACAACGCCAACACCCAACCATTTTTTCCCCCGTATTTCTCCCAAGCATCGGTTTGTGCCTTCAAACCTCCCCTTCCTGATCTCCCACTCTCCCGGTCCCTCCGCGGTGCGATCTGCTTCGTAATTTCGCACAGCCGCGCCGCTGTGCCTCCTGAGCTGCTCTACGGTGGCGACGACGCTGCTTCCCGGCTGTCGTGCGATTTCCGGCGTGACGATATCCTCGCTGCGCTCGCGTCCTTTAGCGAAGTTCGTCGAGCGCGTCGAAGCGAGCATGAAGGAGGGCACGTGAGAGAGTGCAGGGGGAGAGCGAAGAAATATCGGAACGGGGGGAATCGTCGCATGCAAAGCGTGGCTTCCATATCGTTTACTCCGCTTCCGCTTCTTGCACGCCGCGCTGAGGTTTTCTCTTTCGCTTCCAGCTCTTCGTTTGCTTACTTTTTTCTCTTGTGCTCTTGCTTTGAGGGCTCCATCCAGTGTGGTCCCTACAGAACCCGCCGGCGCGGTTCCTGCGTACGATTCGCCGATCTTCGGCAGTCGTCGTAGCGACTTTTTTTTTTTTTTGTGCTTCCTCTGTCCGCTCTCCGTTCTGTTCATCCCACTCCCAGAACCTTTTCGCTTCCTGCGATGGCCCGGGAAGCGACGCCTCACCACGTTGCCCCACATAGTAAGTGCAGTACACATCCGCTGAGCTTGCGGTTACACCTCTCCGGCCTATTCGTTGGAAGCTGCTCACGCTCGTAGCAGAGACAACGGTGCAGAGGATAGGACTGTCTCGATTCTTCGTGCATTCTTTGTGTCGCATTTACCGAAGGACTTGCCCTTTTCTTCTTCTTCTTATTTTTTTTTTTTTTTGCGCCACGTCCATTTCGTTATGATCGATGCAGCTCAAGCCCGTGTACATACACCACGCGCTGATAACACACCCGGCCACTTCGGCGAAATCATGCTGATATATGAAAAACTTATGCGTCCTTTCTAGCTCTGGCCCTCCGGGGTTACTCAGTCACCACGGCGTTTGGCTCCCGAGAACGAGATCGAAGGTTCGATCATGGCCGCAGCAACCGCGTTTCGCCAGCATTGAAATGCGCCCAAAGTGTTGCTTTGACACGTAGCAATCAATCAATCAATCAATCAATCAATCAATCAATCAATCAATCAAGCTGTGACCCATGCAACAGATCGCCATTCTTACAGATTTACGCGTCGATTATAAAGATACGGGAGGCGAAGAAATTCACTCCACTAAGACGATGTTACAGCCGTGCCTCATTAACATACACTTTGGTTCACGAACAAAACTGTCTATAATGCGCGTCGTCGGTAGTATGAATTAGTCGTGAAAAAACAAAAATGTAGAGAAAAAAAACCTTATTATTATAAGCTATGCTTCTGTGCATACTGTTGGGCAGTGAAGTGGAAATGAGACAAATTATTGGGAGCTCCAAGCGTATTATTCTTCTAGTCATTATCTTTAAAAGAATGTGGGGCAGTCTGCAGCACCTAACGGTTCATGAAACGCATGATGGGGACTCGTAGAGCGATGACGTACATCCTACTACGACTTTTTTACATCCCACGAATGTATATGTACTCAGTCGGCTATGCTCGTCGACCGGCCACCTTGGCAGTGTAAAGCATAACACCACGACAGACTACGCTGCCACTCGGGCGTTTGCGCTTTCTCGCTGTCTTTCGCTGGTGCCATGCATTCCACTCAAAATACAGAAAAATAAATATCTGGTTGGGGCAGCCGAGGTTCGTTCCCTTTACTGACCATATCAACGGGACAAAAATACATGGACCGGGCCTTAATACTGCCTTAGTGCATTTCAGCCCTGTCCATTGTCCGGACAGCGAATTTCCATACTAACAAGACGTAAATGCATTGAAAAAGTTTGGTCCCCAGAAAGACTGTGCACAATCCCAGTCGTCCTTATTAACGGGGGTTGTACTGACGGGGCACGACTGTGCTGTCAACGCAGTGACGTTGAACCTTTGAATATACAGGAGACAATGAATCCGCGTTGAAGGCATCGTTGATGTTGTGTTATCTTCGAGATAAAATAAGTGCTATCTTCGAGATAACTTCTGACCTGCTCGGTGCATATGTTAATTACACCCTTCTGAAGAAACTCGTGCATTCGATTCCTCTATAACAAGTTTTAACGCATACCCAAAACTGCCTGCTTTCCGACCTCCGGCGGGTAAATTCGTCGTGTTCCGGCCTCCTGGATGCCCACGCGCAGCTGCCGAGAAGAGGGCTTCTTACAGCCTGCTGCGCATATCCACTCATTTTCATTACTCCTACCGACACGTGCGTGTATGTGCACGTATCCCACGCCCAACAGGGCTCGCACATCGAGGATGATTGATCGCCCGGCAACGACGCATATTCGATGGGCTGGAAGTGGCTCGTCGCGCCGCCGCGGTGCGCTCGGGGTAATACGCGCCCGCATCTTCTTAGCAGCGCACCCATGCAGCGGATCTTGCGTGCATGCTCTTTCGTGATCGTTCGCTACTGCGACGATATACTTGAATGCGTTCTCATCGCTTGGCCTTCCAGATGTCCTCGGCGCGTAAGAGTGCTGCGGAAGCAACGCCGTGCGCGGTGATAGACTGGTTTACCGTTCGTTGATGCAGCGGCTCGTTCCGATGAGGGACGGATAGAGAAATGGATTATCGCTGTACCTGCTAACGCGTGTGTGGAATGGCGGCGCTAAAGATTACTTCTTCCAACGTGAGCGGATTTATGCACCATGTTTCGCATGTATCTGTGTGCACCCGCTGTTCAGCAGTGCTTAATAAAGCCGGGCGCGCGCCAACTCATTCGAACGACAGCTTGCTCGGGTAGCAACGTGGGTGCTGTCATTTCAGCTAAGATGAAGGGACCGTTACGTACTGCCTAAGACTCTGAAAGAAAATCACCCCCCCCCCCCCCCCCCCCCCCGCAGACCGACAGCTGATGGTCGATGCCGACTTGCCTGGACTGTGCAAGGACTGGTACTCTCGGAGCGCGCTTCCCTTTCTGAACGGAACGAGGCTGCAAGCCATCGGACACGAGTGCGGCCTTGAGACTAAGACGACAAAACGGGAGCGGCGGGTGGAGCAGGTGACCGTGGGAACGTGCTACCAAATCGCGCGACGCTTCCACATCATGCGTCAGATGGTTCCGTTATAGTCCCTAGCTAGTGCTCGTTGGTACTTTTTTCTGCTTTTTTGTTTACTTCTGACACTGCGCCTTGGAAGGCGTCTTCACCGCGCCTGGGACGCAGAGGAGACGAAAACATGAATAATTTCTCTATGACCTTGCAGTCCAAGGGAAAAGCGTTCATTTCGCTGAAACAAAGAAGTAAGGAATGAAATGTAGAAAAAAAAAAGAGAGGCTGCATGCTGATACTGCTGGCTGTTCGTGTCAAAGCAGGCGCGGCAACGCGGGTGAGAGAGCGACGAAGGATACATATTTCAGGTGCTTTGGGGCCGACCAGCTGCTCGGCGCATCGCGCTGCCGGATTTTACGAGCGCGAGTGCCTGGTTCCCTTCCACACGACAGCGTCGGAAAGGCTGCACGTATACGTGGTGAAGCGCCAGCCGGAAGGCCGGGATGCCGCGAAAAGAAGCAAAGGAAAAAATGCACCGCATACGCTCTTCTGCCAAGGCGTGTCACAGTAAATGGGAAAGGTATATGTATGGAGTCCGCATGTTCATTTCTAACGGGAACTCATCTGCGCCTGCCATGACAGAGCCCATTCATGTGGGCCCCACGTACCGCAAGTTCCACATGGGAGAGAGAGCCGGTGCCGCGTACCACGTTTGACAGAAGTGTTGCTTGTTGGGCGAGTTGGTGATCCATAATAATAGAGCAGCGCGTAACAAGACCTTTTGTCCTGCCTCGTTACGCTAGTTTGACAGAAGCGGCCAACTCTGCGGACAAAACTGCGACAAGCATGCACTACAGGGTGAGCCCACATCTCTGTACTGCGGGAGAAACATTCACTGGTACGCTGAGAGATTCGGACCCAGCGGTCGCGGCTGAAGCTGCATGGCAACGGCGGGTTCGTCAACCAGTGGAGACACATGGAGTCAGTCCATGGCTATTTAGCGGCCGCCCATGGAATGTCAAAATTGATGGCTATCGTGCGACGCTCGGCTTTTGCGTCGAGGAGGGGCTGGCGGCGCTGGCAGTCAGTCGCAGCTGGGTGCCGCTCGCAAGGAACAATTGAAACTTCTAGCATAGCGCGTACCGCTACTGCTGCCGCCATGTGCGCGCCGTCAGTGCGCATGCGCAGGTCGCCTTGGGAGGGGGTGCCACCGTGCTGGCCACCGGCGCGCACGACTGTCGCGTTGGTACCAAAGATCTCGCGCCCCTCCACACGCGAGGTCGCCTTCCCCGACTCCTCTGAGAGTGAAATTGTAGCTGCCTTGATAGCGCGCTTTATTGTGGAGGCGAGAGTGAAAGCGCGGGAGCGCGCATGCGTGCCACAAGCGTCACTGGCCGTTCGGTAGAAGTGGGCCTGCCCGTTAGGAAGATCAACGTGTAACGGAAGGTATCCAACCCGAGGGCAATAGAAGAGCTGGTCGATCGGATCGGAGAGGTCAGCCAGAGGAGCTGAGTTGAGTCTGGCAGTTTTTGTTGGGCAGGGAATCAGGCCAGTTTTTTAGTTGAGAGGCACGCGACCCTGCTTGGTGCGGAATCTGGCCTGATACCTTGCATCCTGCGGTTGAGTTTAACTCTTAGCAAGTTTAAGTTCGCATTTATTTTGCTCTCGCACCACCACCACGAAATGTAAACAAACCTGTGGAATAAATGTACGTCGTTTGAAGAAGGCCTCGTCCGTGCGTCGCAGCGTGTCGCTGGGTCAGCAGGCCCCGGGGAGATCATGCACTGCACCGCACGACCACTGAGGCGAACGGAGAAAATGATGCGGACCGGACAGTATTTCCATATTCAGCTTATTTTTTTCAGGAGACGACAAGAAAGAACGACGTGTTTAAAAGCACGATCTGTCTGGATATTTGCCTCTGCTCCGTAAAAACATGAAAGCTTTAGTAAAAAATCTGTCCACAATATTTCCTTCCTTCACTCAAAAAGAAAAAGTTACCAAAAACCTCACGAAAATTCGACCAACTTTAGGCACGCCTTAGCTTCCGAGAGTGCGCATGTATTCTGCATGGGCGCTCGCACTGGTGTCTCACGGGAAGCTGCTTGTAAGTGCTTGCTGAAAAACACCTTGCACTGCATGATCATTGACTTCAATCTCGACATACCACCGATCAGAGGCAAATGACTGGTGCACGTCTGCTTTTATTCTGCTCTTTTTATTCAGTAAAATGGCTTCTGCCCATCTCTTAGAGTAATCTGCGGTATCATGTATACAAGCCCTCTCGAGGGCGTCGTTCAACGAGCGCACTGCCGAAGCGATTCCTTGCTGCACACGTAAGGGAACGTCGGTATAAGCTGAAGTGCGCGGAGTGCGATTTTGGTTAGAGTCGGAAAGCCTGAGGTGCAGCGGGAATAACTGCCGCTTCCCTTCCCTCAGCGTCCTTGTAGAATGCTAAAGCGTCATACATTGATGCAATCTACCACGTTTCAACAGGTCCTTGCTCTTCTTTTTCCTAATTTCTACTCTTGAACAGCCACGAGTGTAGCACCGCTGGTAGTCCGATCCCGTGCAAAGCGTGCCGGTGGTGTGAAGCTGCGGCGGCAAGCGAGCCCTCCGGTGAACCTCTGGAGCGTGCAGCCGGACGGCACCAGGTGCAGTGCGGACGACGGCTCCCCGTGCCACCTTGCGGGTGTAAGCTTACGCAGGAGGGGGAAGGCGGCAGCTGCTTCCTGGGATCCGAACCGTGACGCTCTGCACGGACGCGCAACCTGCGGCCTCGCCCTCCCCCCCCCCCCCCCCCCCCCCAACCCCCCATCCCTTTCTTCGACACCCGCTCCATCGCGGGCGACGCAGTGGCCAGTGTGGAATCCCTACAACCTGCAGCCCGCCGCGCCGCGTTGCACCAACGACGCTGTGCGATTCAGAATGCACTGCACTTTTCTGGGTATCGAGTTAACGCCGACATAACATGTCGATATCGAAATGAACGCGGACGACAAAGTCTCCACTTTCTTTTTTTTTTCGCAAATTTCATCACACCGTGAGCCTGAAGAATCAGAGGTTCGTGATGATGTTGAATAGTAATAGCGTTTTGTGGACCTGATTAGTCATTTTTCGTCCATGATAAAAAAATAATTTACTGATTAAGGAGGCCTCTTTTAGATCAGAAAGTAAGCACCCGCTGTGTTTGGACGGGGCTACTGCAGTCCTCTTGCCTTTACGCCCCATTTGTCCGGTACAGCAGCTGAGCATCCAGCAGAAAATTATACGCTCGTGTCCCTCCAGCATAGTCGCATCACCGTGAACATCATCGCCGTCGTCGTCATCATTCAGCCAATGCAAAACTTCACGTTTTTATGCACTGCTCTCCGCGAGGTT
Organism: Amblyomma mixtum; assembly: GCF_055824585.1. NCBI lineage: Eukaryota > Metazoa > Arthropoda > Arachnida > Ixodida > Ixodidae > Amblyomma > Amblyomma mixtum. The sequence goes on along the minus strand of NC_143014.1, from coordinate 126,169,368 downwards.
TTTTTTTCGTTTTTTTTTCTTTGTTTTGAGCGCCCTCACGTTATTCTGAGACTTAAAGAGGAGAGTGAAAAATAAAAGCAAAGGCAGGCAGTGTTAACCAAGCGTGCATCCGGCTGGCTACACTATAGGATTTGTGCGGAGGACTCCTATACACGTAAGTACGAGCGCAGGGAACCGCACAGTCCGTCCGGACAAATAGAAGTAACACACCACCGCCTGATGAGCACAAGAGCCGCGAAGTTATAGCGCCACCCTCTCGGATGGTCTCTGGCCAATAGCGGAAGTTGAAGTCACTATATAGGCAGCACAATCGGCGCTGTTCAGATGCTAAAGGAACAAGCTTTTGTCCAGGATTAAATTCTCATATTCTGCCCTCCGCCATCACCTCGACCGTCGACAACAGACGCCATCGGAGACATTTTGCTTGCTTCGGGAGACGAGATAGCTGCGAAACATGCTACGGTCGTTCCGCAGAATAAGTGTTCGGAAACGTATTCTGATTGAAACAGGGCGAGCATCGAATCGTTGCAGAGGAAACTTTACTGGGTGTCTTCAATACAAAACCGAAGTTTTATTTTTATTATAATTTCAGAAGATTCATTCTAGGCATGAATATACCATAAGTTATACCACAACTCAGCATCAACCCCCTTCTGACTCAATGCACGTGAATGCAGCTCCCGCGCTCCAAGCATCCTCGACGCTATAGCGATTCCATTCTTCAACTCTGCAGTTCAATTGTAGACTTCTGCACGCCTCACGCAGCTATCGCCCATGGTGAACTCCAAAAGTTTGTATACCTCTTCGGTGGACAAAAACTGGCGATAATGTTCTGATCTTGCTTGGTGCAGCATTACGATGGCGCCACCATATTTGACTGTTTCCAGGGTTTAAATGCGTGCAGTTAGCATGCATGTGCAGGTAGCATGTATGTGGCCGCAGGCCACATACATGATAGACACTGGTAGAGGAATTTTTGCCAAAGCTTTTCCGGTTTTCCATTGAACGCCCCTCGCACATCGAAGCGGACTCCAGGGAAAGCCGTGGAGGTGCCAGTAGCTGATGATTACCTGAATCAGGAGTAGCGTGCCCGAAATACAGTGCTGCTGGCGACCATGGCAGTGTTTCTATTATTCCGAGTGTGTCGCATTCCTCTTCACCGCAGCGAAAACGCCTCACCTAGGAATCTAGTGCACCCGATAATCATCAGCTAATGCACTGGCTCGAATCCCTAGATTCGAGGGCGTATCCTCTGCTCGGTGCGCGACTTGCTCCGCGACGCTGCACTCAGATGGCGGACACGTGTCAGCGCTGAGTGCGCTGCTTTCGAGACGTTTCACGTGATCGCCGAACGGCCCACAGGCGATCGCCCCGCCGCACGAGCCACCCGCGCCTTATGCAGCTGCCACAAAGGCGAGTCTGTTCAGCCTGAGAACAAAGCGTGTCGCTGTGCGCGCCAAGAAGAAGGCTCACTTGGGCTCGTTTCGCCCTTCGAGGCGCTGAAAGGCACCGAGACAGCATGTGACCCCTGCTCGCAAACACCACGGTTTTCTGAAGAAAGGCGCCTTGCCTACAACAACCGTTACTGCGATTTCAGCACAGATGATATCCACGGATTTCATTCGATTTCCGTACTCACTTTTCATTGGATTAATTAGTTACGCAGGTATATATAGCTGTGGATGTGTACCAAAAGGTTGGACGTCGTGAAGAGTTGGCTGTGCATGAAACAATGATTATGAATGCATACGATGCACCGTGCGCTTACATTTTCACTTTCACTTGCCGCTGTCGCAGTTGTGCGTCTTTAGACGGACATGAATAATAAATAAATAACAAAGCGCAGATTAAAACAATATATAGCGCCCATGTATTTATAGACCAGTCTATTCATATTATTTAGACGAGCTGGTAGTAGATGACGACCTCTAATAATAGATGGACCCCCATAGGAGCTCCCTTGAGGGAAGCGCACATCGAAACGGTGCTGCACAAAGAAATTCCTTACCGCGTTTCATGGAGTATATGGCAACCCGCGGATTAGCCTGCAAACACTTTAATTATTAAAGCATAATCACAGCACCACTGCGGGACAAAGGCCACCTCCAGTGATCTCCAGCTGCCTTTCGCCAGCCGCTGCCACTACTTACCGACGCCGCACCATCACGTTCCCCTTCACGCTCTGTCAACTCAATAGAGCACCGGCTATCTGTTCAGCAAATTACACGTCCTACCCAAGCCCATTTCTTCCTCTTAATTTGAGCTGGGATATCATCTACTCACCTGTAGTCTCTTATCTGTGCTGCACTCCGAGATGTGTAATGAAGGAACAGCTTGCCATATAAATATGGAAAGAAATGGGCAGGGACGTTGACCCACGATACTTTTCAGTTGGCTACCGCGCACTGGGGGAAGGTTGCAAGGTACAGGGAAGGAAGGACATGTCACCATCAACCAAGGCCGGCCCACAGCAGGACAACAGCCTCTCCCAATGATTGTCTACTGCCCCTGTCTTGTACTGGCCGTGTATGTCTACAGACACAGTACGCAGCTAAAGGTACTTCGCTCCGACTGCACCCATGAGTTGCGACTGTTGGGCCACGTATCGGGCGGTTTGTTCATTCCCACGCTCACAACCGGCGCCAGTATGTAGTGCGGCGCAGCGTTTAGTAGCCTCCAGAGTCGCTTGCGGCAGCGCTGGAGTTTACGCGAACGGAGCCTCGAGCAGGCACTGGTTCTGCTCACACATCTGCGGGGCCGGAGGGGTTGGCGTCGAGTTGCCCAGACGAGTGTTTGGCTGCCCTGAAAACGCACGGGTGGTGGCGGCGCACATCCCATCCTACGCTGTCACGTTACAAGAAGGAACGTTCACGCACTCGAGGCGCCAACCAGAGGAGAGACGCAGTGGCCTTGACACGCGCCGCTACGACGAGCCGAAACCAAAATGAGACGTCGGCTGCTTGGAGGCAACTTACGAGCTTTCACTGGCGATATACAGAGCGCTAGCCATCTGAAATCCGTGCATCGAACACGGCACGACATTAGAGAGAGAGAGAGAGAGAGGTTTTAATTAATACAGGAGAGGTGTGCCCTGTTGTAAACCTGGCATGCTACTCCAGATGAGTGAATGACGAGGGAAAAAGGAATAAAAGAAAAGGCAAAATCAAGCATACTCTAAACTTTATGCCACACACAAACTATAATTGGTGGAAGTAATGTACAGCCGATACAAAAACAATGTTCTCCTCGGTGGTGCAAGGTGAAGCCTGCTTTAGGGGCTGTCGAGTAGTATGTCATGACTCATGACCGAGCTGCAGCATAACTGCCCTCGTGCTCATCACTCTACATGACCATGCGTTATCACGCAGAAAGAGGCTGTGCTCTCTTCCCTGCTTCCTGCCCCCCCCCCCCCCCCCCGCACTTCTTAACCGCCATCTTTTTGTGTTCAAATGGCTGGTACAAAGGCTGGTCAAAACGTAACGCACAATCTACTGTACCTCGATCATGGTAAGCACTAAAGGAAAATGCAATTTTTTTAGGTCGAATCACTGGAATTTTGGACCTTTGGAAATGCTGTTGACTATCTGATTATTTCAACCGCTACACTGAAGCCACCTTTGTTGCCATAGCACGAATCCACATTTGTAAAACTCGAGGTTGATCATTGCTCCTCTTTTACACATACGCAATGAATTTTCTGCGATCTCGAACCTGTTTTGCCTCGCAGATTAGCCTACAATCGAACAAACAGACAGAAATCCGATAGCGCTTCATGAATAAATGACTTCATGAAAGCATTGTGGACAATCCCCATAGAAACTTTGAAGAAGATTGTCACACGAATTGTTCCTGATTAGCATCATCTCCCTTTTCGAGAACCGTGGAAACCAGCGAGCGCAATATTTTCTGTATCTCAATTAAGATGGATCCTTTTGCCATACCCGTATGTTCTACAATTTGTCTCGTGGTGACGCATCTGTCATTTCGCATGTGTTCATGAATGACTGATGCATTTTCATCGTTTGTGACGCTTGGCGGTATACCTGGGCGAGGCAGGACCTTGACACTGCGATTACCACGCTGAACCATCTGGAGCAACTGAAACACAAAACTCTGAATCACTGTTTTGTCCCCATTGACAGGCAACAGCTTACTGTGAACTGATGTTGCTGAGTTATCGACGGCAAGAAGAATTCAATCATCGCACGTTGGCGTTGTAGGCTACCACGTTGGTCATCCACGGTGGCTTAAAGCCTCGTAAAACAGCATAACACAAAAATGATGTATGGGTTAGCGTATAAAGGACTAATGCTTCTACCTATAAAATTTTTCTCTAGTGCTCACCATTACTGAGCTGCAGCGGATTGTGCGTTACTTTTTGACCGACCCTTGTATACCAGTACAATGAATCAGGTTAGCCTGCATTTGTCGCGTCCAATATCGCAATAATGCGCCTTCATCGCATCATTCTCTCGCTTTAGTTTCACTGCACCTCATGGTAGCGTGTCAGAATCCAGGCCCATAAAAGGAATGAACGTCGCTGGATGCAGCTACTACACATAGGTCTCGCATACGCCATCTGACCGATCGGTCTGACCTCCGCAGCGAAACCTCGTAGAAGCTCCTCAAAAGAAAGAAAGAAAGAAAGGAAGAAAGAAAGAAGGAAAGAAAGAAACAAAGAAAGAAAGAAAGAAAGAAGGAAAGAAAGGAAGTAAGAAGAATAGAAAGAAAGAGAGGAAGAAAGAAAAAGAAAGAAAGACTACACACAGCCGCAAGAAGTCCTTTCAGGTTTTATATCGGCATACCCAGAGTGTAAAGAAGCTGGTCAAACAATGCTGAGCGCTTGGGAAGCATGGAGCCCAGCTGCAAACACAACTGCGCAAATACCGTCTTTTTGTCATTTTTCGCCTGCGGACTCGGAGCCAGCGCGTGACTAAGCGCCGGAAGATGCGCTGCCTCCTCCCACAGTCTGTGCCATATTTCATGCGACACCGCCGATCACAGCGCGGCGCTTCAGGTGTGCGGTGCGCTGCGAGCCCCCCCTCGCGCGGTCTGGGCGGGGTCGGGTGCAGCCCGGTCGACAGCGCCCACGGAAATCCGGCCGGCACAGCACTGCAGCTAGCGTTGTGAATTTATGAATCGGAGCTCAGAACACAACACTTCACGACTCGTTACAACGCAACTACCAATTGATTGATTGATTGATTGATTGATTGAGTGATTGATTGATTGATTGATTGATTGATTGGACTGAGACTTCCCCTTGAAGAGCCAGCCGCCGCGGTGGTTATGGCGCTCAGCTGCTGACCCGAAAGACGCGGGTTCGATCGCGGCCGCGGCGGTTGAATTTCGATGGAGGCGAAATTCTAGAGGCCCGTGTACTGTACGACGTCAGTGCACGTTAAAGAACCCCAGGTGGTCGAAATTTCCGGAGCCCTTCACTGCGGCGTCTCTCATAGCCTGAGTCGCTCTGGGACGTTAAACCCGATAAACCAACCAATCAACCAACCAACCTTAATGACCAGAATTGCGTATATGCGCCAGCCGGCAACAGTCAAGCGCTCAGCAGCAGACATTGATAATAACTGAAATTTAATAAGTTTCTGAATCAGCGCGGACAGCAGGACCAGCTTTACCTGAATCTACAAGTTAACAGCTGGTTTACCAGCTTCGCGTATTAATGGAAGGCATGGGTCAGCAACCGTACGTCATAGAACACGATCGCAGACAGTGCCATGTGGAGCTCATGTGGACGGACGGACGGACGGACGGACGGATGGATGGATGGAAAAAGCCTACGAATTGCTTCGTTGGGTCTCCCTTGCAATGCAGATGCAACCTGTATATCACCTCGTATACACTGTTTTCGCGGTGAGAAAGAAAAAAATTAGGACGACGCTTAAGATTCGCCTTAAGAATAGGCACGATATAGCGCCTTTTCCTTTTTTTCTCTCTTTTTGTTCCTTTTCTTTCTTACTGTTGTGTCCCCTTGTTGCTTTTGTGTGTGTGCGCCCCCTCCTAACGACCACTCGCATTCCCCTCCTAACGACAGTTCGCATCCTCCTCCTAACGACCACTCAATCCTCCTCCTAACGACCACTCAATCCTCCTCCTAACGACCGCTTGCCCCTCGTCGCACGCTGTCACCAGATGCCCCCCCACGGTGCGCCCCCGCACCCTCCTCCTGTTCTGGGAAGCCACTCCCTCCCGTGGACGCTTCTCAGCTCCCTCCTTTCTTCGGGCGGCCAGTTCGGCTCCTGCCTCGGTCGACGCTGGTCGCACCCTCTTCAGGTTTAAATAAACGAAGTCTAAAAGTACCGTGTGCGTCTTTCGCTGCATTCAACACAGCGACCGGACACGACAGTGGCGACGAGAAAGTGGATTCGACCCGCGCTACGCAACGCTATTGACAAGCCATGGCTACGCGAGGGTTTCCCAATCAGATACCAGAGTTCAACGGCTCATCGTGGTCATCGTGGGTTGGACGTCTTCAGTTCTACTTTGAAGCTAACAACATCACAGACCCAGCCTTGAAGAGGGCCAACCTGCTGACGCTGTGCGGGGAGCAGACCTACGATACTGTCTGCGCCCTTATTCAGCCAAGCACACCAGCGGCAGTGTCTTACGACGACATCGTAAAAGCGCTGCAAAAGCACTACGACCCAAGGCCATCCGAGGTCTACAGCCGGGCTCGCTTCCAACGACGAGATCAACTGGGAGGAGAAACTGTGAGCGCCTACGTAGCCGCGCTCAAGAAGCTCGCTGCCGACTGCAATTTTGGAACGCTGTCGACAACAGCTACCGGGCAGGAGGGAGACGCAGCTTCTTCTGCTAACACCACCCTGCTTCCCTTGGACGTGATGTTACGCGACAGATTTGTGTGCGGACTGAGTGACGAGTCACTGCAGCAGCGCCTGTTCGCTGAGAAGGACCTCACATTCAGCAAAGCTTACGACATCGCCGTTCGAGCGGAGAGCGCCGGTCACCAGCAGAGAGGGATTCGCCGGAACACCGAGCCGGTACACCAGACAAGCAACCAGGTGCGCAAGCCTTCTGTGGTTGTAAAATCGGTCAAAAAGGCACAACGCTGCTGGCGGTGTGACGACCAACACAACCCCCAGGGATGTCGATTCCAGTCAGCCACGTGTAATTTTTGCCACAAGCGAGGGCATATCGAAAGAGCATGCATTACGAAACGGAGACTTGCCAAGATAAAGTCACCTTCCCAGCCTAATCACAGCGTCAACGCCTCAGAGAATACGCCGCTATCTGATCTCCATGGAACAACATCAGCAGCACCATCTGTGTTGTACGACCTGAACACCATGAATCTCGGCACGCGACCGAAGATTTTTACAGAAGTAAGCGTACATCACCAGCTGATTAAGTTCGAGGTGGACTCCGGCGCAGCCTGTACTCTGATCAGTGAGGACACGTTCCGAACTTCATGGCCATCTGACGCACCCGCCCTGCAACAAGACGACACGCACCTGCGAACGTGGTCAGGACAGAATCTGCCACTATTGGGCTCTGCCAACGTGCAGGTTAACTACAACGGCCAGACCCATACGCTACCTCTGCTTGTTGTGAAGGGCACAGGATCAAGCCTTCTAGGGAGAAACTGGTTTTCTCCACTAGGCGTGATGATATGCGGCAAACATCAAAACGCCGATGCGCTAAGCCGTCTGCCACTAGACGCAACTGTTGACGAACCATTTCCACCAGGAGACGTTCTGATATTCGAAGCACTGCCAGAACCTCCGCTTACAGCAGGCACAGTTGCAGCATCTACGCAGAAGTGCGCAGCTCTCCGGCTAGTTTACACAGCTGTTCAACAAGGCAACGTGCATAAACTCAAAGGGGACAACTTCGACGCTTACCGCAGGCGAGCTACAGAGTTGAGCACCCATCGCGGCTGCATCATATTTGGGTCCCGAGTTGTGATGCCGAGAGAACTACGCGCACAAGCTATGTCTCTCATCCACGCCGGACATCGGGGCATCGTTGCAATGAAAAAGTGTGCCAGAAGCTACATGTGGTGGCCTGGCATTGACAACGACATCGAAACAGTGGTGCGAGAATGCAAGCCTTGCCAGAGCAGCCGGAGCGCCCCGCCGAAAGCTCCTGTCCCAGAATGGGAAAAGCCAGACACACCATGGCACACACTGCACATTGATTTTGCAGGACCAATTGAGGGCTGCACTTTCCTTGTGGTCGTAGATGCCTACACAAAGTGGCTTGAGATAAGGCAAATGGGACAGACGACTTCGGCAGCAGTCATTGACAACCTCCGATCACTATTTGCAACGTTCGGCCTGCCGCGCAAGGTAGTGTCGGACAACGGAACACCGTTTGTGTCTGCGGAGATTCTCAAGTTTTATCGCGACAACGGGATCTCCTCAGTTACATCGGCCCCCTACCATCCAGCGACAAACGGACAAGCCGAGCGCTACGTAGCCGAGCTAAAACGCGCCCTTGAAAGAGATCAGACAGGCTCGCTGCAGCGCCGCCTTGCGCGCTTTCTCTTCAAGCAGCACACGACGGTTCAGAGCACAACAGGCGAGACCCCCTCGAAAATGATGTTCGAGCGTGAAATGCGAACCCAGCTCACAGCCATCCTCCCCGAGCCAAAGGCAGAGACGTTCCGGGAAGAAAAAGCAATTCCGCGCTGCGGCACGCTTAATGAGGGGCAGCGCGTCCTCGCCCGACAGTTTCTGAAAAAGCCACGCTGGGAGGAAGCTACAATTGTCAGACGCATAGGCCTGCGCTCTTGGCTCGTCAACATACATGGCACAGTAGCACGCCGACATCTCAACCAGCTGCGTAGATTTACGACGCCGTCTGAGAGCTGTCCGCCAGCGGAGAGAACACGTGCACCATTTTCCCACATAGCCTGGCACCTCTTCCCGGAAGAAGAGACTTCGCCCAGGACAGACCTAGGAGACACAGCGAACAACAGCCAGCCTACAAGTGTTTCTCCCCCGAGCGCACAAAGCCAGCGCGCCTCCACGCGTGAGCGCCGACCCCCTGCACGATACCAGGCAACTTTCTAAGGGGGAAGGAAGTGTTGTGTCCCCTTGTTGCTTTTGTGTGTGTGCGCCCCCTCCTAACGACCACTCGCATTCCCCTCCTAACGACAGTTCGCATCCTCCTCCTAACGACCACTCAATCCTCCTCCTAACGACCACTCAATCCTCCTCCTAACGACCGCTTGCCCCTCGTCGCACGCTGTCACCAGATGCCCCCCCACGGTGCGCCCCCGCACCCTCCTCCTGTTCTGGGAAGCCACTCCCTCCCGTGGACGCTTCTCAGCTCCCTCCTTTCTTCGGGCGGCCAGTTCGGCTCCTGCCTCGGTCGACGCTGGTCGCACCCTCTTCAGGTTTAAATAAACGAAGTCTAAAAGTACCGTGTGCGTCTTTCGCTGCATTCAACACAGCGACCGGACACGACACTTACTTATCACGTTCAACTATTACAATCACAATTACCGATCACGTTACCGATTACCAATCAAAATTATCGGATATCAATCACCAATAATTGTCTAGATTACACTGAAGGACATACTACGCCACTATATACACACCATTTGTTTCAGTGCAATGAAGCACCACAACACCGCCTTTTCATTCCGCGCAATTTCTGACGGCTAATTAGCATATTTATATTTGGTTCCATGACACTCAGAGGGCCTGGGTTAGCACCTCAATGCCGCGAATTTCGTCAGGCATTTGAAACTTCTAGGAATATTTCCGCCACGATTCTGAGGCCTTTCTGTCGATCCTAGGTCACGGCGCCGGCTTTTCGACTGAATCGCGTAGGGCATCTAGGCATGTACGCACTCTTACGTGCGACGGGGGAGTTGAGAATTGGTTTTTGCGGAAAGGAAATGGCGCAGTAATTGCCTCACGTGTCGGTGAACACCGCAACCACGCCTTAAGGGAGGGGATAAAAGGAGGGACTGAAAGAAGAAAGGAAGAAAGAGGGGAGGGCTCCTGAATAATTTCGACCACCTGGAAACTTTAACGTACATTACATCATCGAAACGCGGTCGCTGCGGCCGAACTCGAAGGAGTTGCTAGATATCGCCACAAATCGAGACTCCAGGTCGCCACTGTGTTCTTGTTGCATGGGTGCAGTAACAACTATCGGAAGCGGAAAGAAATTATCTCGAGGAGCATGCGAAGTGCATCGACAGCCGCAGCATATGTGTGCAGGCACAGACTGTTTCAACTGCACCGCTTCACAAGCGTCTTTGGATTGCAAGCATCAACCAAAACGGTTTCATCCTCTCAGCCGCGTCTCATGCGTGATCTCAACTCTTTGTTGGTGAAGAGCGGTTGGTCAAACACTACATTGTGCTGAAGGTTGTGGGGATTCAGCTTCTTGAGCGAGCCGTGTGCGCGCCAGCTGCTGCCGCTTCGCTCGTAGGGAGGCCGCGCTGCTTGTTCTCCCTCGCAAGCGAAGCTCTTCCGAGAAACGCAGTAAATCACCCTCCCTACTGTTCTTCCCGCTTCGACCTCGCGTCCCCATCGGGTCACTCCGAGTTCCGGCGAGAGGTCCCGAGCGGGAAATGAACGGGGAGATCGCCACCGACTCGGGCAGCAGAAAGGTGCGTAGAGTTTGGCTCCCGGGTGCCCCGGCCTTTACCGGGGGACCAACAACCCGGGTGTTTGAACGCGCGCACGTAGTACGTATGCTTGAGTCCGGGCCCGAGCCTCCGCAGTCCTGTCGCCCGCCTGTGCGGCGCCGACGCGCTCCGGATTCGGGAGGGCCTGATCTGGCTGCATGGTTCTCCGTCATCGCCGGCCATTGCCGGGTGAAGACGCGCGATGAGCTATCGATGTGCGACCTGCGTCGCACAAGATGTGCTCCGCGTGTTCACCATCCTCCTTCGTGTTGTGTTGCACGCGATTCAACCCTTTGGTTGGCCGTGCGGCATGCGATCGCCCTTAGCTGTGCCGTCACGCGCGTATACGTTTAGTCTTTGCTTAGCGCGCGCGGCTCTGCGGGCCCGCTTTCGGGTGCTGCACCGAGGCTATGAGATGTACTGAGATCTGGGGATTAGTGCAGTGTTATGTAATGCAGCTTACTGTATAATAATAAACACGTGTGCTCTCAAATAACTGCGCCTGCCTTCCTTCGGAGCGAGAGCGCAGGCGCGCGGCGAACGCTGGCTATGCCCCCAGATTACTCTGGCCCGAGCCCGCGTTATGTGGGCGAAGTGCCACTTAGCACACCGTCACTGGAGGCTGGAAATACCACGAGGTACTAATGGAGGCAAAAGTGCATGGGACGCGGGCGAGCGGAAAAAAATCTGATCGTCTGGGATTTACGAAGGCATGAGAGGACATGCGTACCCCACAAGGCAACTTTGTCGCAAGGCAGCGCAACAGTTCTTTTTTTTTTTTTTTGCGAGAACGTGCACCCTGTTCATTTTTTAAGCCGATAGTACGTGTGCATATGGTTATTTGAAAAAAAGTCATTCGTTCGCATGCAGTAATTTATTAGCGTCAAATGCGCTACAAAATAACCGCGCATCAAGGCAACTTTCAAACAGATCAAAATTGGTTGGAGGCGTACGTTTGTTGGCATGTACAACTGACTACATGCCGACAAAAAAAAAAGGGGGGGGGGGGGGGGATTAAGCTTGCGGCACAGATGTTCGGACCTCGTCTTGTTTTTCGGCTTTGAAAGCGTCTTGTTCTCAATATAGCTTTGTGTATATGAAAGATTTCGGTGTGCTTTTACGTCACTTTAAAATTGTGCCACAGTATTCAGTTGACAAACGCACTGGGCTAGAGCTCACTGCCCCACATTGTTTGTCGCATGGTATATTTGAAATAACGCAGTTTTATCATCTGCTTGTAGCCTAGATCTAAATTTCCGTTATTCGGAGCGACAATGTATTCTTGCCCGCAAGATGTTTCATTCGTATAGTGATGGCAAAGGCGAAACGGCGCTTCACACACATTTGCGTCAGCATTCACAAAGCCAACTCATCGCCGTAGCTATTCGGACAATAAACTGAGTGTATACGCAATGTTCCTACTCGGAAATGAAGTGTGACTAACATCGCACCTAAAACAGCCATGAAGAAATGATTAGCCTCGCTAGCTTCAGACAATATTCCCCTTGGTCTATCTCTAAAACTCAATAAAATATCATGGAAAGGCGCTTGACAGCTGCCCTGCATCACTTCCTCGACCGTCGTCGCAACCAGCGCTACGCCTACGCTGTTTTCGCCTCGTAGGTTACACCAAACTCTGGTCAGAATTTTTTTACCAAAGGTAGCCGTCATCGCGAAGGTGGATGCGCCTGCGACGCCATAATCCGCCGATGTTCCGGCGATTTCATGACCGAACTGCCTCACTGCTGCCTGAAAAACTTTTTTTTCTTCTATTAGCGTGCAATTTTAGAACGCGCAAAAAAAGAAGACTGTGGAAGCTGTGAAACGCCGATTTGTGCCACGTGCGTCCTGCTTTGCGTGTGCACCGCGACTGCGACCGCGCATACCAGCATAGGTGTCGCGCCCATGATAAAAATTTGTGTAAATTGTGTTTAGCAATAAAACTTCAGCTGACAATGTTATACTGCGTTTCATGCATAGCAGTCAACGCAGCCAAGGCTGGGGCGCCTGTTCGCGCTCCTCGTCCGCATCGTAATTTAGTGCGTGGAAAGAAAAATAGTAATGAACTTAAAATTAAAGTAAATGTTGGTCGATAATGTAGTATAATGATAAAGGTGTTTTATTTTGCAAATAGATTGCTCTTTATTCCATGGTCTCAAAAACAGAGCGCCTTAGTTTCGTGGGTTTTTTTTTTTTTTCGGCTCCTCCTCTATCAGGTTTTCGCAGCTAGGCCGGCCGGTGATGTCGTCTGCTTCGGTCCTTTGGTTTTTGAGTCTGTGAAATTGGCGCCGCTATCTGCTACTCGCTTGTTTTCTCCGCCCATTGCGACTTCACAACAGCTCAAAGAGGAGACCTCCCGAATCAGACGCTGCTCACTTTAAAACCGCTGAGTACGCCGATCAATGCCGAGTTGCCGCTAGCCGAGGCTGCTCCGAATAATAGATGCCGCACTGAATTCTAGCACCACACAATTAATGATTCATTGCGTGCCGTATGCAGAAAGGTCACTGAACGCCCGAGAACAGCAATTCGCGATCGCGTCCGTCGTCAATACACTACACTGCCTTTTCCCTTCGAAACAAGTAAACAACGCTGTGTTTTTCAAAGTAGGCATTACAGTTCGATGAAAAACGGCCAGTTATATAAAGCTCGCGTTTCGACTTTCTACCCAGTGATTCTTTTAAGAAAAAAAAGTTAATAAAAAAAACAGCCAGACCGGGAGTCGACCCTTCGCCCCCAGGTGCGAGCCTCGTACCACTCAGCCACAACGCGAGGCGGACCGAAACATTTTGCTTGTTTTTTGCAGCCGACTACTTTCGCACCTTCCGCACCGTTGACAGCTATGTATGAAACGTAGTATAGTGAGTCCAGTTCGTTTCTTTGCTCCCTTCCTATCTTTCACTGGCTTCCAGCATAAAATATTAATTTGCCAATAGGTGATTGTGGTAGTCTTCAGTATAGTGCAGTCTTCAGCAGCAATATACCACAATGACAATGCTGTTCGACCCCACAGCCACTTTTTCACAAAGCTAGCAGTGTGAAGGAGAATGAGGAAAGCGAATGAAGTGTAGAGATTTTTTCCGATCTGCGCCAGTGTCAAAGGGACCAGTAAATACCTCTGCCAGTCATGAGAAACAGCCTTATACCCCTGTCACACTAGCAAATTTAATGTCATTCGAATCGAATGACATTAGCATTAATTGACTGCTACATGGGAACATGTAATGTCATTAGGTTCGAATGACATTCGCCATCGAATGAGTTAGGGGAACTCATTCGCATTCGATCTCGAACCGAATGCGTACTCTGGACACCAGATACGCAGCAGGAACAAGCGACGCGAAAAAAATAATGTGCACACTGCCAAACTTAGAAAGTGCATTTATTTAGTTCTGCTAAAAGAAGTTGATGTTTGTGTGAATCTGCTCACACTAGAGGCGTCGTGGATAGCTGTTACTCTCGGTCTCAGAAGCGTACCGCAGCGGCCGAGCGTGAAGCAGCGTCTTTCCCGCGACCGTCGGTCATTTTGGGATGCGTGATTCTTGTTGGTTGGCGTGTCATGTTCGTTAAGCTCGAAGGAGCTTAAAGACGTAACTGAGCAGTTCACCTTTTGGAAGTCATTTCCAAGCTCCGCGCGTGTCCGCGCGCCGCCATGTCAGCCATTTTGTTTGTTTACGTTTATCGGATTTGTAGTTGACTTTGTACTTGGTTTGGCTTTTGATGGCTAAAGTGGTGCAGAATGGCCGCAAATAATATTTTAAGCTTGTAATACGGCACACAAATGTTCTCACCCGCTTTTGAAATACTGCACAGCAATTTCAAACATATTTCTGCTCGCTGATGTCGTTCAGTTGGACTATATTTTTTTTTCCACTGATCGTCGATGCCATCATTTTCGAATGACATTATTTTTTTCCGTGTAGCACCAACCGAACGTCATCACCGCGCATAAAAGATGTTTGAAATTGTTGTGCAGTGTTTCAAAAGCGGGTGAGAACATTTGTGTGCCGTATTATAAGCTTAAAATATTATTTGCGGGCCATTCTGCACCACTTTAGCCATTAGCCATCAAAAGCCAAGCCAAGTAAAAAGTCAATGACAAATCCGATAAATGTAAACAAACAAAATGGCTGACATGCCGGCGCGCGGACACGCGCGGAGCTTGGAAATGACTTCCAAAAGGTGAACTGCTCAGTTACGTCTTTAAGTACCTTCGAGCTTAACAAACAGGGCACGCCAGCCAGCAAGAATCACGCATCCCAAAATGACCGACGGTCGCGGGAAAGACGCTGCTTCGCGCTCGGCCGCTGCTGTAGGCTGCTGAGACCGAGAGTAATAGCTATCCACGACAGCCTCTAGTGTGAACAGATTCACACCAACATTAACTTTTTTTTACCAGAACTAAATAAATGCACTTTCTAGGTTTGGCAGTGTGCACATTATTTTTTCGCGTCGCTTGTTCCTGCTGCGTACCTGGTGTCCAGAGTACGCATTCGGTTCGAGATCGAATGCGAATGAGTTCCCCTAACTCATTCGATGGCGAATATCATTCGAACCTAATGACATTACATGTTCCCGTGTAGCAGTCGAATAATGACATTAGGTGCTAATGTCATTCGATTCGAATGACATTAAATTTGCTAGTGTGACAGGGGTATTAGGAGCAATGCTAAAAAATACGGAGCGCACTTAACAGTGAAGGCGACAGCACTGACTTCTTTTAATCCGCCCACATATACACTGCAATCCACCCTAATCCCGCTAGTCCCAACTTAATCCCGCGTAATCGACCGCAATCTATCAGAATCCACCTGTAATACATCACAATCCAGAGTAATACAACTTAATCCAACCTACTGCAACTTAATCCAATACAATCCACTCTTAATCCCCTGCAATCCACCAAAACATATCCGTAAGCCACCACAACCTAACTGAATCCAATGTAATCCACTGTTAACCCAGCAGAATCCGCCGTGATCCAACTTAATCCAACCTACGGAAGCCTAATCTAATGCAATGCGCTCATAATTCAACAAAATCCAACGTAATCTATCCTACTGTAACTTAATCCAATGTAATTCACTCTTAATCCATCTAATTCCTAGTTAATTCAATGTAATCCACTCTTAATTCAACTTCATCCAATGTATTCCACTGCAATCCGCCAGAATCCACCCATAATTCATCACAATCAACTGTAATCCAGCCATCATCATCAGCAACAGCAACCTGACTACGCCCACTACAGGGTAAAGGCCTCTCCCATGCGTCACCAATTGACCCTGTCCTGTGTCAGTCGCAGCCCGCCTACAGTGCCCCGCAAACTTCTTGATCTCATCCGCCCACCTAACTTTCCCCTAATCCTATGTAATTAACTCGCACCGTCTGGCGTGGACAACCCCCTCTTTTTGCAACCATCTCCATACTCCATAGAGACCAAGAGATTCTATGTCGTTCACATACAGGTGCCGCCGCATTTTCTGATAATGAGGCTACTAAGGCTTTCGCCTTTAAAAAATCTTTCCTATATGTGCAGTAAAAGCTGGCAAATTAAAGGCACTGTAATTGAATTTTGCCGTGTCATCCAACTTGAAATCTGACCTCCGTTATTCCGACGCTTGCGGCCCCAGGAGTGCTGCCTTGTCTACCACAGCCACGTCTGCTCACCCATTGCCAGTCATGACATAAGCCTGCTGTTGCTCGAGCAGTAGTGCAGGGACTGATGTCGCACCGGTAGCTCTACGATGGAAACGATCCTCTAAGCACTCTATACCATGAAACCGTGAAACTTGGCTGATATATCATGGCAACATATTCCAACGCGTCAATGAGCCACGTTCATGGGTCTCGCTTCAAGCACCTACAGGCCACTTTGTGTGCAGTGGGAGGATTGCGGAAAGAGCCTAGGAAGAAGAGGGTAAGCAATAAAAAGTGAAGAATTTGGGACTGAGAAACATGGTACCACGCAAAAATGTATAATACCTTTTTTCCTTAAAAAAAATTACAAAATGGTGAACCAGATTTCTTGAGTTCGTGCATGCTGGACGGCGCTTCAATTGGCTGGCGACCGGCTGGAGGACGAGATCCCCGGCTCGTGATTGTACTCAAACCGCTGCACGAGGACCGTGTCGCAGAGGCTCCTCAGAAAGCTGACAGCGTCAGGATAGCCAAACCTTACATACGGCATTGGGCGGCCCTCCAGAGTTTCGTAGTCCTTCAACAAGGTAGAGTATCCACAAGCGGCGCCGTCGTCAAAATCCAGTAAAGTACTAATCACAGATTTCACTCGCTTTAGTTCTTCATTCCGGTCGTCCATTTTGTTGCGGCAGCTGCAGCTGTGTTGCGAAGGTTCTCAGAAGGCTTGTCCTACGCTGTCCAAGCGTCCGATGCGAAAGAAACGTAGACTCTATGGTAGACGTGGCGCGCGTTCATGCCAAGCATGATGTCAAGCCAAATGTCTTCTGAAGAAGGTGAAGATGCACAAACCGTGCCCTGGATTTTCTATCCCAGACGTCTTTGAATGGTCGGCCGCCGCAAAACTCCGAGTTTCGGTTTCGAAACTAGGGGAGCGTGGTGCGCGGCGTGCGGTCATGCCGTTGGGCACTTTTGTCCGCGCTCTAAACAGCAACCTTTGGCAGTCCAGAACAAAATAAGTGTCTGCCAGCAGCTTTTGTCCGCGCTCTAAACAGCAGCCTTTGGCAGTCCAGAACAAAATAAGTGTCTGCCAGCAAAGTGCGCGGTTGTATTGTATCTACTGCCATTGGCTACAAATGAGCAGCTTTGGACCAGCAAAGAGGAAAATAATTCATGCGATGGAATAAAGAGCTTGGTGGATATGTGCATGGGTACATTGAAAGAATTTATTGGAGGAAAGCATCACAGTGAAAGGCAGGAGGAGAAAAAGACTGAAAAGAAAAGAAAAGGCGCGCTATACTAGCGCAAGGTATAATTTTGCTCTGGTGGGTGCTATTTTATTGCGAAAGCAATACTACGCCAGGTGTCGCCTCTTCGCGGTACCGCAGCCTACCCTTCACGGTCGGTGGTCGGTCATGTGACTACTGACGTCATACCAGAGCGAGAGATGGGGCACCAAGTCGGCTCTTCAGCGCGCAGCAGCTAGAACTTCGCGGCCGGTAGCAAGCGATTGACGTCATAAAAGTTGCAAGAGCTTGCCGGCCTTGCTGCGGTGATGGATGTGTGTTGCAGCGTGTGGTATGACGTCATCCACAGACATCCAGGCGCTATCGGGTGTAGAGAAAAGTAGCGCCTGCTCGCCGGTTCTTCGGTATAGCTATGGAAGACTTCGGACGCGAGTCAAGATTCTTGTGTTGTGTTACCGTTTAACCTGATGGAGGCTATGGATATCGAGGATGCTACAAGTTACACCATATTGCTTTCGCAATTACCTACCTAGGCTTAACCAAAGCTAAGCCCCAGCAATTTTTTGTGCTGTTCACTGACACGTCGCCATTGTGCCGGGGGTCGTGTTGACAGCAGTGAAGGTTTGCACTATGGCTTAGACAATGACAGAAGTCCAATTAATCGAGCTCTCGACTGATGTTAAATGAGGGCTGCAGGGAGTGCAGTGGGTATGTTGGTAAGCAGCCTGCAGCAGAACGAACCACCCTCAGGGGTGGACGCCTTGCATATAATGGGCCTCTTCGATTATCCGCCTCTGGCAGCCCGCGGGTTGCTTGCGGGCTGCCCGAGCGCGGCGCCAGGCACTCGATTTTCTCGGGTTGCTCCGCCTACTTCCGGTGGCTGCCTGGTACGCGTTCGTTTTTCTCTGGCTGGGCGGTTTCGGGCTGCCAGCCGGCGGCCAGACTCGCCAGGACGATTTTGTGCTGGCAGCGCATAGAGAAACATACTAACGTAAAGAGTGGACAATCCCATAGGGCCCTGCGGCCGAGCTTCTACACTGCCGCCAGCGCCCCGAGCGGGTGGTCAGACCGCTGATTTCGTCCTCCGAGATTTTAGGCTGACCGCGGCCAACGTTGCCGCGGCTCGGTTTCAGTCAACGTTGGTTTCAGTTTCGTCGGGGGGTCAGACTGCTATGTTCGTCCTCCGAGGTGTTAAGCCCACGCGTCAACTTTGTTTCAGTTCCGGTTTCGATAGCAATGCTTTCGATTCTGATTTACGTTTGGCTATTGAAATATTCAACTACATGTTCTAGGTGCAGCCCCAGGGCTTTAATATTTCATTTCTAACCATGCCATACATATAAACGTGATGAACACTCGTATCGCAGACTTTCACTTGAAATACACCAAGCTTCTCGACGAACCTACGCAAGCTGAATTAGTTTATGCAGGTTGAAATAATGCAATCAGAGCTGTTCTTAATTTTGTGCCGTCATTGAGTCGCCTCTTTCAGTTGCAGACATAGAAGGGAATGGTTTCACACAGCGTTTATTTTTTCGCGTTTACAATTTTGAACAGTACAGAAAAAAAAATACTTGATAACACACACATTTTATAGAATACATCATGATACAAAGAGCAACAAGAAAGAAGTTATCGTAAAGCCGATGGCACCACGTCACGAACAAAAAACTATTGCACATACGCTCTACGGGTTTGTCATCCAAAACATCACCTGTGCGAACAGGAGTTGTGTCATGTGCTTCTTTGCAGCAGAGAGAACCAAGCAAAGATAATTCGCGCACCAACTTAGCACAGCCGCACAGCTGCCGCCGGTGACAGAAAAACGAAAGCAGACGACGCGAAACGAAGTTGTAAACGCTTTATTGCGACAGACAAAAACCGAACTCGTTGAAATTTCGGAAACTTTGTGCAAAGAATGTTTTCTATGTCTAACATTAATAACGTGGTCAAGAAAGTTCTTTTAAATAAACTGCGCTGCCCCCTACACTCCTCGGTAGAGGGCTCGTTTCTCCGGTGGGGGCGAGATGGCGCCACGAGTACCATTGCAGCGAACCATGGATGCAGCGAACAGCGAAGTCTTTCCGTTTCGGTTCTCCGTCGCCGCAGACGATGGAGATTTTCAAATAATTATGACCGAATCAGGCGAGTACCCCACCTAAATGTAATATAAAACAAAACTGATCACTCATTGCAACCTCTGTGCAAAATTTGAGCCCGAATAAACGTGCGGTTACGCCGAGAGATTTTTGTTTCGATTTTCTCTGATTTACGCAACACGCGATATATGGATACGGACCGCTTAGATACAACCCAATGGACGTGTGATAAGCTGTTGACCTTTGAAGCAGAGTGGAAGCAACGTAGGCCGCCTGGCGGGTGGTTAGACCCTTTTTTGCTCGGTCGCGAAACAGCTTGAGTGTCCGCTCTTTACGTAAGTATGTTTCTCTATGGGCAGCGCTCGGGCAGCTAGCAGACGACAGAGAGATGTGTGGTAGCGGGAAGCTCGCGGGGCCATTTTTATATGGACTAGAAGGACCGCGGTTCTTCATGCGATGTTTTGCGCGATGCAGGCGTTTGTTTCGACTAGGCCACGGTGCATATCGACTGTGTCGCCTGCAATGGCACCTTTTGCGGTAGTTCTCGCTGTTTATTGATATGTTTTGCGTGCGTATGCGCGATCATATTTCGATCGTCTCACCACCTCGCAAGCACAATTGCTCGCTTCATATTACGATCGCATACTTCTGATTCACAAAATATTTCGGCTGTTGATTTCGTGCGCCCGGCTGATATTGCGATGGTGTTCGAGGCCTTTCACGAGAGCAGCCGGATTCCAGTTCCGAGTACGCGTCAGACGCGCGCATATACCTATGCATGTGCTGAACGTGTTTCACGAAGTGTTGGTTGAGCGCGATACGGGAGCGTACGGTCTTCATTGCGTTTGGCGCAGTGCAAAAATGGATATGCTTTGAAAAGTGCTTGACTGAAACATCTCCTTTATTAAAAGCCCTCACGAGCACATTGCTCGAGGCATCTCTGCGGGCATATTTGTGGCCACACAGTTGTCGCGCCGACCAAGTGCTGATTCTGTTGTCGCCAACTGTTGTACAGCTTCATGCTCGGGCCATCTGCCACATATGCTCAAAATATCTGAGAAGTACCGCAGCCATGCATCTCCTCGCGTTTGGCTCATTAAAAAAAAAAGAGATAAAAATGAGCTCTTAGCGCTGATCGTCATGCAAACACACGCGGAACGTGAGGCGCCGACACGCAGGGCTTTATTGTAGCGCCTTTCATTCCAGTGCCAACTAGTTCTCTGCTATAAAGCTGTATTATTACAGAAACGATACGCAGCTAAATTTATACAGTGCACCCGCTTGTTCTAGGTGGACGTTCAACAAGCTGATATGCGCTTTTGTCGAGATTGCGTTCCTTGCCCGCAGCAAAAGCCGGCGGCCGACAGACTACAGTTGAACGAAACGTATCCCGATTCTTTTCTGCTTACAGCTTACAGGAAGCAGGTTATGAGCATAAAAATCGCAACGACCACAGCAGAGTCCACCATGCAGGGTTGATCGTCGGCGGTCATACCAGTCATATATACTTACTGCGTAGTAAGCAAACACGCAATAATCCGAAAGTACGGCTTGTCGTTTGATAAACAACGCACGGGAAGTTTTTCCGTCCTATGTGGTGTCGACTGAAACACGTTAGATTGCGATTGCTCATCGCATGCTTTTGATGATTTCTTGAAGCTTACACAGCACACTGTGCACCGAAGGCACACGCTCGCGTTGTTGTCGCCGATGTATACGGTTTGGTTTATGGGGTTTAACGTCCCAAAGCGACTAAGGCTATGAGAGACGCCGTAGTGGAGGGCTCCGGAAATTTCGACCACCTGGGGTTCTTTAACGTGCACTGACATCGCACAGTACACGGGCCTCTAGAATTTCTCCTCCAAAGAAATTCAACCGCCGCGGCCGGGATCGAACCCACGTCTTTCGGGTCAGCAGCTGAGCACCATAACCGCTGAGCCACCGCGGCGGCGTATACGAGTGCGAGCTTGATCAGCTGCTTGTTCTGCAGTCTGCGGCACGCAGCCCTCAATAACTGCAAGTCGTTTTCGATACCAAGCAGCCTATTTCTACCGTACAGGAGTGTAGCAATGAGACGCAGAACGCGAAGCTAGAGAGAGCATCTGCCCTCCGTGATCCGCGACTTGCTTGCCGCCGTGATTGCCGGTAGGCTGGTTCCGGTGGCCGCCAGCCCACGTGACCATGATGCGTTTTCCTGTCAGAGACGAACTTGCGGGCCGCCAGCGGGCTGCCCGAGCGCGGTTAGCGCAGTTAATCGAAGAAGCCCAATGTTCTAGAGAGTACGCGCAGCCGTTATTTATCGGCACAACTTCATAGCGGGGCGCAGCAACAGATGTTCCCATTGGGCGATGCACTCGGCTGGGGCGGATCTTTGGAGAGCAGCTTGTGGAGGCTCGGGGAGTTTTAAGGCGAAAGCCTTATGACAGTCGGATACAGTTGAACAGAGCAGCTTTCCCCATAGAGTTTCTTACTATTACCTAGTGGGAAAGCTGGCAGCCCGTCTATGGGAGTTTGCATGGAGATCCCTCGAGACCACTTCAGCCACAATGGGCGCTCAAAGCATTATGGGGCGGTGAGCTACCGACTGCAGCACTTCAACTTTTGGCCAAAAAACAATGCGAAAATAAACGCTATTCGATAATCAAGAATGTCCTAGCATTCAATATCCTGTCTGTAAATTGCAACAAACGAGCAGAAAAGCATATAAATGCAAAGTTTGCCCAAAATAAGAGATGACTAGCTCTCGTATTGGCCAAGGAATGAACAGTACAAAAACTAATACTTCGTAATTAACAAGCGCACTTTTAAAAGTAAATATGTTTTCAAAAAAAATGTTGTTGTTTAAACACTTTAGGAGGTTTTTAATGGCATTTCAGAAAAGTGAAACCTTTTATTGACGTCGTGTGCTGTCGCGTTTTCATTACTATGGCTTTTGCACACTGCGTTCGCGCGAAAGTCGTCTGCGCACACACGAACAGCGTTTTCGGAATGAAACATCTTAGTAGTGCCACTCCGTGTTCCCGAAAAATTACGACTGTGCCGCAACAAGTAGCTCACCGTCCCATGATGCTTTGAGCGTCCATGGTGACATGGTGACTGAAGTGCAGCGCCGCCAGCTTTCCCTCTAGGTAATAATATAGTGCCTAGAATTCTGCCAGTATATTTCTAGGCACTATAGTAATAGTAAGAAACTTTATGGTTTTCCCCCCTCAAAGGACCCCAAAGCACGCAACACAAAAGGTGTTCCTCCGCGCTTACCATAAGTACAGTCGGGGACAGAAGTCTCCGGACCACATGTTCCTCTAACGAAGCCGATATCTCTGCTATTAGTCGGCGGCTGGAGACCACCCTTGTGGAGGTAAAAGTTAATTTTTTGTTCTTTCAGCTCCACAAGTGCGGTCTCCAGCCGCTGTCTGATAGTAGAGCTATAAGCTTCGTTTGAGGAACACGTGGTCCGGAGACTTTTGTCCCTGACTGTACATTCTAGGTCACTGTACCATAAGAAACTCTATGGCGCTCACGGACTTTTACCAAAATGGCCGCCTCCGCTGGTCGCGTCCTTGGCTGTAGCAGTAGGTCGTGGTCAACGTTAATGGTCGTGGTCGCGTACGTTCGTCGGCGAAGCCAGCCACATTGCGCTCGTAGCACTCATAATCCGACGTTAGTGCCGGCCACGAATACCCCAAGGTGGAATTCGGTGAAAAGCCTTGTTTGTGTGTTGAGTGGAGTGATTTGTGTGCTGGGTGCCAACGATCACTGTGGCGTTTTCGTCTACTGCGTAGGGCTCGGCTCAGTCAGGAGACAGCCGTTGTTCGCCAGTGATTCGGCATGGACTGCACAGCGGTTGGCGCCGTAATGTGCAACTGTTTCGTTTCTTGTGCGTGAAGTGCGCGCTTGTTCGTGTGTCTGCGTGTGCCACTCGCAATCCCGTTTTCATGCTTTGTTTCCGTTAGGTCCCACGTATTCGGCGGCAGTGATAGCTCGTTGCTACTTATGCGTATCTTGCAACGCTTCAGCGACCATAATTAACTGATGGTGGTTATAAAATAACTGCCATTTCTTGGTTTTCGTTGATTGCGTCAGTAGTGTGTTTTCAGTATTCGGGTGAATACCGGCCGCCGATAACGCCGGTGGGAGAGAAATGACTTGGGCGGTGAGCGATATTGTAAAGAAAGTAGGCGCGCTAGCTTTGTTCTCAGATTAGAACCTAGCTTTATAGCTCCGTGCCATTTTGAACTGTTTACTGTTTAAAGCGTCTAGCTAGCTATTCGCCTTTGGAGCGTGCCTGGCTCAAGTGTATTCATTCATGTCGGGATCAAGTCCGTATTTTTTCTCGTGTTCTGTTTTATTATCTTTCTTTTAGCGGCTTTTCCTTGGTTTTCTGGCCTGTGGTCATGGTCAAGAAGCGCCGAGGATACGGATTTTCGTGCTTCATGGTAGTGTTTTCAACTGTGCAGTTAGTTTGTACATTTCATTTGCCACCCTTCGTGTATTGTGTGAACGGTATTGCTCAGGGGCCCTTTGGGCATGTGTTTATAGTGCTGATGTCCTGTGATAACGAGTTGACAAAAAGTACTTTATGAAATAAAAATGCACACGTGCTTTGAATTTGCATGGTGCATTAGGTTACATTAAAGAAAAATAATTGCAAGCTTCATTAGGCACAAAGAACTTTAATTGTCTGTATTTTGTAACAATAGTCAAACGTGGTACTATGCAGTGACATAACAAGCCAAGTCGAGATAATTGGTGTGGATAGCTGCAGCTGTGCACATTAAACAGATGTAGCATTGAAATATTGTTTAACACCAAAAAACTTGTACTGCAGGCTGTGGGTACTCCTAAACTTCTGGAAGCAGTCCGAGTAGCTTTGGTCATGCATATTATGCAGCAAACCATTCTAATGGATGTGAAATATGCTTTGTTGCTATACTACTATAGGCGCTGTTGGCCTTGTCTGTTTCTGTCACCTTTATGAGTGGCTCTTGGAATTGTGAATCAGAAGTCATTGCTGGCACAGCCACCATTTTGAACATTTTATGAGCCTAAATTTTGTATTCCAGGTCAAAAACTTGAGCTTTTCAATACGTTTGTTCATCCTCACTGCTCTCTCAGAAACCATTACTGGTGGCCAGCAGCTCCACTACATGCTTTGGAGCTAAACACAGTATTGAAGACCAAAAACTAAACAGTGCAGAATTTTTCGTGTCCTCACTGCTGCACTAGAAGTCACTGTTGGCACGGCCAGCTGCTCAAACGCATGCAGTGAAGGCTGATTGCTGCATTTAAGTGTCAAGAGCAGCACTGAACTCCAGGTTGAACACTTAGGAGGTTTGAGCAGTGCATGGCAGCATTCTTCACAACTCAGCCAGGAGCAGACAGGCCCACTCTCCTTATGCATTAAAACTGGGTGGGTTGTACTAGCCATCAGAGAGCATGAATAACATTTTCAACTGTAGCATTTTTACAACTGCTATACCATTTGAACAACCTGACATTAAAAACTTTGCTCAGAGATCTCATGTATGAAGTTCGAAACTGATTCAAGCAACGAAAGATTTCCTTTTTATCTTCATGAGCACATTTCACAGCTCTCCACTAAAAAATCGTACTGTTCTCAAAGGATGAAGTGTTGCATCATGCCGGCAAGCTGGCTACGAAAAGCTTCCAGGGTAACAACTATTTTTCAGGAAGAAGACTCAGCTTAAAAGCACCACTTTACACAGCATTAAAGCAGAATAGTTGGTTCAGAAGCAGCATGAAGAATACAGTGTGACCCAAGGTACACAGTGAAGCAGGAACGAAAGATGATGCACAGAAGAGCCTAAGAAGTATAACTGTTTCATTGGCATGATGTGTAACAGTTTATATCAGAAAAAAAGAGAGAACCTAAGGTAGTGCACTCTTCAATGTGTATGCTAGTTTTGTTTTTTGTTTATCTGCTGTATTTTGGTAGCAGCTGTGTACTTATACACAGTGTCAGTGAACTAAATATCAGTTTGAAGTGCTTTGTATCAACTCAGTGTACCTTCTTCTCTCAGTGTGCACCTCGTATCTTCTGCATGCATCATGGAAGTACTTTGAACTTGTATTTTGCATGAACGCTCATTCGGATTTTTTGGTCAGTTCTTGTAAATTCTCTATTCAGCTGCACTATTCAAGTGATCCAGATTCCTCATGGGAAAGCAAACACGGCTATCGTACACCATTTTCATCTGTTGATGAGGCGTTAGAGGTCGTTGTCCTTGCATTGTTGAGGTAAGTGCTATGGATACTATGCTAAAGAATGCATTAAATGTTCCTCTGAGCCAGCATGGGACCAGTGGCATTACTCGTCTCGTGCATGAAATTAGTAACTAGTGCATATTAATGAGCACTTGCCATATTCTGAAGGTGTTTATTATCCTGAAGCAGAACTGTGGCTACGAGAGGTGGAAAGCAAATTGATGTCAACAACCCCAGGTCTTTGTTATGCACCAACATCATGTGGTACTGAGATCATTTTGCATTGCACTGTGACTGAAGTATGGCTGCAATGACTGGGATCAAATCTGCAGCCCATCTGCAGTTGGCACAGAAGCAGCATTTGGAATACCATGGCTCATGCAGCGCATCTTTACCCTTCGCAGACGATCTTCGCGTTCTTGGTACTGCTGTGTCCGCCCCCGGCATACTCGGCGGATGATATTTCCACACCGCTGCTACAATCAAGCGATGACGCATTCTACCAGCAGCCCTTCAACTATCTTCACCTGGATCCACTACAGTTAATGCGCCCGGCTTTCTACGTACCTTCATCGTCGACTCTGACGTCACATCGCAGTGGCAATTTAAGCGGCTGTCTGAGCGACAGTCCGTTTAGTTGGCACGGAAGCAGCATTTGGAACACCATGGCTCATGCAGCGCATCTTTACCCTTCGCAGACGATCTTCGCGTTCTTGGTACTGCTGTGTCCGCCCCCGGCATACTCGGCGGATGACATTTCCACACCGCTGCTACAATCAAGCGATGACGCATTCTACCAGCAGCCCTTCAACTATCTTCACCTGGATCCACTACAGTTAATGCGCCCGGCTTTCTACGTACCTTCATCGTCGACTCTGACGTCACATCGCAGTGGCAATTTAAGCGGCTGTCTGAGCGACAGTCCGTTTAGTTGGCACGGAAGCAGCATTTGGAACACCATGGCTCATGCAGCGGATCTTTACCCTTCGCAAGTGTGTAAAAACGTTTCGCTTTATGCTAAGAAAAGTGACGATGCGTTCTTGCTATTGCTTCCGTGCCAACAAGTGCTTTGTGAAATTGTCTGCGATTGTTTCTCAATGGCGATGCTCATACTGCGCTCCGGTGATGTAGAGACTAATCCGGGGCCCACCACGCGTAATACTGAAGCATTACTTGAACTGCAACATTTGCCCGCCAATCCTTCGGAGCAGATGGAAGTTCTTTTTCGGCTATTAAAGGACCTCCAGGCACGATCTGTAGAATCCGCTAAGGGCCAGGCCGAGTTGGTTAGCGACGTTAAGGCAGTTAAGGTTGGTCAAAAGAACATCGAGACCAAAATTGAGGCAATCCAGACGAGGTTAGACAATCTTGAAGAAAAAACAAAGGTATTAGACCGTCTCGATGATGACATTGCTGGAATTCAAGTGTCAGCACAAGTCCAGACAAATCGGCTCGACTCTTTAAAACTGCGTGTTGACGAACTTGAGGATAGATCTCGACGCAATAATTTAATTTTTCATGGAATCCCTGATTCTCGCGAATCATGGGAAGTCAGAGTCGAACGTAAGGGCAGCACTAGCCGAAGCAATCGACAGCCTACCCGACACAGCAATAGAACGCGCCCATCGCATAGGTCGCTACACGCCCGATAAGTGTCGCCCAATTGTTGTCAAGTTCGCCAGCACGAAAACAAAAGACAAAGTACTTTCCGCGCAAGCAAAGCTAAAAGAAAATGATGTCTCTATTTCCGAAGATTTTTCGCCCGCCACACGCCATGCCCGAAAAAAACTCATTGAGTACGCTAAAAGCCAGCCCCAACCATGTACTTTCCAGTTAAGATACACTAAACTAATCATGAATAAAAAACAGTTCGTCTATGACCCGGCAACAGACACCATCAGCGAAAATGCCGCGTACGAACCACGAGATAGCGGCGAGCATGTTGATTGTGAACACGTCCCAAGTTAGGAAAGCGTGAGGGGAAGTGGACAAGACGCGTCCCACGTATCAGTTTTTTTTACTAATATTCGTAGCATCATGAATAAACGCGCTTCCTTAACTTCTGTCTTAGATACTTGCAATACCGATATTTTAGTGCTTACAGAAACGTGGCTGCATTCACAGGTTCAAGATCACGAGCTTTTTCAGACCGCTCATCGTTTTTCACTCTATCGTTGTGACCGAACAGTGCGACAGGGAGGCGGCGTGCTCTTAGCCATTTCGAAAGATCTTGCATCCCAGTGTATTCATGTATCTACTGACTTAGAAATGGTTTGGGCCATCGTTGAACTAAACCACCAGAAGATAATCATTGGTGTTTGTTACCGCCCCCCAAACCATTCATCTAACTTCGTAAATGAGGTACATGATATCATTAACATCGTTACATGCCGTTATCCCACGTTACCTTTATTTCTGCTTGGCGATTTTAACCTACCAAATATAGTATGGAACACTGGATCTCCAACCTTACAGCCTTTTTCTTCATTAGCCAATGAGTTCTTAGAAATGTGCTCTGTTTTTTCGTTTTCACAACTTGTTACGCAGCCTACAAGAATTATGGAATCTGTCGCAAACACACTGGACCTTGTATTAACAGCGCAACCTGATCTTGTTTCCGACATCACGTACTTACCCGGCTTGAGCGACCATTCGGCCCTTTCATTCAACTTGAATATCTTGCGACCAAAAACCGTTAAAAAATTCAAACCGTTTCGAAATTATGCAAAAGCTAATTTTGACGCCATTAATACTGAATTATCAGTCTTCCTTGACGTCTTTCTACAAGACTTTGACTGCCGTAGTGTTCAGTCTAACTGGAATATGTTTTCTTCCAAAATTGCTGAATTAACAAACAAATATATCCCACTTCGCACCCTTGTCTGTAACCATAACGCTCCATGGTACAGCACCTGTCTCAAGCGCTTGTCTAATAAAAAAAAGCGTCTCTACAAATCTGCGAAAGGTTCTGTTAGCATAACACGGTGGACTAAATACAAACTGGCAGCCCATGAGTATTTAACCGCGCTTAAACAAGCAAAGAATAACTTTCTTCATAATACCCTGCCATCAATGCTTAAAACCGACATAAAAAAATTCTGGCGTGTGATTAACCCCAAAGCGGATGACATGATAACCTTGATTGACAGCTCTTCCAATGTTATTCCAGCTAACGAATGTGCGTCTGTACTTAACGAAGTTTTCCTGCGCAACTTTTCTTCAACTACCAATATTACGCCCCAATCTACGCACAACAATGTTTATCCAGCAATGTTTCCCATAACCATTGAAGCAGAAGGCATCGAATCAATAATTTCATCTCTAAAACCATCTTCCGCTCCTGGGCACGATTTAATCAACGCGAAATTTTTGAAAAACACGAGCTGTTATTCTTCCATTTTTCTAACAAAGATATTCCAGCAGTCGCTCGAAAAAAGTTCTTTGCCGGCTGAATGGAAGGTAGGGAAGGTGATCCCACTCCATAAATCAGGTGACAAGAATTGTCCTTTTAACTACCGGCCTATCTCGCTCACTTGCATCCCATGTAAAATTCTAGAACATGTCCTTGCCTCAAATCTAGCTAGCTTTCTCGAATCTAATTCATTTTTCTCACCATCGCAACATGGCTTCCGCAAGACTTATTCATGTGAAACACAACTAGTATCATTCACGCATCAGCTAAACGTCATCCTTGACCGCTGTTCACTTGCCGACTGTATATTTTTAGATTTCTCGAAAGCATTTGATAAAGTATGCCATAACCTTCTAATGTTTAAGTTACATCAACTTAACATTGATCCCAAACTGCTTGCTTGGATCGAATGCTTTCTTTTTAACCGTTCGCAATTTGTTTCTGCTAATGACTCAACCTCGCAGCCAAGTAAAGTACAGTCCGGCGTACCTCAAGGGTCGGTACTTGGTCCTCTACTTTTTTTAATTTACATTAATGATCTACCCTCTTGTGTTTCCTCTAACATTCATTTATTCGCAGATGATTGCGTCATCTACAGGGAAATAATTTGCGACGATGACATATCTTCTCTTCAATCAGACCTTAACGCTATCTGTATTTGGTGCCAATCATGGTCAATGGAATTAAACATCAAAAAATGTAAATTTCTGCGTGTATCAAGAACATCCGGCCAGCTACCTTCCTATCACCTTAATAATGTCCCTCTAGATCCTGTTTCTTCTTACAAATATCTTGGTATCCATATTACTAGCAACCTCACTTGGTCCATTCACACATCTTACGTAATTAATAATGCTAATCGCATGCTGGGATATCTAAAACGTAATTTCTCTAAGGCACCTTCTTCCCTAAAACTACTTCTATATAAGACACTGGTCCGCTCAAAGCTAGAGTATGCTGCAGCAGTGTGGGATCCCTTTCAACAAAACCTAATTCACTCATTAGAAATGGTCCAGAATAATTCTGCTCGTTTTATTGTATGTAATTATAACCGAACTGCCAGCATCTCTGCAATGAAATTAAATCTCAGCCTGCCATCTTTAGCATCTCGCCGTAAAGCCCTTAGACTCTCACTTTTTCACAAGATATTTTATCATCCTTCACTTCGCCACGAACTGATCTCCCCTCCCCAATACATTTCATCAAGGCTAGATCACAATAACAAAGTCGGAATTCCATTTTGCAAAACCAATGCCGTGTTTCAGTCATTTCTTCCGCGCACATCTGCTGAGTGGAATCACCTTCCTGCATCTACCGCTACCATTACTGACAACCAACGCTTCAAAACAGCATTAGAAAACTTTGTATAAGTAGGAGCATCATCTTCTTTTTTTTTTAATTCTATATTCTTGTTGTTTTTTGTACGAGCGTTTTGTTTGTTTGTTTTTCACTGTATTGCTGCGCTGTATTTTGTGTATTATATACTATTAACCAGCACACCAAGAACCCAACAGCTAATAATGTATAACTAGGAGCAATCATTTTTGTATTACTAATTAGTTTGCTGCACTGTACATTTTTTTTCTTAAATTTTTGTAACCACTCCCCTCTATAATGCCTCTGGCCCTGAGGGTACACGAAATAAATAAATAAATAAATAAATAAATACTCAGCGACCAAATGAATGATAATTAAGCAAAACATACTGGACTTATACCTTTGTTATGATAGCACGTCTCTACACTTTTGGATTACATAGCCCTTCCCTACGGTGTCCCTTATAGCCCGAGTCGCTTTGGGACGTTAAACCCCCATAAACCATAAACTTTTACATTTCGCCAGTACTCATTTTTACCTCTTGCATCTCATAGATCAATTCCCCTTAACATGGGCTTTATTTTTACCTTAAACTACAGCAGCACATCCTGAGTTTTTACAGTGGTTACAGTTGTACTGTCATTGTCTCCTTTTGAGTCGCATGTTGAGCGTTCACTGCAACCTTAAAGCTGAAAAGCGCCTTGAAAGGCTGGGAAGCTAGGACAAGATTCTCTTGCATTGCAGAACTTTACAGCATTATGGGTGCCTTCAGTGTTCACTGCATGGCTCAAAAGCAAACCCTCTGCTGTGAAGGCTTCGGCTAAAATATGCATGGACAGCAAGCGATGAGCTGTCACAGTTGGCACTAAGCTATCACAGACACTTGTGCTGGACATAGCTTTCACTATGTGCTGGCTATATTTATTGACATAGTGTTAGCATCACTAATATTGTTTTTTTTACTTATTTAGCAATAGTATGAGCTTTGACAGGCCCATGCAGGGATTGGGTTACAGGGGTATCCTCAATGTGTGTCACTTTGTACAGAATATTAGCGCATCATTGTTATACTCAAACAAACGCATAATTCGACAAAGGCTTGAAGGAACGAACACATTTTTAAGGTACGGAACAGAATGGAAGAAAGATTCTAATTTAGTGACAAAGCTAGATACATAATCGCTGTCAACAACATCTCGTGGTGAAGAATTGCAAACGTCAGCGGATCATCTCCCTTTTACATCAAAATTGATAGTTCGGCGCAACTCCAGTGTGTTTTGTCCTCTCTTCGCCCATCGTCTGCCAGCGCTGCATATTTGAATATGTCAAACCAACTTGCCAAGCAATACACCCTACTCAAGGTAAGGCTGCTGATACATGGGCACAGGGAATAGAGATTCTATTGGTTCTTTTGTCATCTTCCTTCTGACAGGCCGCATAAATTGCAACGAGAAGCGAACAGTCAAGAAATCAAAAGCATCAGCTAACTCCTACAGGAAACCTAGACTCGAGACAAGAATAAAAATTGTCTCTACACATATGCTCCCATTGAGAGCGCCAAACAAAGGTCGCGAATAGTCTGTGCAGCGCTTGTACCTTCTT
Source organism: Amblyomma mixtum (assembly GCF_055824585.1). Classification (NCBI taxonomy): domain Eukaryota; kingdom Metazoa; phylum Arthropoda; class Arachnida; order Ixodida; family Ixodidae; genus Amblyomma; species Amblyomma mixtum. Next base: position 126,137,199 of record NC_143014.1, on the reverse strand, counting down.
CCTCGCACAGTGCATCACTTGCAATGCATAGACAAGCTTTGCAACCAAGACGATGAACACTTGTGCCCGAGCAAAAATCAAAAGCTCCCGACTTAACCCTGCCTGCGTTTGATGCCTCACAGAAAGAATTTGTGACTCCCAAATAAGACCCATTATTCTGGACCTGATGAAGAGGAACCCCAAGATACTGTAGGGAATCAGAGTCCCAGCTTATGCCGCAAAAACAATTAGGTTTCATGCCCCAGTAACCCAAGCAGAATCCTTAAGATCTTTCCAAATTTAGAGCCGCGCCAGAGAAGTCATGGAACTGCGCTGCTTAATGCAAAGCTTCAAGCACACTCAAGTTATCAGAACAGAAAAGGGCAACGTCATCAGCATAGGCTAAAATCCTAATTTCCGACTGATCAAGTGAGAATCTTCGAATAGTTTTGGATGTGATTAGACTAAGCACAAGGGTTTGAGATATAAAGCTAATAACAGAGGTGATAATGGACAACCCACATGCCGGACAGACGAGATTAGTAGAATGAGTTTGGTAAGTTCATGGTTTACGATCAACCTTGTATGGGACTCTTTGTAGCATAGTATAATGCCCTTAAGCAATACATCCCCAATGTATGCACGTTCCTAGACTGCAAACAAAAATCTTGGCGCATGTTATCAATGGCCTTCGCAAGTCGAATCTGAATCGGCCACAAGGGGTTGTTGGTTCAAGCGTGTTAGAGGGGCACCAAGTGAACGCGTTGTGGTGTGTATGACAATAAATTGTGTTGGGGATGTGTGCTGATGCTATAGTAATTTAAAAAATAACAAAAAAAGAAGAAAAAGGCACTATCATGTCTGCTCTTAAGGCGAAGCTTAAGCGTCCTCCTAATTTTTTACCATGCCATAGCCTGCGGCTGTTCGCCGTATGCTCAACTGTCACAACATCATGCATTCGTTCATACTAACATCCTTTTTCTTTGTTAACACAATAATTCTGTTATAAATTAAGTCAGTCCTTTTTGTGTTGAACTCTAGCAGGCACACAACATGGTCACCAAACATTTATTCTCGCTGGAAATAACAGCGTCTTCAGGAACTATTTGTGCGAGCGGATGAACTTGGAGAGGGCACTCCAAGTGATACTTGTAGGTGCGATGTGGTTGATCGCGTGGCCATCTCAGTAGGCCAGTGCCATTGGTTGGAGGCGGGGTCCTTAGAGGGGGATTCGCCGCTTCGTTCTTGAGCTGTATTACGAGAAAAGCCGGTGGCGTCTGTATGTGTATGCAGGGTGTTGTCCACGCCAGACGGTCCGAAAACCTGCGTGACCTCATGACATCACCAGCATTACATAAGCAGACAAGTTGGATTAGGGTGGATTACATTAGATTATGTTGCACTAGGGTGAATTAAATTGAATTACACTGGATTGTGATAGATTACAGATAAATTATGTGGGATTAACTCAAATTACTGGGATTGTGGTGGATTAAAGGTGGATTACAGTGGATTTGTGGGTGGATTAAGAAGTCAGTGCTTTCACCTTCACAGAACGTAAGTAGTCTGAAGTGTCCTCGGTAACTTTTGAAGCAAAAAGCTTCACTAGGCTAGTCAACATCGAGGCTAGCGTGGGCCCTGTCGTCAGAAAAAGCCACAGGTGCGCATGCGCAAACTGCGTGACGTCACAGGAGAGGCGCAGGTGGTCGGAGCCGCCGCTGCCGTGACTCTGCGACAACCGTGACGTCACAGGAGAGGCGCATGCCGCCGCGGCTCTGCCGGTTGGCCTTTAGCTGCTGCCGCGCGCTTCTGCGCATGCGCGGCTGTGGTCGGAGCTGCTGTGACTCTGTCGGTATATATGTAGGAGTGCTCTGAGATGAGCGAAGGTGGCCATGGAAGACGATGCTGAAGTGGTGGCATGGAAATTGGTCGAGAAGCAGCGAATAAATGCGAGACGTAGGGCTCAACAAGCTGCTGAAATGCCGGAAGAGCGGGAGGCTCGCCTTGCTACACGGCGACAAAGAGACGCTGAGCGTCGTGATGTGTAAACAGAATAAAGTTGATGTACAGGGTCTGTTCTGAAAGTAGTAGGACTAATTTTTTTTCTAAATTTTATTCATGATAATAGTACAAATGATTAGCATTTTTCAAAAGAGCACCCTTTCGCATCTACACACTGCTGCCAATGAGTTTTCCAGTTTTCGTACGCCTCCAGGAACGCCTGGACCGGAATGCTGTATAGCTCCCTCGTCATGGCCTGTTGAACCGCCTCTACCGGTCCGTGATGCTTCTCCTTGAGCGTCGACTTTATTCTCGGGAATAGAAAAAAGTCTGCCGGTGTCAAGTCGGGGCCCTAGGGGGGGCGAGGCAGCGTTGCCACCTTGTGCTAGGCAAGATACTCCCTTACAAGGAACCCCGTGTGGTTCGGCGCGTTGTCATGGTGCAGCCATCATTTGTTGGCGATGGCAGGGTGGACACGAACAATGTGTTTTCGCAGTCTTCTGAGGACTTCCACGTAAAAAAACTGCATTAACTGTTTGTCTGGGTGGTACGAACTCTTTGTGGGTGACTCCATGTCGAACAAGAAAGCAAATGAGCATGGACTTTTCCTTCGATTTCCTCTTTCGCGGGGCGTGGGGAAGAAGGAGTGGGCCATTCTGAGCTCTGCCGCTTGCTCTCCGTGTCGTATTCAAACGCCCAAGTCACGTCACAGGTCACTACGTTATCCAAAATGTCTGGGTCCTCATTCACATGATGAAGAAGATCCTGGCAGATCACTTTCCGGCTGGCCTTTTGCTCCTCTGACAACACTCGCGACACCAACATCGCGCACACTTTCCTCATGGCTAAGTTTTCTGTCACGATCTCAAAAACTTGGATACTCATCCTGCGATCACTGTTAAGTAAATTTTTCATCGCGACACATTTCCGTTGGTCTTGCTGATCGATGAGCGTCCGGAGCGGTCGTCGTCTTCCACTCTTTCCTGACCTTCTCGGAACAACTTGTGCCACTCAAAAACACCTGATCTACCCATGGCAGCATCCCCGTAGGCCTCCTTAATCATGTCATTAGTCTCTTTTCCCGTTTTACCAAGCTTTACACAAAATTTTATCCCGTATCGCTGATCCAGTAAACACTCCATGATTCTGCGTGACGAGGCGTTTCGACAGGGGTCCACAGTACAAGCGACCTGCTCTCTTCAACGGCCGAGAGCAGACTACTGATTTCCCGCAGCGTTCCCAATATCCCCCTTCACCGATCCTGCGCGCGTAGACAACCTTTCGTCTGCCCGTTCGCCCAGGAAAAAACCAGTCCTACTACTTTCAGAACAGACCATGTATGTGATGTATGGCTGAACTCAATGTTTCACCGTGAGGATAAGCCATGGAATATCTACAAGTGCAACCGTGTAACAGCAAGATAAGCCACAACTGCGGCTAGGAAACCATAAGCTAAGTCATGGCATCGCCAAAGCTTTTCGCTTCTGATATCCGGGCTTAACCGAGCTAAGCCCCAGCCAATGTTTTTTCCGGTGAGCTTTCGCTGAATGAAGAACTCGGGACGGACGGACGGATGGATGGATGGATGGATGGATGGATGGAAAATAAGCAGCCACTAGAAATGCACCGTGTGCAGAAAGTGAAATAAATAATGCAAGACCTTTGTGGCTACTGCGCGTCCAGAATACACGTACACACCATCCAAACACCTTGCAGGACCACTACTAAATTTCTTTCCTCCACGTTGGCACTCAAAGGCGCTGCTCAGTTCAATTCATCTGATAGAGTTTCAATCTGTGACAGCAAGGCACGTGACAGAACTGGCCTGCTAAACTCGCCATACTGACAAGTAGCATTTACGATTTGTTGATATGTTTCATAGGGAGTATATTTACATACGTCAACACGCTTGTCTGAAGCGCTGGAATGGCGTGCTCTACCGTGCATTTGTGACATTCGTAGCTGCCTGCCGGGCTCCATACATTTTCTTGAGACATGAGAAGTAAGCCATGATCCATACGAATGAGCAGACACGATACAGTGTTGTTTCAAACCCGATAAGCCATTCGTAAATGACATTGTATTGCTTAGTGCACCATTTGACGTCAAAACAAGAGAGGCTGCCAAGCGGAGAAACTTAGATTGAAGACATTGCTGAAAGATTCATTCATTCATTCATTCATTCATTCGAAGCGCAGATTCAAGAACAAACCAGTAAAAGACTACTCCGCTTACAGCATACTATACACTGCGCTGAAAATGAGGAGCATAAAAGGGGAAATAAATTTGGGCAGCTAACTTGAAACCGCAGTAAAGCACAAAAAACTAAATCAGCTGCAGCTATCAGTCCAGGTCCATAAGCGTCAGCAATCGTGGCCAGATTCATTAAAAACAAAGTGGTTTATTAGAACTTAGCCAGATACACAAATAAAGTAGACTCGATCACTAAAATTTAAGGAGGTTCAGAGGATCTGCAGAGTGTTTGAGGACAGTGCTGATGGTGCCAGTCTCGTTCCTCTCTCCTCTCTCTCCTTGCCTCGCTTGGTGTTCTCCCCAGCTCACCTGTCGGAGGATCACATTCTTCTCGGAAGTTCTGGCTTGTTGCCCATTGCCAGTGTGATGCCGAGGCTTGGGGAGTTTAGGTTTAGAGTCCAGATGCGAGCCTGGGCACGGGTACCCCTCATGAAAGCGTAGTTTATGTGGCACGGTGTCGAATGTCCTGGGCAGGGAGTCTGTGTTTTGACAGGCTTCAGAATGAATGCGCAGCCGATCCCCAGTCAGCGTGGCTCGAAGGCAGCCCCCCAATGCGTTACGCCGCTTGGAGTTCACCGCGTGAACCGCGGAGGGAGTCTGATGCGGGGCGCCTCGTGATCGCTGGGCAGGAGCGTTAAGTGTCTGCTGCCGCGTTGGGTCCGCTTGGCTTGTTAGAAATACGAATGCTGACACGGCCCTTTCAAAATTTGGGCCTGTCCTCAGGCGCACGCTGTCGAAAGTAATTCGTTGATGTGCTGGGTGCTCTTTACCACGTAACTTGTGTCTTGCGTCGAGTTCGTCCGATTACGCCTTCGCTTCCATCTAGGGAGCCGATGCGACTTGCGCGAAGTGCCATGTTTGTCTCGTTCGTTACGTTTCTTAATTGGTCTAGGGCGCTGGGCTTGTACCGTGATGCTCACCAGTACGAATGCGTCGTTTCCATCTGGGGGCCAGATACGAAATATGCGGACTGCCGTGTTTGTCTCGTTCGTTACGTTTCAATTGGTCCAGGGCGTCGGGCTTGTTGGATCGTTCCGCATCCTGCCGTGCTTTCGTCGCGGCGTTGGCTTTATGGATGGGCCAGCTCGCATTGGCAGTGGTCGCTGCACTGCTGTGTCCGTAGCAGAGGCGAAATGAGCGCTGTGTCGTTGGAAGCACGTCTCATGGCCAACTCGTGTCGGTAGTGGCTGCTGCACCGCAGTCTCCGAGGTAGGGGAGCGAGGTACATCGTGTCGTAGGGAGCCCGTTTCGTGGTTCGCTTGCGGCGACACGCGACACTGACTGCTGCACCGCAATGTCCGGAGCAGGGGCGCGGGGTCCGTCGTGTCGTAGGGAGCCCGTTTCGTGGCTCGCTTTCGGTGACGCTGGCTTCTGCACCGTAGCGTCCGTGGCAAGGGCGCGGGGTACATCGTGTCGTAGTGAGCCCGTTTCGAGGCCCGCTGGCGGCGACACCGGCTGCTGCACCGTTGTGTCCGTGGCACGGGCGCTAGGTCCGTCGTGTCGTTTGGAGCCCGTTTCGTGGCTCGCTTTCGGTGACACCGGGTGCTGCACCGTAGTGTCCGTGGCAAGGGCGCGGGGTACATCGTGTCGTAGGGAGCCCGTTTCGTGGTCCGCTTGCGGTGACACCAGCTGCTGCACCATTGTGTCCGTGGCACGCGGGCGCTAGGTCCGTCGTGTGGTTGGGAGCCCGTTTCGTGGCTCGCTTTCGGTGACACCGGGTGCTGCACCGTAGTGTCCGTGGCAAGGGAACGGGGTCCGTCGTGCCGCAGGGAGCCCGTTTCGTGGTCCGCTTGCGGCGACACCGGCTGCTGGACCGTAGTGTCCGTGGCACGGGCGCGAGGTCCGTCGTGTCGTTGGGCGCCCGTTTCGTGGCTCGCTTTCATTGACACCGGCTGCTGCACCGTAGTGTCCGTGGCACGGGCGCGTGGTCCGTCGTGTCGTTGGGAGCCCGTTTGTGGCCCGCTTTCGGTGACACCGGCTGCTGCACCGTAGTGTCCGTGGCAAGGGAACGGGGTCCGTCGTGTCGCAGGGAGCCCGTTTCGTGGTCCGCTTGCGGCGATACCGGCTGCTGGACCGTAGTGTCCGTGGCACGGGCGCGATGTCCGTCGTGTCGTTGGGAGCCCGTTTCGTGGCTCGCTTTCAGTGACACCGGCTGCTGCACCGTAGTGTCCGTGGCACGGGCGCGTGGTTTGTCGTGTCGTTGGGAGCCCGTTTGTGGCCCGCTTGCGGCGACACCGGCTGCTGCACCGTAGTGTCCGTGGCAAGGGAACGGGGTCCGTCGTGTCGCAGGGAGCCCGTTTGTGGCCCGCTTTCGGCTGCTGCACCGTAGTGTCCGTGGCAAGGGAACGGGGTCCGTCGTGTCGCACGGAGCCCGTTTGTGGCCCGCTTTCGGTGACACCGGGTGCTGCACCGTAGTGTCCATGGCAAGGGAACGGGGTCCGTCGCGTCGCAGGGAGCCCGTTTCGTGGTCCGCATGCGGCGACACCGGCTGCTGCACCGTAGTGTCCGTGGCAAGGGAACGGGGTCCGTCGTGTCGCAGGGAGCCCGTTTCGTGGCTCGCTTTCGGTGACACCGGCTGCTGCACTGTAGTGTCCATGGCACGGGCGCGAGGTCCGTCGTGTCGTTGGGAGCCCGTTTGTGGCTCGCTTTCGGTGACACCGGCTGCTGCACCGTAGTGTCCGTGGCAAGGGAACGGGGTCCGTCGTGTCGCAGGGAGCCCGTTTCGTGGTCCGCTTGCGGCGACACCGGCTGCTGCACCGTAGTGTCCGTGGCACGGGCGCGAGGTCCGTCGTGTCGCAGGGAGCCCGTTTCGTGGCTCGCTTTCGGTGACACCGGCTGCTGCACTGTAGTGTCCGTGGCAGGGGCGCGGGGCCCGACTCGTGGTTGCAACGTGGGGTCCACAACAAGGACGAGGGGCCCTTTTTGTCGTTGGAAGCCCGTTTCGTTGCTGGCCCGTGTCGACAGTGGCTGCTGCTCTGTGCTGTCACTCGTATCGTGTGAAGCTCGTCGTTGAGCAAGAAGCCTCCACAGATGATCTCTTTCGGTCAGCACTCTCTCAAATTTAGCCTTTTCGGCGAGCGTTGTTGTCCATGATCCGCGTCACGATGTCGTTCTTGCGGCCGCTGCACGAAAGTCCTCGGTATCGGAGCTCTTCCACCAGTTGCCATTTCTTCAAGTTGGTCAACGCGTTGCGTGTTGTCGATGCAAGCAGGGACTGAATCAGCGTGGACTCTGAGCTCACCATGGGCGGTCTGCTGGTGTCCATGATGTCGGCTCGTCCTTCGTTCACGGAAGACGGCTCTGTAGATCCTGTCGGCTGCGCCATGTCAGCATTCAAGTTGCCGGATTCATTAGAAACAAACTGGTTTATTAGAACTTAGCCGGGTACACGAATAAAGCAAACTCGATCATTAAAATTTAAGGAGGTTCAGAGGGTCTGCAGAGCGTCGGAGGACCGTGCTGACGCGTCTCGTTCTGTCGGCGCCTCGTTCGTCTTTCCTCGACCTCACTCGAAGCTTGGTCGGCTTACCGCTTGGTGTTCTCCCCAGCGCGCCTGTCTGCGGATCACATTCTTCTCGGAAGTTCTCGCTCGTTGCCCGTCTGATGCCGAGGCTTGGGGAGTTTAGGTTTAGAGAGGAGGAATAACCGCGAACTTGGACGAGACTTAAGAACGAAAAGAACACAGGACGAGCGGTTAGGTTTAGAGTCCAGATACGGGTACGGGCACACCTCCTGAACGCGTGGTTTATGCTGCACGGTGTCGAATGTCCTGGGCAGGGGATCTGTGTTTTGACAGGCTTCAGAATGAATGCACAGCCGATCCCCAGTCAGCGTGTCTCGAAGGCAGCCCCCCAGTGCGTTACTCCGCTCGGAGCTCACCGCGTGAACCGCGGCGGGAGTCTGATGCGGGGCGCCTCGTGATCGCTGAGCAGGAGCGGTAAGTGCCTTGTGCTGCCGCGTTGGGTCTGCGCAGCTTGTGAGAAATGCGAATGTTGACATAAGCAATCATGTATCCTTAGTCTTGCGAAAAAAAAACGACCTTCAGCGTTCACCCACCCACATCACCCCCCCCCCACACACACACACACACACACACACACACACCACGCTCATATTACGTTCTCTCTGCTTCATTCGAGAAGAGAAGAAAAAAAATGGCCTGGCTTAGCTTATGGTTAAGCCTAGGATGCGAAGCATACCGCCGGCGGAGGCTGCGCGTCCGCAAGCGAGCGCACGAGTTGAGCCCCAGCTTTCACAGCTGTTGTGACGTCAGCGCCCCTAGCGGAAGGAGCGGGAGTTAGGCCGCCGGTGGAGGCTGCGCGTCCGCAAGCGAGAGCACGAGTTGAGCCCCAGCTTTCACAGCTGTTGAGACGTCATATCACGTGGTGCGCCGATGTAGGTCAAGTGGTAGCTACGCGGCCGCGCGCGGCGCGGCAAGGAAGAGCTCGGTTGTGCGGCTAGTATGCTTCGCATAAAAGGGCGAAGAGTTTTCTTCAGTAAATCTCGAGTAAATCAAAATATAAAGCGAAGGAGACAGAGTTGATATGTGAGCTCCATACGGGGTTTTGAGGAGAACGTGGCGACACACCAAACTTCGCACGACGGCCCGTGGCCGACCTCCTCAGCACACGCGCTAAGCGAGGCACAATAGCTGCGGCTCGGGCACTGCCAACAAGGCGAGTGGGTTTATGAGGCCTCTTCTTCGAGTGCGAATGAACCCGAACCCCACTCTCACCCCTCGCTCGTCTAGCGCGGGCGGCTGACGTGACTCGGTGATTGCGCAAAGAACACGGCGCAAGCGGAGAAGCCGATTGAGCAAAAAGCAAAACGGGCGTTCGCGTGCCCCCAAAAGGATCCGCGCGCTAAAGAAGATCAAGAATGCTCCGCGTCCACGCCGGCGCTACGACGTTGTATATCTCTGCAGCTGCGGCCGTGCAGCTCGCCTGTGAGCTAGCCGGGCGCGATTTCCTTGCCGCTTTTGCCAACGAGGTTGATCGCCTTCTTCTCACTCTTTTTTTTTTTCGCTCGCCTTCCATTGCACTCACTAGGTTTCGGATATTTATCGCTGCTCTTGAAAGCTCCAACCTTGACCCGGAAAGAGGGTACGAGAACGCCCCAGGACGCCCGGCGCCGGATTCCCCGACGGATCCCTCCCCGGATTGTTTTTCTCCTTTTCTGGTACTGCCGTTAAAACGAGGAAGCTGTAGAACTACGAGCCGGCAAACACACAGAGAGGGCGTCAGCATTATCCTAAACCTGAGTCCGGGTGTATCTTTCGTAATTAATGTTATTAGGCCCGTGTACTGTGCGATGTCGGTGCACGTTAAAGAACCCCAGGTGGTTGAAATTTCCGGAGCCCTTCACTACGGCGCCCCTCATAGCCTTAGTCGCGTTGGGACGTTGAACCCCCCCTCCCTCTAACTATAATTCCCGGCTTCGGAGAGATGGCGGTGTCCAACTCTTGCGAAGGTGGCGTAGGTGACGGTTGGACGAAAATCGCTCGCATCTGGGCGCCGTTTTTGTTATTTATGCGTCGCTAGTCGTTGGAGTCACACGATGACTTGTACCTTGGTGGTGCGGCGCGTAGATCGCCACGAGCAGGGGACGTATTTGGGAAAATATGCGATCTGCGCGGTCCCTTGTATCCTCGCATTAACAAGGATTTTTTTCAATAGCAAGAAGCGGTACCTGTGAATTAACTATGCCAGGACTACCATTTCCTCCAGGCTAAATTCAGTTCTTCGTGAGCTGCAAGCCAACCAAAACCTTCGAGCTAAATTTAGGTTAATTCTCGAAATGCTGGGTTAATTATGCGCCACGACTCCCGTGAGCGACTTTCGCTTGTGAGTAATGAGATGGTTTTTCGTTTCTGCAACAGGGTGAATAACGTAACGCCATCGAGGGTGCGAAGTTACCCGATTGCGTGATGACTTCGAAGAAGTATCGTCAGAAAAACGTCAAGAAGTATGGTTGCAACTATAATTCTCTTGCGTTTCCTTTTGACCTACTGACAAGCACGGTTGAACCTCTAACACACGCTGCTGAGGTGGTGGTGGTAAAAACTTTTTTGGAAGAAAATTCAAGGCAAGTAGGCCCCCTGGGCCTCCGCACGACCCCACTCACGGTCTAAACGTTCATGTGGTGTCGGTCCATGAGGTATGCGGCCCGGCTGACGGCGATTTTCTGCCTGACCAGATCCGCTGGCCGCAGTGAGGTCTCCCAGAGTCCCAGGTTCGAAGAGGCACCGGCCCGGCGAGCAGGATAGGAGAATGTGGCCTTGGGGTGGGAGCACAAGGTGCATGTGGGGGGTGCCGGCGTAAATTTATAAATATGGGCTAGTGTAGGCAGCGTGCGCGTCTGCAGACTGACTGTTCTCTGGTAGTGACAGAGAAAAATGGCGGAGCGTGGTTAGGCCAAATGCGAATTAGATACGTTAGCACTTCGGTTTTCACTTCGGTTTCGGTTCGAAGCTCGGTTTTCAAGGCCAAGCGAGCTTCAGACAAACATCGGCGAGTGAAGGCCTCCATGCTAGCGCACTAAAAACGTTTCAACGGCGGCAACTCTGTCCGCAACAATACAGTGAAAAGCTAACCGCGCCACACCACACGGGAGGAGTGTAAAGTGAAAGAACGCACTCTGTTTCGGTGCCGGTGCATGTACAGGGGCGATAGAAAGAAACGCGCACAGTGCGGAGCCTACAGGCGCTCCGCTGTTCGAATTTCTTTTCATTACGCTTTTACTTAGCTGGTAGCAAAAAGACGCTAGAGTCGACCGTGATGCATTCTAGGGCGACTCTAACGTCTTTTTCTTACCCCCCAGGTAAAAGCGCGATGAAAAGAAATTCGAAAAGCGGAGGCGCCGCGTTATTCGCGTTTCTTTCCATCGCGATAGTACGCTGTCAAATCGCAAGGCCTTATCGCAACACACCGGTGCTCCGGGGTGGAAGGGGAAGGGCGTCGCGTGACGAGCATCCCGCGAGCCGAGGACCCTGAGTTCGGGATTCCTGCTCACGTCTAAAATGGGGGTTTGCCGAGGGAGCAACCTGCAAGGAATCAAAGCGACGGCACACGCTCAGCACTCTGACGACCACTGCGCGTCGGTCAGCCGCTATGTTGCTGCCCCCTACCAGCGCGACGGCAGCGTCTGCGCAGACTCGCTTGTACCGGTGCGCAGATCAGTTTTATTCCTCATCGTGCATTTTTCTTATATATTTGATACAACAGAAAGTACGCACCTGAGAAGATTACACGTAAGATGCAAGTGGAGAAAGCCGTACGAGAAAAACGAAGTGTGCGCAGTGTGACTTTCGATCCTGTTAGTCGACTCTCGACAATTCGAATTCGAAGGGTACCAAAAGTCTGCTGGAATTAAGCGGAGTTCGAATAAAAGGGGGCTCTTTTATTACAGCTGACTTTGACGGGACCGATGCGCCACTTCGAGTAAGTCGGAAGGCCGAATTAAGCGAGTACTAGTTATCGAAATTCAACTTTATGTTATCATATCGCTGCGACGACAAGCGGACAACTAAAGACCAGGCAGAAAGAACGGGGACTTCGAAAGCAAACTCTTTAGTACGCGAACTTCTGCTCTCAACGAAAAGGCGAAACACGGCGTTGCGCTAATTGCTATTTTGCAGCGTTGTGGTTCCCGCGCGAGCTCGCATCCTGTACCACGCTGCTGAACTGTGCGCCATATTTCCATCGGGGGAGGGTGGGTGTAAGTGCGCTATACGGCCAATTCGGTCCGGGGAAGTGCTAGGCCCCACGCCCACCATCCAGCAGCACCCTCCAATTCCTTCCGCTTTCAACAAGTGGCGTGCAGCACCGTTCAACTGCGAGGATTCCCATCGGTATCTCTCGAAAAGCAGCGGAGAAGGATGCGCCGAGGCGTCAAAAGGAGACTGGATCCCGGGCGACGCCGCAGGATGAGCTTCGGCTGCGCGAGCCATGCCTGCACCCCGGGGAGGCCACTGGGCTCGCTTCATATGGTGCATGCGAGACTCCCGCACGGGTCTGGACTATCGGAGTAGTCGGGCAGCGTTATGCAAAGTGTGTATACGCAACACGTCCGAAATAAACTCGGTGGAGAAACATCGTAATATTCGCGGCAGTTTGAAAAAAAAAATGGCAGTGGTTTAGGTCTGGTTAAACCTGGAGGGTTGCGAAAGCAACGCGGAGAGAGAGAGAGAGGGGCGATGGAGAGCGCGCGGCGGCGGCCCCGGCACGCTAGCTATGCGCCACAACTGCGCATGCTCAACTCGCGAGAGCGGCGGCGGCACCCCTGAGTCACTCGCGCAGCGACGGCGGCGGCGCGCCAGCTGTGCGCCGTGTGACGTCCCTGCTCCTCGCGCATGCGCAGTATGGCCTTTCCTCAGCTCCGCGAAATGGCTCGGCGACTCGAGTAGTGTTGCTTTCGCAACAAAAATTGATGACGATCACACCCGCGGTAATGAGGGTGAGCAGCGCAAGCTGATCGACCTCGTGTATTTGCCAAAGCGTAAACCGAAGACCCGTGGTTGGTCGTCCCCATCTCTCGTTCGCTTTGCTTTATTTATTACGCTCGGGCCGCAGAAACACGCCTTGCTCTGCTGGCACGCGGCGCTTCGATTCCCCGAGTGTATTACGAGTACGAAGGTCCGCACTTAGGCGTCCACATCGTTGATCCAGACCCGAACAGCAACATACGGGGTTTCCGTTCAAGGAACGTCAGAGCTGGCGACGCGGATCGATGTAACACATTTTCCCGCTCATTCCAGATCGAGCAGCGAAGCTTTCTCGGCGAAAGCGAAAGCCTGACGGCGCAGCCCCGGCGGGAAGAGGGAGAGTCACGCGACAGCGACCACGCGACTCGTCTGCTGCCGCCCTTCAGGCTACAGCGCGCACGCTCGGTCATCCAAGCCAGGCGTTCTCTCGAGCCGAGACGCATTTATATGCGTTTCCCTCTTCGTGCCAATTGCGTGCAGCGCAGCTACAAGCCGCGCTGTCTGTGGGGAGGAAACGTGAACCCGCGCCCGAGAGTGACCGGCCTCTCGCTGGGTCTTTCACCAAAGCTATAGGGTGCGCTCTGGGAGGGGCACCGCCTTCAACTGGGCTCCATAACCATGCGGTGGCACTTTCCAGGAGTGCGCTTCCAGCAAGATCGCCTCGGCACTCACGAGACCCGACAAGCGCGCTCATTTCAAACGAATAGAATGGTTTATGGTCTATGGGGTTTTACGTCCCAAAGCGACTTATTCGACCACCTGGGGTTCTTTAACGTGCACTGACATCGCACAGTATACACGAGCCTCAAGTACTTCGCCTCCATCGAAATGTGACCGCCGCGGCCGGTATCGAACCCGCGTCCTTCGGGTCAGCAGCCGAGCATCATAACTACTGAACCACGGCGGCGGTTTAAACGAATAGAATGAAATGCCTAGTCATGCGAGCTGGTGTAAGGAAAGGCATACGATGCGCAAGTATTTGAAGAAGGTTTCATCGGTGCAAGGAAGAACTTCCAGGACTTGAGTGTAAACGCGTGCGCTCTTGGAATTATCTTCTCGACACAGCGCGCAGAAGATAATACAGCAGCCGCCAAAGTTGTAGAGAATACAGTTATGGTAGTGTAATGGTCCATGTCGATCGAGTGCCACAAACCATAATATTTTATGCCATAAGGCATAAGATGATGCACGCGTATATGCGAGACTTTTGGGTTCATAAATGCGCACACGCGTCCTGCCGAGTCTACGCGCGCGCTGAGCCCTTCTGGGAACGTGGTGACGCTGGAAACGATTGCGACAAGCGGTGCACGCAACTACGTAACTGCTCTCGCCGCCGCCGTCCGCGGCTGCAGCGGCGCAGGGGCGGATGTTAGTTGCGCACCTCACTCGAAATAGAGCGCCGTCTTTGGCTATACCGCCGCGTGGCTGCTGGAACAGCCTCCGCAGTGCGGGCGCGTTTCAAGGTTGCGCGGTTGCCGCTGAAGAGCGTCATTTATTGCGGAATCCAGACACGCGCGCGGGCACGGAGGAGCCAGAGGCCTCCCATTCACCTTCATCTCGAGCTTATCCTCCTCCCCAGCCGCCTCCCGCCGTTGGTTTTCGTGGGGGCACCTCTCCCATGCGTGGTGTGGCGTAACAAAGGGAGTGTCGCAACAGCTATAGCATCACGGGCACAGATGGATATATAGATACGCCGATAGCTCTGCCGCGATTTATTTCCGTCTGGGCTCTCCCTGGAGATTTCACCATTTGCAGACGGCATTGAACAGCGCAGCATTCGAAGCGGCCAGGCTGCCGGAGACGCATCGTTCATTCTTTCGTGTTTTGTTTTTGTAGCGTAGCAGTACAACGAGCGGCGTCTTGCACGACTCATGCGGAAGCATGCGCACGCGTCGCGCAGATTTCATGCATCGCTGACCTGTGGTCCGTAGGCTGGACTGTGTACGACAGGAGGGATGGTCGGCATCCCAGCGACATCTGGCACGCGGCTGGGCAGCGGAAGCTCAATTCTTCAACTTCAGGTCTGCCCGGTCATTTCTTCGTGAGAAACCGCACGCGGCCACACAGTGTCTCCGAAAAATGTCTCGCGGTCGAGGTCGCTTCTCTGAAAGCCGCTTAGAAAATGGACCATATGACGGCAATGCCAGCACCACTAAACGGTACCTACCGCGGCGTTTTCTGGATGGGAAAAGAGGTGCTCGTTATAAAATACATGAAGGAAGCCAACAGTCCGCGAAACCAAGGAGCTTAGGGGATGTTTTTTTTTTTACTTTTTTATACTTTCTGGTGTTGATCAATGGACATTGATAGTGCACCTATTTTATCGCTTAAAGATAACTGATCAGAAAGCAGACGAAAAAATGGCTGAGGCTTATCTTGGTTAAGCCTGGAGAATGCGAAGCATCATCGTGTCGCGTAATTCGGAGGCGCACAGCGACGGCGCGAGGTGGGCCCCCGTTTCTCCACTGTCGTGACGTCATCGTGTCACGTGGTGTGACGTCATGTATCACGTGATTTGGAGGCGCACAACCACAGCGACGGCGCGAGGTGGGCCCCCGTTTCTCCACTGCCGTGACGTCATCGTGTCACGTGGTGTGGCATCATAGTGTCACGTGATTTGGAGGCGCACAACCACAGCGACGGCGCGAGGTGGGCCCCCGTTTCTCTACTGTCGTGACGCCATCGTGTCACGTGGTGCGACGTCATGTATCACGTGATTTGGAGGCGCACAACCACAGCGACGGCGCGAGGTGGGCGCCCGTTTCTCCACTGTCGTGACGTCATCGTGTCACGTGGTGTGACGTCATGTATCACGTGATTTGGAGGCGCATAACCACGGTGAAGGGCTGAAGTGGTAGCTAAAGTAGTATGCTTCGCATAAAAACAACCACATGCCGCCGGTGAACACTCTCAATGTTCGGTTACACTACAAGTAAATGCTTCCGAAAGCATAAGATTGTACAGGCGCCTGTCATGCGCGTCACCATAGGTGATTTGGTAGAGCACCGGACGCGAAATTCAGAGGTCGTGGGTTCAGATCCCACCGGCGACATGTAGTTATTTTTCTTCTGCTTTCTAATCAATTATCTTTAAGCAATAAAATATTTACACCATTAATCTCGATCCCATTGATCAAAACCATAGACTAAAAACATCCCCTATGCTCCCAAGTTTCGGTAAACGTTAGCTCCTGCCCCCCCCCCCCCCACACACACTATATATATATAAGAGAAGCCAACAGCCACAGAAACCAAGGTGCACAGGGGATTTTTTAATTAATTTATTTTTTTGTGGTTTTGATCAAGTAAGAATATTACTGAATATGTTGTCGCTTAAAGGTAATTGATTAGAAAAGCAGAAGAAAAAACAACCACATGCCACCGGTGTGGGATCCGTGGCTGTTGGCTTCTCTCATATTTATAACGAGCCCCTTATTCCCCTTCCCTTGTTTGCTCATATATATATATATATATATATATATATATATATATATATATATATATATATATATATATATATATGTGCCAGGCAGCGCAGACATTTCGCAGTAAGCGTTGTGTCTGGTCCGCCCCGTCGAAATGCTGCAGTGTTGCTCTGTACCAGGCCGCCAGACAAACCTGCTGGCTTCCCTTCAACACCTTCGACACCTGCTTTGCAGTTATTGGCAGCATTCGGGAGTCAAGTTCTGCGGTCACTGCAACGCATACAAGCACGAATAAACAGCCGCTAAAAGACCCCGTTGCGTCCCAACGCCGAGAGCGCATCTGCACTTGGCCGACCGGCAGCAGCAGACACCCTTGCACGCCCAAGTGCTGGCGAGCCGCTCAAGGGCGGCGTGCCTTGGCCCTTTATGGGCTGACGTCTGAGAAGCCAGGTGCGGACGGCGGCGCTTTCTGAAAGGGCCACGCACCCCCTTCGAGGAGTCTCCCGTCGTATATATCCGGCTTCGTACGTCGCACGTGCGCGCGTGTATTTATATGCGGGGAGACGCGTAGGCTGTTTGTTTTGCTCTCCGCGCGCTCCTTGGGTCGGTGCCTGCGGCGCAGACGGCGCAGCGGACACCTTTATCTGGACTCCAGGCTCGCTGTCAAGGGGATCGCCCAGGGGACAGTGGACCCGCGCCGAGGGCGCTGACTGCGCGCCAGGGTCACTGACTCGGGGACGACGCTGCGCACAGCTGCGGACCAACGGTCTGCTAATAGCGGACGCTCTCGCTTCTTCTTTTCTAATAAGCAGCGCATGGCTCCCGAAAGCCTAGCAGCTCTGATTTTTTTGCTCACATCAGCAGCGGAGAGTAGTGTGAGCAAACTACACAATTGCAGCACGTATCTTTCGCTTCAAGCCACCATAATTAGATCGCGTGTGAAAAGAAACGTGCTGCCACTCCTCACGCATTGCAACCTCGTTAGTGTCTGTAAGACTGGGAGCCTCAACAAAGGTCTACTGATTCTGGCAGCGTACTTGGTCTTCATGATGGCCCATATACTTCCCACGATGGCGCCAAGCGCACGCTGTGTTCCAGTTCTCCGTCTCTGATCCGCCAAGATATTTCAACTTACCGAACAAAGCACACGAGATAACCATTCAGAGATAGTCGTCAGCAGGGTTAGAAGCAGATTATGTGCACGCTTCTCCATCAGAGAACATCCTTGCCGGCGCCACCAAAGAAGCAGAGCCCATGAAACCATTCGTCGGCTACATGTAATGTTCCTTTTCGCCGTCTCTATGCCGACTGCACAAGCCTGCTTTCACAGTGTTTCTTTCTCCATG